>NC_045438.1:135497338-135554054 GCF_002776525.5 Piliocolobus tephrosceles | reverse complement strand
GTGTGTGTATATATATATATATATATATATATAAATATATATATTTTTTTTCTTTTTTTCCTTTTCTTTTTGAGATGGCGTTTCACTCTTGTTGCCCAAGCTGGAGTGCAATGGTGCAATCTCAGCTCACCACAACCTCCCCGGGGTTAGGGTGATTCTCCTGCCTCAGCCTCTCAAGTAACTGGGATTACAGGCATGCACCACCATGCCTGACTGATTTTTTATATTTTTAGTAGAGATGGGGTTTCTCCATGTTGGACAGGCTGGTCTTGAACTCCAAAACCTCAGGTGATCCACCCACCTCAGCCTCCCAAAGTGCTGGGATTATACGCGTGAGCCACTGCACAGGGCCTCTTTTCATATATTTTTAACTAAATTAATAAAACAGGCTGGGGCAGTGGCTCATGCCTGTAATTCCAACACTTAGGGAAGCCAAGGTAGGAGATCACTTGAGCTCAGGAGTTCAAGACCAGCCTGGGCAACATGGTGAAACCTCATTTACCAAAAACTACAAAAATTAGCCAGGCGTGGTGGCACGTGACTGTAGTCTCAGCTATCCCAGAGGCTGAGGTGGGAGGATTGCTTAAGTCCATGAGGTCAAGGCTGCAGTAAACGGTGATCATGCCACTGCATTCCAGCCCTGGGGGGCTGAGCAAGACTCTGTCTCAAAAAACTGAAAACTAGCCGGATGTAATGGCTCATGCCTATAATCCTAGCACTTTGGGAGGCCAAGGCAGATGAATCACATGAGACCAGGAGTTCGAGACCAGCCCGGCCAACATGGCAAAACCCTGTGTCTACTAAAAATACACAAAATAGCTGGATGTGGTGGTGCGTGCCAGGAATCCCAGCTATGCAGGAGGCTAAGCCAGGGGAATCGCTTGAACCCGGGAGGCGGAGGTTTCAGTAAGCCGAGATGGTGCCTCTGCACTCCAGCCTTGGCAACAGAGCGAGACCTTGTCTCAAAAACACAAACAAAACCCCCAAAAAACTAAAAAGTAAACAAATAAATAAAACAAAATGTGGAAGCAATAGCAAAGGCTTGACCTTGCTCCAAAATCACATGATTTTTTTTAAGCTGCATTCTTATAAACTTCTTCCAAATGAGATAAACTTCTTCCAAACTTCTTCCAAAAAGATAAACTTCTGCTGAGAGGGGCATGGTCATGACTTGCAGTTTGGGCAGGAGAAAGTTTTTTCCATCACACAAATATACACTCACCCTCACACATACAGTGTTATTTCTACTAAATTGTACTTGATTCTTCTCCAGCGGCTCTGTCTGGAGTTTATTTAATGTTACTAGTTTGCCAATGAATAGAATAAGACAATAAGCAATTTTGCTTTTATTTCTTTATTTTAAAAAACTGCTTGGTTAGTCTTATGAGAAAACAAAGTGAAGAATAAAGGTAACTACTGCATGTACCACAGTAGCAAGAGGAAAAAGAGTGTCAATTAATCTAATTGATATTCAGAAGATTGCGTGGCTCTTAGTGATGGAGTTGGGATTTTGGCATGTGTACATTTGTTGGATTTTGCTACCTGGCATCTGTATCCCATTCGTCTGGTAGCAGGATCCCATTTTTGCGTTGGGGCCATTATCCTCCAACATTGGGTAGTCTATGGTACTATTCTTCAAGGGACCCTCCCCTTCCTCAGAGGAGTGTGAGCACCTGACCCACCCTAAGCCTATTGGAGTTCTCTCTCTTGACCCAAAGTAGAAGCATTGACTATTGGTGTCTGCTGCCTGGACGCTGGAACTATCCTGGCTTCTGTCCTTTCCAAAGACCGCCTGTTCAGCTTTTCCTTCAGTTCTGTAAATATCCTTTCAATAATTTACTATTACTTATTAATCTGTTGCTTCTCTACAACTGGCTGCCTCCTCAGCTCCATGACTCCCAGCCTGGAGTCATAGAACAAAAGCTGAATGTGGGCACAGAAGTTTCAGCCACTGAGTGCCTATATGGTTTTGAGCTCATTATTTGAAATTCAAGCTCTTTACCTGAAACAGGAAGAACACCTCCTCATAAGGCTGATACGTGAATTCAATTAGATGAAATATGTCCTCTGAGATCAAGGACTTTGATTTAGTCTCTGCTGAATCCACAGTGCCTATCACAGAACACAGAGTAGAGCTTCAATAACTATGTTGGTTTAATGACAACTGCTTCTGAAAACAGTTAACTCTAGTATGTAACACGAATTGGTGTGTCCATTATGTCCAGGATGAAGACAGCCAATTTCGATTCTCCTCTCCTTAAAGTTTTGCTTGCTTTCTCTTTCTTTTCTTGAATCTTCACACTAAGTCTGCTTTTTAAATTTTTTTTTTAAAAGAGATAGGGTCTCACTCTGTCACCCAGGATGGAGTGCAGTAGTGCAATCATAGCTCACTGCAATCTCTAACTCCTGTTCTCAAGCAATCCTCCTGCCTCAGCCTCACAAGTAGTTGGGACCAGAGGCATGGGCCACCATGCTTAGCTTTTTTTTTTTTTTTTTGTAGAGATGGGGTCTCCCTATGTTGCCCAGAGTAGTCTCAAACTCCTGCACTCAAGATCCTCTGGCCTCTGCCTTCCAAAGGGATAACAGGCATGAGCTACCACCCTGGGGCTCTGACTATTTTAAAGCTCAGTCAATTTATATCTTTTTATTATTATTTATTTATTTTATTTTTATTTTTATTTTTATTGATTTTCTTGAGACAGAGTCTCACTGTCACCCAGGCTGGAGTGCAGTGGCCATCTCGGCTCATTACAACCTCCACCTCCCGGCTCCAAGAGATTCTCCTGACTCAGCCACCCTAGTAGCTGGGATTATAGGCAGGCACCACCACGCCCGCCTAATTTTTGTATTTTTAGTAGAGATGGGTTTTTGCAATGTTGGCCAGGCTGGTCTTGAACTCCTGGCCTCAAGGGATCTTCCTGCCTCGGCCTCCCAAAGTTCTGGGATCCCAGGTGTCAGCCACCTCGCCCAGCTGCCTGATATCTTAAAATCAGAAAAGCCACCCTTCTTAAGTGGAGGGTAGGTAGGTCCATATTTACAGGAATGGAAGAAAGGAGAATGTTCCTTCTCTCTTTTGTCCACGTTCAGCAGCTCTGAAATTAATGCCAAAGCGAACAATCTCCCGCCCCACTGTCCCCCGCCGCCCTCGCCTTATGCCGAGACTTTGCTGTTGAACACGAAGTAAACGTTTCCTAGAAAGCCCAGTTTAAGGAAACAATTCAGGGCGAAGTGAGGGCACAAAGGTAGAGAAATAAAGGGAAATGATATTTCTTTAAAGGACAGAGATCCCTGAATAGCACTGGGGGCCGTTACAGCCCATGAGGACATCTCCAAGTCCTTCTATATGACACTAGGGACCCCTGTGCCATATACAGACACTGTTCTCAGAGATTAGCAGGGGGAAAGAGGATAATGACACAGTTCTGTCCGTCGGAATGATTCCAGATGCTTCTGAGTCTGTGAGGCCCCTGTGTCCGTCATCAGCAAAACAAGTGTGGGAGAAGTTTGGGAAGTGATGACCCTAGCAGTTACGAGTTTAAGCCTGGGAATCTTAAACCACAGAGCAGAGGATTTTGGGCTGAAGAAAAAGACCCTCCGCAGCTTCAGCCCGAAGAGGGCGGCGGGGGCCGGCGGTGGTGGGGGTGGAACCTCGCCGCCTTGGGAAGCAGGAGTAAGCCGCAGAGGCTGCGCGGGGGTTTGAGCGGAGCGTGAACAGCTCCTTCCCTTGATCATGCTGCCCTCCGGAGGTCAGTGTAGGGATCGCTGCTCCCTTTCACGCTAGTCTGTCTCTTCATCGTCTGTTCTGGATCACCCTGTCCAGAGAGATCGTTGGGTCAGAAGGTTCCAGTGGACCCCCGGGGCGAGCTTAATGTCCCTGAAAACTGCGTGCTCCAGTATCACTTGAATGCCCACCGGGTTCCGGAATCTCGAGCCTCCGGAGCTGTCCCTTCGCCCCACGGCTCACATTCCGCGTCTGCCCCTCAGCGACTTCAACAACACGCGCTTTTCGGTCAGTTCTGAGGATTTGGGTTCTGCGACGGACAGGGGAAGGAAAGAATGAAGGCTGTGAAGAACCGTGGTGGCTGCCTGTACAGCCCTCCTCGCATGCGAGCATTAGTTGACTAAAGTCGTCTGTCTCGACAGTCTCCCCTGCGGGGTATCTGGGGACCCTTTGGGAACCCACGCTCTTTGTCAGAGTAGCTAAATGCCTCTCCTGTCCCAAATCTCATACCCTTGGCCTTTCTCCCGTCCTCGCGCTTAGGCTGGAGTCAGGTCAAATGCCAGAACATCTGGATGCCCCAAGAGTGGCACCTGGGAGTGGGTGGGCAAGAAAGCAGCAGCGGGAAGGGAAAGTGGAGGAGCAGAGGATTCCCGGGGCTGGCGTCTGGGGTGAGCTCGCGGCCCCTCAGAGCCTGGCACACCGCCGCCTGGCATCCGGCAGGTGTGAGGGAACGCATAGCGCAGTGAGTCAGGCGGTGTAAACCCTGAATAATGCGGAGCGGGTGAGCGGGGCAAGTGCGAGGTCACTTAAGGACGCAGTTCTGGCCCCGCCCTCAAGACACGCCTGGCCAATCAGGAATCGCTGATTCTCCAATCCTCTCCGCCTGTGCTCGCCCTCCTCTGCACTTCGGTCTCAGGCGCAAACACTTTCATCAAAGTCGCTAGGCCAAAGCGCTGAGACACGGTTTCCCAAGCCAATCAGAGAGCGGCTCTCAGATATGGGGCGGAACCCTGAAAAGGCGAGAGCTGAGATCCTGCTCCTTTCTGCCTTACCACGCCACCTCCCGCGTCCGCCAATTAGGAGAGCCCGGAGCCGGACCCGCTCTCAGCCTCAGGACGCAGCAGCCTCCGCTCCGCAGCGGGTGTGCTCTGCAGTTACAGACTCACTGAAGACACCTCCCGTCGCCGGCGGTCTAGACCCGCATCCGGAGGGCCTAAGCGGGGAGTAGAATCCGCCTTCTTTCCACCACTCTCCAGGGACCTGGGAAGGGAATGTTTAGGCCGTGGGGGTGGAGGAGACAGGAAACATCCCCAAATTACATTTTTCCTTAACTGCACCTCTCCTCTTAGACTGTGTCTCTCCAGTCTAGAGCCTAAGGTCAAACGAAGCGTATAAGCATGGGCAGCAGGAAGGCTCCAAGTCAAACAAATAGATGACATGGATGAATTCTGCCTGGTCTACCCCTGCCCCAACGGTGTGGGTGTGGGTTGGCTGCTGCAGCCCACGAGCAAGGGACTGTGACAGCCACAACCAGAGGAGCTACGGAGCTGCTACAGAGGAGGGATTCCAGAGTCAGCTTGGGCTTGTCCCAAGGGAGCCCTCGAGATAGTGTCTGGGGCTGCGCGGCCTGGTTCTCAGCCCTTGCAGCATCTGCTTTAGCCAGAGGCCACCTTCCTCCTCTGGCCTGGAAGTAGCTAGAGGTTAGAGGTTACACCCGCCATAAGGGATATAAGCCCAGGAAGCAGTCAGAAAGGAAAGGTCACTCTAGAGATGGGGCCACCTTAAGGCCTTCAGCAGGAAGGAGAAAGGAAATGGGAGAAGTGTCATGTCATATTAAATATTTATTTTCTGCAGACTGACTTGGGAGTAATTCTTCAGCCAGGAGGGGAGGGGTTAGTGTTCAAATTGCTGAGATCTTAGGTCAAAAAACTACAGAAAAGAAGAAATCACTTTGAAAAACACAATGACAGAGGCAGTCACCCCTTGCCAGCAATTCCAAGAGCTGAGGCTTCATGCCTCAGGACATGGTGACTAGTTGAGTGAACCAGAGATTGACTCAGTGAAGGTTTTTACAGGGAAAGAAACAAGCCTTGGGTATATGGGAGCAGGAAAGGCGGGTGACAGACTGGAGAAATGATAAAGGCCATTTTGGAAGCCCACAGGGAAGTGGTCTTGGGAAACCTGAAGACACTGGGAAATTCAGAAGGCCAAGGAGATCCAGCTTATCCTGTTGGGCAAGGTGCTGGGAGGGAAGGCAGGTAAGCCATGTCAAGGGCCTGGGAGGCAAGGGGAAAACTGCAAGGGGGACCCCAGGTGAAGAAGGGTATGGAATGGGGTGCAGAAGTCCATGGAGATGACTGGCAGATCTCAGGGCGGTTTCCGGCACATCAGAAGTTGGGCTTATGCTTCTTGAGTTCCACCATAAGGTGGTGAATGTTGATGAGCTCAGCCCGGGCAGGCAGGGCTCGGAGCTGCGGCTGGGACAGCACCCGGTGGAAGCGATGATAGACCTGGATCAGCTGGGTCAGCGCTCCCTGGTCAAAGAAAGTCATTGAGGGATCAAACTGTAAAGTGGTGCTAATAGTGATGATTAAGAATCAGGTTAGGCAGCCAGGCGCAGTGGCTCACACTTGTAATCCCAGCACTGTGGGAGGCCACGGCGGGCAGATCACGAGGTCAGGAATTCAAGACCAGCCTGGCCAACACAGTGAAACCCCATCTCTACTAAAAAATACAAAAATTAGCTGGGTGTGGTGGCAGGTGCCTGTAATCCCAGCTAATTGGGAGGCTGAGGCAGAAAAATCACTTGAACCCGTGAGGTGGAGGTGAGCCCAGATCGTGCCACTGCACTTCAGCCTGGACAACATAGCTAGCTAGACTCTCTCAAAAAAAAAAAAGAAGAAGAATCGGGTTAGGGCTCATCCAGAACTTTGGGCACAGCTAGTAACTGAAGACCAAGGGTCACTTAGATGATGCTGAGCCCAGCAAAATGGGGGAAAATAATAAATGATGGGGTGTCTGAGTGGGGGCTGGGACTTGCAGGTCACCTGAATGATACTGGTGCCATTTCTGAAGTTGGTGAAACTCCGCATTACATCCTGACTCAGAGATTCCACTGAGGATTTCCAGGAACTACCAAAGCCACGGATCAGCTGAGTTACCCGGGCTAACAGCAGGAGGAAAAAGAGTGTCAGAGACGGATCTGGCTGATCTTCAACTCCACTAAGTTCTCCCCAAGGTATAGCCATCCTTACCATCAAACCCTCTTTTCTGGTATTCTCTCAATCCAGTCTTTCATACTCTATTCCCCCACCCTGTAATCTGCATCCTTTCATTTTTCTTTTCCACTTCCCTTACCACTGATCCCATCATTACCGCATTTTCCTCATACCTTCTTCCCCTCGAAGTCGCTCAGCCTGTCCACGCTCAATCAAAGCCTCAGCCTCCTTCACAAATGCCACTAAACCCCCAAAAGGGGGAGACAGCAACTCTTCAATGAATTCCTGGAAAGACAAACACATATACACAGGTGTCCTGGTGTCAGCAGATTTGCCCAATTCTGGCATCATGACTAATGTAGATCCATGTGAATGGCATCTTTCAGCTGCTGCAAAAGTTAAGGAAAATTCTCCATGGAGAAAAATATCCTCAATCCTAATTTTGGCCCATACAATTCCCCTGGTTAAGATCAAACAATGAACTCAAAGATAACTAGACACAAAAGAAGGGCAGCTACCAAGAGAGTCAGCAGACACAATAAGCAATAGCTGCTGACCTTAGAACTATCAGATACAGATAGCAGTTGTACTGTTTGCAATGTCTGAAGTTAAGGATAGGCCAGGCACAGTGGTTCACACCTGTAATCCCAGCACTTTGGGAGGCTGAGGCGGGCAGATCACCTGAGGTCAGGAGTTCAAGACTAGCCTGGCCAACATGATGAAACCCCGTCTCCACTAAAAATACGAAAATTAGCTGGGCATGGTGGTAGGTGCCTATAATCCCAGCTACTCGGGAGACTGAGGCAGGAGAATCACTTGAACTCGGGAGGCGGAGGTTGCAGTAAGCTGAGATCGCGCCACTGCACTCCAGCCTGGATGAAAGAGCAAGACTCTGTCTCAAAAAAAAAAAAAAGAAAAGAAAAGAAAAAGTTAAGGATGTAAAAATGACCAATTAGTAAGAACTATTAGAAATGAACAAACTTGAAAAAAGGAAATTTTTTAGATATGAAAAGCCAATTTTAGAAAGTCAACAGATTAACAAGAATTATACAATGAACTAGAATTTATAACTGAAGAAAGGACTCAGAATGTAGCACAGACAGAAGATGGAAAATTTTGAGATAGCAGGAGATACAGAAATCTAATTAATATATCTAGGCACTGAAATTGATGGCTACTAACATCACAAAGAGAGCCAAGAAGACATTATGCGCTTCCTGATGGAAATGCATACCACTACCTCTCCAATATATCCCTGTAGAAAAAAAAAAACTAATTTAAATCTGATCAAACCTTTCCACCTAATTACACATTTATGAGAAATACACCAGACAGAGGAACAGTTTGGCCACACCATGCAATGCAGTCAGCAAAATCTAAACTGTACATCATTCTAGATGACAAATGACTCAATAACTCAGTTTCTTCCACAAATAAATTGCAGAGGAGAGGGGGTTAAGATGGAAGGGAAATCTATAGATTAAAAAAAGACACATATATAGACTTTATAAGGATCCTGATTTGAATCATAAAAATCATTTATGAAGGCTGGGCACAGTGGCTCATGCCTGTAATCCCAGCATTTTGGGAGGCCGAGGAGAGTAGATCACCTGAGGTTAGGAGTTTGAGACCAGCCTGGCCAACATGGTGAAATCCTGTCTCTACTAAAAATACAAAAAAGGGCGTGGTGATGGGTGCCTATAATCCCAGCTACTTGGGAGACTGAGGCAGAAGAATTGCTTGAACCCAGGAGGCAGATGTTGCAGTGTGCTGAGATCGGGCCATTGCACTCCAACCTGGGGGCAACAAGAGTGCAACTCTGTCTCTCAAAAAAAAAAAAAAAAATCATTTATGAAATAACTGGGGAAATCTGAATAGTAGTTATTTTAAATAAGATAATTTTTTTTAAGTGTGATAATGTAGTTTTTAAAACCATTCTGTAACCAGGTGTGGTGGCACACACCTGTAGTCCCAGTTACTTAGGAGGCTGAGGTGGGAGGATCACTTGAGCCCAGGAGTTCGAGGCTGCAGGGAGCTATATCATGCCACTGTACTCCAGCCTGGGCACTACAGCAAGGCCCTATCTCAAAAATAATTTTCTTAATAAAAAAGAAAAACATTCTGATACAGATGAAGTGATAATAGTGTATAAGATTTAATCCAAAGTAACTGGGGGACACAGAAGGAGGATAATCAATAGGTGTTGGTATAGATGAAACAAAACTGTCCATGAACTGTTATACACAGAATATCACTGAGGGTGCCGGGGGGTTCACTATGCTTTTCTAATAGCATACTGAAATTTCCCACAGCCGGGCGCGGTGGCTCAAGCCTGTAATCCCAGCACTTTGGGAGGCCGAGACGGGCGGATCACAAGGTCAGGAGATCAAGACCATCCTAGCTAACACGGTGAAACCCCGTCTCTACTAAAAAAAATACAAAAAACTAGCCGGGCGAGGTGGCGGGCGCCTATAGTCCCAGCTACTTGAGAGGCTGAGGCAGGAGAATGGCGTAAGCCCGGGAGGCGGAGCTTGCAGTGAGCTGAGACAGCCTGGGCGACAGAGCGAGACTCCATCTCAAAAAAAAAAAAAAAAGGAAATTTCCCATAATAAAACGTTAATTTTTGTTTAATGTAAAAGGGAGATTCAAACAAAAAAACCCATAAAAACAAACAACCCAGACAATAAGATCTGGTAAGAAGAAAGTGAAATTATTATTCCATTTAAAAATAAATTATTAATACAAAAATTAGCCAGGTGTGGTGGTGCATGACTGTAATCCCAGCTACTTAGGGAGGCTGAGGCAGGAGAATCACTTGAACCAGGAGGCGGAGGTTGCAGTGAGCCGAGATCATGTCACTGCACTCCAGCCTGGGTGACAGAGCAGCAACTTGTCTCAAAAAAAAAAAAAAATATATATATATATATATATATATAGACACACACACACACACACACATATATATAATTGTATCTTTTCTATTCTTCCCTCAAAATATTCACTTATATACACTGAGGGTGTCAAATAACTAATATGAGACTAGGGAGATATGCTGCAAGGAAGGATCTTTCTATAATCAAGGCATCATTGTGATGTGATTTTGGACAGAGATTAAATAACCAAATTCAACCTATTACAGTTGTCTAAATGCAATCTCACACACACATATACAACAACAGTGCAGCAGTGTAGTGTGGGGCACAGGGAGTGGACTGACAAAGAAAAGTTGAACTAACAGTGATGACCCCTGCTATACAGTGGCCATAAATTATGTGTTGTAAGCATGATATATACACCTGATTTTGAAGACTTCATATGGGAATACATTTTAAGTATATCTTTTTTTTTTTTTTTTTGAAACAGGGTCTTGCTCCGTCACCCAGGCTGGAGTGCAGTGGCACAATCACAGCTCACTACAACCTCGACTTTCCTGGTTCAGTGATTATCCCACCTCAGCCTCCTGAGTAGCTGGGACTAACAGGCATGTGCCAACACGCCCCACTAATTTTTTTTGTATTTTTTGTAGAGATGGGGTTTCACCATGTCGTCCAGACTGGTCTCAAACTCCTGGGCTCAAGCGATCCTCCCTGCCTTGGCCTGTGCTGGCCTCAGTACTATTTTTTATTGATTATATGTTGGAATAATAATATTTTGGATGTAGTGTTTTAAAAAATTATTTCATCTGTTTCTCCTTTCTAATGTAGCTTCTAGAAAAGTTAAAATTATTTAAGTGGCTCACATTTGTTTCTCCTTACTTTTTAATGTAGCTTCTAGAAAATTTAAAATTATTTAAGTGGTTCACATTTGTGGCATGCATTATATTCCTATAGGAGTACTGGTCTCGACTTAGATGAACTTTAAGCTTTCTATTACGCAAAAGACAACACATTGATAGCAGAGGAGTGACCAGAGGGAAACAGTGCACTGGGCTTTAACAATCTTTTCTACATAGTATCAAGCAGCAGCTGACCAAAAAAGGACTAAAAGCATTGATGGCAGCTGGCCAGTCTCTCTCTATACCTGACAAATCTAATGACAAATCCCAGCTGCTCTCAGCAGAAACAACTGGTTTAAGTGCATCTTTGTGGGTGCCTTAATCTCCTGCAATTATCCCGCCTCAGCCTCCCAAGCAGCTAGAACTATAGGTGCATGCCACTACGCCTGGCTATTTTTCTTTTTTTTTTTTTTAAGAAATGGGATCTCGGCTAGGCATGGTGGCTCACACCTGTAATCCCAGCACTTTGGGAGGCAGAGGCAGGTGGATCACGTGGTCAGGAAATTGAGACCATACTGGCTAACACGGTGAAACCCCGTCTCTACTAAAAATACAAAAAATTAGCAAGGCATGGTGGTGGGCACCTGTAGTCCCAGCTACTCAGGAGGCTGAGGCAGGAGAATGGTGTGAACCCGGGAGGCGGAGCTTGCAGTGAGCCAAGATCGTGCCACTGCACCACTCCAGCCTGGGCAACAGAGCGAGACTCTGTCTCAAAAAAAAAAAAAAGAAAGAAAGAAATGGGGTCTCACTATGTTGCCCAGGCTGATCCCCTCAAACTCCTGGGCTCAAGAGATTCTCCCATCTCAGCCTCCCAAAGTGCTGGGATTACAGGCACGAGCCACAGCGCTGGCAACAATTCTTTCAAAATCAGGAATAGGAAAAGGGTTCTCACTATCGCCTTTCTATTCAGCTTCTAAACATCATCCTGGGAGTGTTAGCCAGTAGAATAAGAAATCAAAAACATAAGACATAAAAGACAAAGGATTAGAAAATATTTATTCCTAGTAGGACTAAACATACATACTATGCCCAACTAAAAATATGGCAAACGACTTACAGTGTCTTTGTGCTGAAAATTTTAAAAGGTTATCAAAAGACATTAAAAGACTATCTTAAAAATTGGAGAAGGAGGCCAGGTGGAGTGGCTCACGTCTGTAATCCCAGCATAGTGAGACACTATAAAAAATTAAATTTTTAAAGTTTGTATTCTCACAGAAAATTTTTTAAAAATTTAAAAGGCCGGGCGCGGTGGCTCAAGCCTGTAATCCCAGCACTTTGGGAGGCCGAGACGGGCGGATCATGAGGTCAGGAGATCGAGACCATCCTGGCTAACATGGTGAAAACCCGTCTCTACTAAAAATACAAAAACCTAGCCGGGCGACGTGGCGGGCGCCTGTAGTCCCAGCTACTTCTGAGGCAGGAGAATGGCGTAAACCCCGGAGTCGGAGCTTGCAGTGAGCTGAGATCCGGCCACTGCACTCCAGCCTGGGCGGCAGAGCGAGACTCCGTCTCCAAAAATAAAAAATAAATAAAAAAAATAAAAATTTAAAAATTTAAAATTTTTTTTAAAAAAGGCAAGTATGGTGCTGTGTGCCTCTAGTCCTAACTACTCAGTAGGCTGAGACAGGAGGAGTGCTTGAGCCCAGGAGTTCAAGGCTGCAGTGAGCTATGATTGTGCCACTGCACTCCAACCTGTCTCAAAAAAAAAAAAAAAAAAGATAGGGTGCCGATGATCATGGATAGGAGGTTTCAATATCATAAAGTATCAATTCTTCCAAATTAATCTATAAACAATGTAATTCTAATCAAAATCATTAACAACTTTTTAAAATGTGAAAACTTTTCAAGACCAGCCTGGCCAACATGGTGAAATCCCATCTCTACTAAAAATATAAAAATTAGCTGGGCGTGGTGGCACATGCCTGTAATCCTAGCTACTCAGGAGGCTGAGGCAGGAGAATCACTTGAACCCAGGAGACAGAGGTTTCAGTGAGCTGAGATTGTGGCCCTGCACTCCAGCCTGGGTGACAGAGTGAGACTCTGTCTCAAAAAAAAAAAAAAAGAAAGAAAAAGAAAAGATTTTCTATAAATGGTTCTGGGCCAACCATCCACATAAAAAAATGAAATAGATCCCTACCTCACATCATACACAACAATTAATTCCAAGTAAATTTCAGACTTAAAGGTAACAACAAAAATTCTATATATATATTTGCTTATTCTCTAATTTTATTATTATATTTTTTTGAGACAAGGTCTCGCTCTGTTGCCCAGGCTGGAGTGCAGCAGCGCAAACAGGGCTCACTGCAGCCTCGACCTCCCAGGCTCAAGTAGCACAGACTACAGGTGTGTGCTACTATGCTTGGCTTTTTTTTTTTTTTTAAGTTTTTTGTAGAGATGAGGTCTCACTATTCTGTCTAGGCTGGTCTCGAGCTCCTGGCTTCAAGCAATCTTCCTGCCTTGGCCTCCCAAAGTGCTGGGATTACAGTCTTCAGCCACTGCACCCAGTCAAAATTCTACAATATTAAGGAGAAAATATAGTATAATATTTTTCTGGCCTTGGAGTAATAAGGAATTTCTTTTCTTTTTTTTTTTTTTTTGAGACGGAGTCTCACTCTGTCACCAGTCTGGAGTGCAGTGGCACAATCTTGGCTCACTGCAACCTCCACCTCCCTGGTTCAAGTGATTCTCCTGCCTCAGCCTCATGAGTAGCTGGGACTACAGGTGCACGCCACCACGCCCAACTAATTTTTTTGTGTTTTTACTTGAGACAGGGTTTCACCATGTTGGCCAGGATGGTCTCGATCCCTTGACCTCGTAATCCACCCCCACTCAGCCTCCCAAAGTGCTGAGATTACAGGCATGAGCCACAGGTGACGTGGATAGTGGCTGTAAGCCCAGCACTTTGGGAGGCTGATGCGGGAAGATCACTTGAGGCCAGGAGTTTGAGACCAGTCTGGGCAACATAGTGAGACTCTGTCTCTACAAAACAACAACAACAACGACAATTAGCTGGGCATGTGGCACATACCTGTAGACCCAGTTACTTGGGAAGCTGAGGCAGGAGGGTTGCCTGAGCCCAGCAGGTTGAGGCTACAGTGAGACATGATCACACTACTGCATTCCAGCTTGGGTGACAGAGCAAGACTGTTACTAAAAACAAAGACATAAAAATGAAGGACAGATAAATTCAATCACATTAAAAATTTAAATTTCTTTCATCAAAAAGCAACATTAAAAAAACAAAGGTTGGACGCGGTGGCTTATGCCTGTAATCCCAGCACTTTGGGAGGCTGAAGTGGATGGATCACCTGAGGTCAGGAATTCAAGACCGGCCTGGCCAACATGGCAAAACTCCATCTCTACTAAATATACAAAAATCAGCAGGGCATGGTAGCACGCGCCTGTAATCCCGGCTACTCAGGAGGCTGAGACGGGATAACTGCTTGAAGCCGGGAGGCGGAGGTTGCAGTGAGCCGAGATCATGCCATTGCACTCCAGCCTGGGCAACAAGAATGAAACTCTGTCTAAAAAAAAAAGAGGTGCAAGGATCTCTTGAGCCCAGGTGACTGGGCAACATAGAAAGACCCTCATCTCACCAAAAAAAAAGGTAAAAAGATACATACTAAAAGACAATCTGTAACCTATATATAATCAACAAGATTAGTATGTACATGATACAAAGAACTCTTATAAATCAAAAAATACCAGCAGACTTATTTTTTTCTTTATTTTTTGAGAGAGTCATGCTCTGTAACTGAGGCTGGAGTACAGTGGCATAATCTTGACTCACTGCAACCTTCACCTCCCAGGTTCACCGCCCTTGAGGAGCTGGGATTACAGGCATGTGCCACCATGCCTAGTTAATTTTTGTACATCTAGTAGAGACAGGGTTCTGCCATGTTGGCCAGGCTGGTCTTGAATTACTGGCCTCAACTGATCCATCCGCCTCAGCCTCCCAAAGTGCTGGGATTACAGGTGTGAGCCACCATGCCCAGCCACAACCCAATTTTTAAAAGGTCAAATGCTATGACAGCCATTCTACAGAAAAAAAAAAAAAAAAAAATGGTATAGTTGTGGTGATGCTCCTCACACAGGGCACCAGCTGCGAGGAGTCTGTCCCTTGCAGACCCCTGACCCGGCGACGGATGAATGAAGTACACTGACACAGATATTCTGCTTTGCCAGTCCAGCTGAGTGTGTCCAGGCTGCTTACTCCCTGTAGAGTACTGTAAACAGTTGCGATGGCGGCCCTGACCAGCTAGTGAGACTCGCATTTATTCAGCTAGTGAGACTCGCATTTATTCAGTAAAGATTAATTGACAAAGACTTAAGTCAACACCACTACAGGGTAACTGACACTGTGGACTTCCTGAGTAGAAAGCAGTTAAGCACCGGCGGTACATGAAGGGTTAGTCTTTTTTTTTTTTTTTTTTTTGAGACGGAGTCTTGCTCTGTCGCCCAGGCTAGAGTGCAGTGGCCGGATCTCAGCTCACTGCAAGCTCTGCCTCCCGGATTTAGGCCATTCTCCTGCCTCAGCCTCCAGAGTAGCTGGGACTACAGGCGCCCACCACCTCGCCCGGCTAGTTTTTTTGTATTTTTTTTTTTTTAGTAGAGACGGGGTTTCACCGTGTTAGCCAGGATGGTCTCGATCCCCTGACCTCGTGATCCGCCCGTCTCAGCCTCCCAAAGTGCTGGGATTACAGGCTTGAGCCACCGCGCCCGGCCTGAAAGGTTACTCTTAAGACCACATGAGTAAACAAGCTATCTAGATAACTTCCCCACGTTCCTTTGTTATTACTCTAATTTATTTAACTAAAGGTAAAGATCAGGTCGCCTTCAACCATATCTATTACCGAAGTTATGCAAACTCTCAGGCCTTTGAAGAGGGTTTGTGGCTATCATAACTAACATTTTTCCCACCAGCCTGACTGAACCTCTACATATAGTTACTAAACATTTGAAATTATACTCAATGTTATTAGTAATCAGGAAATTACAAATAAAGACCCACTGAAATACAGGTTGAGTATCCCTAATCCAATAATCTAAAATCCAAAATGCTCTAAAATTCGGAAGTTTTTGAGTATCAACATGATGCTCAAAGATAATGCTCTTTGGAGCATCTCAGATTTCAGATTTTAAGACTACAGATGCTAACCAGTGAAAATAATGAAAGTAATCCAAAATCCAAAAAAACTCAAAATCTGAAACATTTCTGATCCCAAGCATCTTTAGCAGCATCTCTGGTCTCTAAAAAAAATTTAAAAAAAAATGGCAAAGATCTGATAATACCACATGTTGGAGAAAATGCGGCTCAGAGGGAATTCTTACATATTGCTGGTGAGAAGGAACTACTTAGGAAAACAATTTATCATTGTCTTATAAAGACTAATACTGCATATCTTATAAACAGCAAGACTACTGTCCTAGGTTTATACCCAAGAGAAACTTCTGATGAAGATAATCAGTATCTATGTGTGCTAAAAGACATGATTATTCATAAAACAATGCTCACAGAAGCAAGAAACTGGAAACAATCCATTTATAGAATATGTTTAATCACACAAGTTATATAGGCAGTGAAAAAGAATGAGCTATAGCCATATGCAGTAACATGACAATATTATAAAAATTATGCATGAAAAAATCCTGTGATTCTGGGGATTTTTGTTTTGCTGTTTGAGACAGGGTCTTGCTCTGTTGCCAAGGATAGACTACAATGGCATGATCATAGCTTGCTGTAACCTCAAACTCCTGGATTTCAAGTGGTCCTCTCGCCTTTGTCTCCCATATAGCTAGAATTACAGGTGCGCACCACCATGCCTGGCTTTTTTTTTTTTGCCTTGCTGTTTTCTTGCCTTGTTTCATCAGTGTTTATATCACTAAAAAATAAAACAACCCAGTGCAGTGGCTGTTTTGTTTTTTAATGATATAAACACCCACGAACACACCACACAATCCAAGAAGTAGCAGCTTGGCAAAAGCCACAATCAAACTATGAAATCCTTCTGAAACCATCCCTGTGCCTCTCACACACAGGTACTCGTTGATCTAAATGTTGCATTTATTGTACTCCTGCTTTTTTCCCCCTTTTGTGTGTGTGTTCTTGCTTTTAAAAGTAGAGCTATATATATGCCAAAACAAAAATTCATTCCGTTTTTCAGTGTCATTAAAAACGGAATCTGGGCCGGGTGCAGGGGCTCATGCCTGTAATCCCAGCACTTTGGGAGGCTAAGGTGGGTGAATCACCTGAGGTGAGGAGTTCACAACCAGCCTGGCCAACATGGTGAAACTCCATCTCTACTAAAAATACAAAAATTAGCTGGGCATGGTGGCACGCACCTGTAGTCCCAGCTACTCAGAGGCTGAGGCAGGAGAATCACTTAACCTGGGAGGCAGAGGTTGCAGTGAGCCGAGATCGTATCGCTGCACTCCAGTGTGGGAGACAGAGAGAGACTCCATCTTTAAAAAAACAAACACACAAACAAAAAAACCAAAAGAATCATTAGATTTTTCACTTGAGGGCAGTAATTCAAGAACAGTCCAGGCAACATGGCATGACACTGTCTTTACAAAATTAAAAAATTAGCCCACACACACCTACAGTAAATTCATTTTTGATAAAAGTGCCAGGAACATACACTGGGGAAAAGATAGTCTCTTGGTCAGGCACGGTAGCTCATGCCTGTAATCCCAGCACTTGGGAGGCCGAGGCGGGAGGATCACTTGAAGTCAGGAGTTCAAGACAAGCCTGGCCAACGTGGTGAAACCCCACCTCTACTAAAAATACAAAAACTAGCCCGGTGTGGTGGCAGGCATCTGTAATCCCAACTATTCAGGAGGCCAAGGCAGGAGAATCACTTGAACCAAGGAGGCGGAGGTTGCAGTAAGCCAATACTGCGCCACTGCACTCCAGCCTAGGTGACAGAGCAAGACTCTGTCTGAGGAAAAAAGAAGAAAAGAGATAATCTCTTCAATAAATGGTGCTGGGAAAACTGGCTATCCATTACACAGAAGAATAAAACTATACCCCTATCTCTCGCCACATATGAAAACCAATTCAAATGGATTAAAAACTTAAATCTAAGACCAAACTATGAAACTACTACAAGAAAACACTGGGGAAAATCTCCAAGACATTGGTCTGGGCAAAAATTTCTTGAGCCATACCCCACAAGCACAGGCAACCAAAGCAAAAATGGCCAAATGGGATCACATCAAATTAAAAAGCTTTTGCACAGCTGGGCACAGTGGCTCACACCTGTAATCCCAGCACTTCGGGAGATGGAGGTGGGCGGATCACCTGAGGTCAAGAGTTTGAGACCAGCCTGACCAACATGGTGAAACCCCATCCCTACTAAAAATACAAAATTAGCCAGGCATGGTGGCACATGCCTGTAATCCCAGCTACTTGGGAGGCTGAGGCAGGAAAATTGCTTGAACCTAGGAGGCGGAGGTTGTGGTGAGCCAAGATCGCACCATCGCACTCCAGCCTGGGCAACAAGAACTAAACTCCGTCTCCAAAAAAAAAAGCTTCTGCACACACAGCAAAAGAAACAACAAAGTGAAGAGACAACGAATATTTGCAAGCTACCCATCTGCCAAGGGATTCATAACCAGCATATATAAGGGGCTCAAACAACACTACATGACAAAGTCTAATAATCCTATTAAAAAATGGGCAAAAGATTTGAATAGACATTTTTCAAAAGAAAACAAATGACAAACAGGCATATAGGAAAAGGGGCTCACCATCACTATCATCAGAGAAATGCAAATTAAAACTACAGTGAGATCTCATCTCACTCTAGTCAGAATGGCTTTTATCCGAAAGACAGGCAATAACAACGCTGGCAAGGATGTGGAGAAAAGAGAACCCTTATACACTGTTGGAGGGAATGTAAATTAGTACAAACACTTTGGAGAACAGTTTGAAGGTTGCTCAGAAAACTAAAAGTAGAGCTACCATATGATCCAGCAATCCCACTGCTGGGTATATACCCAGAAGAAAGGAAATCAATACATTGAAGAGGTATCTGCACCCCATGTTTGTTGCAGTATTGTTCACAATAGCTAAGATTTGAAAGCAACCTAAGTGTCCATCAGCAGATGAATACG
Source organism: Piliocolobus tephrosceles (assembly GCF_002776525.5). Taxonomy (NCBI): domain Eukaryota; kingdom Metazoa; phylum Chordata; class Mammalia; order Primates; family Cercopithecidae; genus Piliocolobus; species Piliocolobus tephrosceles. The sequence goes on along the minus strand of NC_045438.1, from coordinate 135,535,219 downwards.
TAAAGAAAATGTGGGACATGTACACAATGGAGCACTATTCAGCCATAAAAAAGAATGAGACTCAGTCATTTGCAACAACACACATAGAATTGGAGATCATTATATTAAGTGAAGTAAGCCAGGCACAGAAAGACAAATGTCATGTGTTCTCACTTATTTGTGGGATCTAAAAATCAAAACAATTGAACTCATGTACTCATGTACGAAGAGAGTAGAAGGATGGCTACCAGAGGCTGGGAAGGCTAGTGGAAGGCTGGGGAGGAGGTGGGGATGATTAATGGGTACAAACAAAAATAGGAAGAATGAATAAGACCTACTATTTGACAGCACAACAGGGTGACTATAGTCAATTATAACTTAATTGTACATTTTAAAATAACTTAGAGTGTAACTGGATTGTTTATAACACAAAGGATAAGTGCTTGAGGGGATGGATAAAGAAAAAAATAAAATTCATTCTAAAAATAGAAAATTAGCTAGGCATGGTGGCTCATGCCTGTGGTCCCAGCTACCCAGGGGCTAAGGTGGGAGAATCGCTTAAGCCCAGGCTGTCGAGGCTGCAGTGAGCCATGTTCATGCCACTGCACTCCAGCCTGGGTGACAGAGTGAGACTCTGCCTCAAAAAAGAAAAAAAAAAAAAAAAGCAAAACCAAAGACAAAATAAAATAAAGTAGACCAATAACGACAGTATGTTATGAATCAAGAGTTACAGTAATTCCGTGTACCTGAGGTCCATTATGCCACTCCCTACACACACACACACATACACACAAACACACAGGAGCTGAAAACAGCACACAAAGCTGTCCCTTCCCTTTTCCCCACACCCCTACCTGTGTCCGAGCATTGAGCAGCTGCTGGAAGCTCTCAACCTCTTTGCTGTCATCTGCAGCCCGCTCCTAAGGGAAGACAAAGGGAAATGTCAAGTTTGGGGAAAGCAGTCCTTCATTTCAGGATGTCCCCTTCATTCCACACTTATTGTACTAAGCTGCACACTGTGCCAGACTCCAAGAGTAAAACGCTGAACAAGACAGGCATCATCTCTGCCCTCACAGACCTAACAGAGCAGTGGGGGAAGCCAAATTTTCTGGGTAGGAAGACAAGGAGAAGGAGCACCTATTACCATCAGCACACCCAGCATCATGTCATAGTTGTTGATCAGAAACACAAGCTGCTCCTTCCTTGAGGAGAACTCGGCTGCCACTCGAAGGACAAAATTCTCCACCTCCACCTGAAAAGGCAGAGAGGAAGAGGTGACACCAGAAAGCAAGGCCATCAGGACCCCCTCTGGCTCCTCCTCAGCCTCTACCGACTGGCAGCAGCCCTGCTGCTGGTAAGTCTCTCCTGTCTGACCCTTACCTGCAGCTGTCCCAGCAATTGCATGGTCCGTTCATTGGGAATTGTCTGGTTGATGCTGACAAGAGCGGAGGAGAACTCTGCATAGCGGCGTGTGATCTAGGACAGAGTGGGAAGGAAAATCACACCCACCTCCTGGCCCAACCAACACCACCTCCCAACTCCCTTGGTCAACCCGCCGCCATGTGATGTGACTCTACCTCCAGTCCCTCCTACCCATGGTGCACCACTCACCATGAGTTTTACCACCCTCCCAGAATGCCTGCTCATAGCGTGGCCCATGACACAACTGTGACCTTGGCCAACCCCCACAATGATGCTTACAGCCCTGCCTTTCAAGAACCCTTTGTTACCCTTGCCCTCCCTCACATAGTGGGGCCGAGTATCCAACCCCCCTAGGCGCTGGGGGTCAGTGCTTCGGACGCTCTGGACATTCATCTCCAGGATCAGCTCAAACCGTGGCCATAGCAAGGCAAGCACCTGTTCCCAGTACCTGTGGGCTTAATCAGAATCTGAGGTCAGCCGGCAAGGAATGTTGGAGAGTGGGGCACCATTCAGTTTAATGGTCAATGGTTAGTTGTGGGAATGGTGAGGGGGCAGTGGTTGGAGAAAGGTGAGTCAAAAAGCAGCAGTACTGCCTCTGAAGCAAATCAATGGGAATAAAGGTTGATGATACCAGGTCAGTAGAAGTCTAAGGTTAGGGCAGAGTCATGCAAGACTAAGAGAGTTTGTGGCCTGTTGGGCATCAAGGACTAGAATTCAGTGACCTGTCCAGAGCAGGAACATCCCTCTTTGCTGCAATGTTACGGAACCGGAGAACAATGTGGATACAAAGAAAAACAGCAATGGCATCGTAGCAGTCAGCTAGATAGGACTCCAGGTGTTTCTGTGTGATTGGGGAACAAGCAGAGGATTAAAAGAGAATGTCAGTTTCTTTTCCTCAATGACTATGAACAAACGCATGTGTTTCTTTGGGGATGATGCACTGGATAGGACAGAAGGGAGAGATGTAAAATGCAACTGCCTCCTGCTTTCCTGTCCACTGCCACACGGGTGGTCCTACTGCCTTGCCCACCAGGATCTATGTTTTGGGCTTTTTGTTGTTGTTGTTTTTTTGAAATGGAGTTTCGCTCGTCGCCCTCGTCACCCAAGCTGAAATGCAGTGGCGCAATCGCGGCTCACTGCAACCTCCATCTGCCTCCCAGGTTCAAGCGATTCTCCTGCCTTAGCCTCCTGAGTAGCTGGAATTACAGGCGCCTGCCACCACGCCCAACTAATTTTTGTATTTTTAGTAAAGATGGGGTTTCACCATGTTGGCCAAGCTGGTCTCGAACTCCTGACCTCAGGTGATCCGCCCACCTCAGCCTCCTAAAGTGCTGGGATTACAGGTGTGAGCCACTGCGCCCAGCGTTTTTGACTTTAGAGACAGGTTCTTGCTTTGTCACCTAGGCTAGATTGCAATGGTACAATCACAGTTCCCTGCAGCCTCAAACATCTGGGCTCAGGTGATATTCCCACCTCAGCCTGCCAAGTAGCTGGGACCATGGGTGTGTACCACCATGCCTGGCTTATTTTTAAATTTTTTGGCAAGACGAGGTCTTGCCATGTTGCCCAGGCTGGTCTTGAACTCCTGGCCTCAAACAATCTTCCTGCCTTGGTCTCCCAAAGTACCGGGATTACAGGTGTAAACCACTGCACCTGGTCGCAGCAGGATCTATGATCACAAGCCTATCACAGCAGAGTTCCAGGCTGAGATTGGGTCAAGGGTTTGGAGGACCCTCAGTTTTCACGTGTTACTGCCTGATTGTGGAGCAGCAGTAGGGGGAGTTTCAGGGACCCTACACTCTGAGGATTTCATGGGAAGTAACACTGTGACAAGTCTAAGTAACAAGGCTTAGACATTTTTTTTCTGAGACGGAGTCTCGCTCTGTCACCCAGGCTGGAGTGCAGTGGTGCAGTCTTGGCTCACTGCAACCTCCTCCTCCTAGGTTCAAGCAATTCTCCTGCCTCGGCCTCCTGAGTAGCTAGGATTACAGGCTGCACACGCCTGACTGATTTTTGTATTTTTAGTGGAGATGGGGTTTCACCGTGTTGGTCAGGCTGGTCTCGAACTCACAGATCCTCCCGCCTCAGCCTCCCAAAGTGCTGGGATTACAGGCGTGAGCCACTGCGCCCAGGTTTTCTTTTTTTTTTTTTTCTTTAGAGACAGGTCTCACTCTGGAGTGCATGGCTCACTGCAGCCTTGACCTCCTGGGCTCAAGCAATCTTTCCACCTCAGCATCTCAAGTAGCTAGGACCACAGGCATACATCAACACACAGCCAGCTAATTTTTTATTTTTTATAGACAGGCCAGGCTGGTCTCAAACTCCTGAGCTCAGGCAATCCTACTGCCTCGGACTCCCAAAATGCTGGGATTATGGGTGTGCGCTACCGTGCCCAGCCAAGGCTTAGACATTTTAGAATGAGGTGATCCTGATTTCAGTTCTACCAGAGTCATGACCCCACTACGCTGCTGATGAAGACTGGGGACAAAGGTGTTGAATAGTACAGGAAATAGGAATCTTACCAGGGTCATGCTGAGTGTACGGCCCATGACAGCATGGAATAGGTCGTGTGCAGCCGGGCCAGACACAACAAAAAATTCACAGATGAAAAGGTATTCGCGGCACGAATTGTCTAGGAGGGCATAGTGCTGGCTGCGGAAGAGGGCCTCAAATGGATACTGGGAAAGGAGAAGAAGAAACACAGAAGGGATGGACCCCAACACTGACTTCCCATGGATATGGCTGCAAAATCAGTAAACCTGGGTAATAAGAGCTGGGCAGACCCTTGGCATCCATCTAGGTCCAGGCTGTCAAAGAGCAAGCTGAATGGGCACTGAAAAGGTGGGGGAACATAGGGGTACAAAAAGGGCCTAGACCCACCTGCTGTTGCTACTCCTGCATCCACCTCAACACCTGCCTCTGACCGCCATTCCCCTCATCCAGTCTCTCCCCTCTGCATGCCCTTAAGTCAATGGTTCCCAGCTCTTTTCACATCACAGCAGGCTGGAGTGATTGGAGAAGGCCACTCCCAAGTCTAAGGGGATTGAGACAGGGCCTACAGGTTGGGTAGCTCTGCCCTGAGGTCTGGCCTTTCCTCCCCCCATGCTCAGAGTCTCTTTCATGACTGAAGCTTGTTCCTCCTCATACCCTCTGCTCTCCGCGCTGGGCTGTGTGAGGCACCAGGATGGGGGCCTCAAGTTCAGTGGGGGAGATGACAGAGCCGCGGGTTCCTAGTGTGAAAATGGTGTTCCTGCTGCGGAGTGATGGCTTTGAGAAGAATCGTAAGATGGGTCAGAGTCAGGGAACACAATGAGACCATAACTGGGCCCAAAGACTCACTATCTGCGGGGACCCCAGACAGCGAGACATGGCCTAGTCAGCCCTCTTTCCCAGTACTAGGGCCCCACGTGATGACATCTGTGAATGGACTTCAGGGTGTCTCCCCACCTCCTACAGTCATATGCAAAACTATGTGTCAAAATGATGTGTGCATCTTTCTTGGGAGGGAGGCTATAGCTTTCATCACATTCTAAAAGGTTTCAGTCCCATAGGAAAAGGTAAGGAGCAGTGCCTTGGTGGCTGCAGCTAAAAGTCCTCCCACTCTCAAGACCTGGCATGAGGGTTCCCCAGGACTAGGATATCTTTCTTCGCTGTATCTTCCACGCCCATTAGATCATCTTTCTCAGCAACTTCCTCATACTAAGAAAACAGAAAAGAGAACTGATAACCGTCTCTTCCAACAACACAATAAAATATTCCTTGCCCAGGGATGTCCCCTCCTCCCAGTCCACGTGCCCAGGAATGCCTCTCCCTCCTGACCTTACCTGCACCTTCATGAGCCGCCCCAGGTAGGAGCGGTAGTAAGACAGGTAGATCTTGCTCAGCGTCTCCACGTATTCATCCCTGATTTCCTTTGCTGTTGCTCGTTCATTGCCCAGCAGAAACTGATAGAAGAACCTAGGAGGTCAGGAACATGTCAGTCTACCTGTCTCCCAGGACACCAGATGCCCACACTAGGCTGCTCAAAAGCTCAAAGGCCATCCCATGCACTTCCTTGGGGTTGTGACCTGTACTTTAGCAGGGCTGTTTGGGGGATCTGATAGTTGGTCATTGGTTTCCTGAAGGAATAAATCTTCTGGAGGATAAACTCACGGATCTTCATCACTGCCTAGATGTGGGGAACCAAGCACAGAGCATGAAGCTGCAACCTTTTTGCTGTATGAGAGGAATTGGGGGAAGCAACAAATGGTAAACATAGATTGAAAAGTGGTGAATATGTCTTTGGTATTTCTCAAGATTTTCAGGAAAACCCAGAGAGGCAAGAATGGGGCTGCCCAGAAAAGGCAGGGTGAAGTTCTTGGAGACAGGCTACAGTGAGCTCTGCCAAGGAAATCCATAGTGAAGATCTTGGGAGGGCTGCTTCTAGTAGCCTCCAGGGTATCCATTCCTACTTCCCACCTTGACCCGGAGCCGATCGAGCACGCCTCTGACATCCGCGCAGGCTGCTGTGCCTCTAGCTTCCTGCTCTCTGACTGCAGCTGCCTTGGCATCCAGCTCCTGTAGCTGCTCCAAGAACCTGGGCTCTGTCACTGGAGCCTCCAGAATTGCCCTGGGTAGCAGGGAGGGGTGGGATAAGTTACAAGGGAAACCCAGACATCCCTAAACCAGACCCAGACCACACTCCTTACCTCCAGCCCCTATCATCTCTACCACCTTGCATTGTACCATATAGTCAGGACACATGTACAAAGTTTTCTATTCCTGGACCTTCCCACTATACACCTGATCTTACATCATTCTTAATCTTTGATGCCTAATGCATGCCTAAAGAAATGGTGGTTAACCTGGCTACTAATTTCTAAAAAGCACTTAATCTGGAGCCAGTAGACCCATATGGTAAATAGGGTAGGTCACCCCAGCCCATTCACCTGCTATGGACATTATGACCCTTCAAACCGGTAACTCACGTGACCAGAGCAGAAGGCACGACCAGACCATCAACAAGCTCCCCAAGTTTCCCCCGAACTGCCTGGCGATTTCGAAGTCGAATGTTCATGGCTCCTGACTGTTCCTGCAGTGTCCGGATCTCAGAGCTGATGGAGCTAAGGTCACTCTGAAAAGCTCCCAACATCTGCTCCATTCGCTGTAGGGAAGGTAGAAGATGTTGCTGGAGTGCTATAGGGTTTGTAGGGGATAAGTGGGCCACCAAAGCCTCTCTGTGAAGTCCTCAGTATTCATCAGTCCATGAGGGTGGCAGAGGATGAGATACCCCAGATTACCAGGAAATAACATTAAATATGGCAGCAATAACAAAAAAGGCTCCTGAAGTCATCTTGAAAATGACCCTGACTTGTCCCCATCTTAAGGCTGATGACCTAAAAATGGCACCAGAGTCCATGATCTGGTTCAGAGCAGCTATTAGGGGTCACAGTTCAGGATTACTAACCTCCAGGACAGCATCACAGGCTGTGATCTGGTTGTGCAGAGATGCTATATTCTCACTCTCTTGAATATCTGACCCACAAAAAGTCAAGGGGCTTCATGGTGAAAATAGGAGATCCTCAGATTTGTAGTACCTCTCCAATTGCTCTCTGAAGTGACAGAAACCTCAAAGATGTTGACCCCAGCTGGGACATCTGTACTACATACCACAAAATCCCCATATCAATAGCACCGCCCCATCCCTCTGCTGGAGGATACAATCCCGAATGGATTTCTGTTCAATCTGCTGTAGCTCCAGTTCAACTTGTTTTGAATAGTGACGGAGATCTACACCCTGGGAGGACATAAAGATGACAGGTCAGAAAAAAGTCTCAGTAAAGGGACACTGTAACAGAATCAGTGAAGGACCAAAGGGTCAGATACCAGGCTGATACAACAAAAGCAAGAGACTGTTGCTTTTCCTTTTGGGGGAGAGTAGATAGAAGGGCAGATTAGTATAGGGGAAATCCTCACCGTTTTAAGAGCTTCCTTTACTAACTCATCCTCCAGATTTGCCTGAATGTGAACTGGAAATAGAAGTTTATCGTAAGGGTTCAGCTCCACAGCTCCCTCTCCCCACACTGAGTATCTGCACACCAATCCCTACCTTATTCCTTCCAGCTCCCACGCCTCTCAGATTACAGGTACTGCACCCACTCCACGCCATCACTTACCATCCACTTCATCCAGGATGAACTCATCAGAAGTGATATCCAACTCCCCAAGTTGCAGTGATTCCTGGAGCCCAGCACCACCCGCCTGAAAAGGAATAAGTTAATAGGAGTAGGATACGGTGAAAAACAGAAAGAAAAAATATAATTGGATATCCCCAGTCCTTCAAGTGAGAAGGAGGTGCTTTTACTGGGAGCCACAGGTACTGCTTTGAAAAATTCTAAGAGTCTCACATTGTATCCACTCTCCTATTTTGTGGTGATGGGTAAGGAATACAAGGAGTGAGACGATCCAATGAGACAGTGGAGGTAGCCCAGCATGGTGGCGGGCTCCTTGTAGTCCCAACTACTTAGAAGCTGAGACGGGAAGACTGTCTGAGGAGATCAGGAGTTCAAGGTCAACCTGGGTAACACAGGGAGACCCGTCTCAAGAAAAAAAAAAAAAAGTAAAAGACAAGACAGTGGAGATAACCTAATGAGGAAAGCTAGGAATTGCAGAGGATAGAGCTGAACTTGCAGTTAAATTTAGGACCCTCAGGCTCCTACCATCTTGGATGTTCTATCACACCTCTGGGGAACCCCAGGCTTTCTAGAAATGTCAAAATACATAGTGTTTACCTGCATGCGAGGTGCAATCTTAAACATACTCATTCATCTAATCCTAACGACGATGTATACAGTAGGTTCTATCTTCCTCACTTTATAGGTGTGAGAAATGATGGCACAGAAAAGCTGGTTAACTTGCCCAAGGGAACACAGCGTGTAAGTGGCAGAGATGGATTAGAACCCCAGAGTCCATGTTCTTAACCTTTACACTATATTACTTCTTGACTCTACCCCAAAATGTGGAGCGAAGTTGACATTGTGCCCCAGAATATAAGTTTCAGCCACCAGGGTCCCGCTCAGGGTCGGGTCTGATCACAGGGAAGGGTACAGGGAGTCAAACAGGTAATATCACGGGTAGCAGCCAAGTTCCCACCCTTGTGCCTAAACCCAGCTCAGGTCTTTCTGAAGCTAGGAGCACCGGGACTACGGAGGAGAAACAGTTCCGCGCTCTCACCAGCGGGCCCTCTTCCTCCTCCATGTCTGACGTCCCAGCCCGCAACACCAGTTCCCGGGCGGCAGCCGCCATAGTCGCAGCGGCGGCCATTCCCCGCAGCCTGACTTCCGGCAACTATCAGGCCGGCGAGTCCGTTCCCCGGAGTGGAGCTACAAGTCCCAAAGGGTCTTCCTCAGCGCGAAATCGTTCCCAGATATTTGAGTTAAATTGTTTGACTCCAGCTGTTCCCTTTCAGTTCTAACCACTTCACCCAACTCTAAACGGAAATGTGGAAGTCTGAAGCACAAACTAGCCCGGAACCTTCGCTGTTCTCATACCTATGAAGTTTACGAACTGTAAAGGAAGGCGCACCGGAAGTTGTGGTACCCAAGCCATACTCTCCTAAGTCCAGCCAGGTCAGGCTGAAACAGTTTCCGGAAGCACTTCTCCTAGATCGCTCCGCCTCTTCCTCCTGAAAGCTATATAATGATACCGCGTCACTTCCGCTCTCTCTTCCACAGGAGGCTTACACGCCGCCGCTTGTGCTGCCGCCATGGTAAGCCTGGAATCCGTGCGGTGATCCAGCGACATCGCAACTCGGGCAAGGAAAGCCGGCTGTTGGGGTTCTGGAAACGCCCTGTCCTGAGGGCCCGAGACTTTCCGTATGAAGCCTGGGATCGTGCCCCTGGAAAGGGACACCAAAGATTTCCAGTTCCGGAGAGCGGGCCCGAGGAAGGGTCACTGCTCTGGCTCAAGGAAGCTGCCTAAGGCTTGGGCGTGTATGGGGAACTCTGGGCCATGCACTTTTGGAAATGGGCAGGAGACCTGCCTCCTCTCTCCAAAGGTTGCATTTTCCCAAGCTTGAAAGCTTCATGTGCCTACTCTGCAGGACTGAGGAGTTTGCTGTGTGGTGTGAAAACCTTAGGGGTGGGGATCGGGTGTCTTTGCCACTTGTGTGACAGGCTTAACCGTTTTGTATGAAGTTCCTTTGCCTTATCAACCTTACTGTTTGATAGTTTACTGTGTCTAATTTCTCCTCCGTACTTTTTAAACCAGTCTCTAGTGATCCCTGAAAAGTTCCAGCATATTTTGCGAGTACTCAACACCAACATCGATGGGCGGCGGAAAATAGCCTTTGCCATCACTGCCATTAAGGTAAGTAAAGTAGGGTAAGGAATAGGGAATGTAAATGAGAATTGGGTTGTGAAGACATAAGCAAAACTGAAGCAAGGTTGGGGAGACTTGAGTCTCATCCAGATCACCTTGACTGCTGGATTAAGAAAAGAAAGTGGTTTAGGGAGAGACTACCCCCTTTAGCATTTACCACAGAAAATAAGTGATTAAAGCCAAGAGAGTGGTCTAAGGTCGAGCCAAAACATTTCCACCCGGGGAAGTGGGGAGGAGGTGTGGTTGCTCACCCGAATTCGCTAAGGTTTTCCTGAACCGTGAGATCCTTCTAGATTCGGTTTCTTTACCCACCCCGCCATCATAACGGCAACCCTTCCTGTGAAATTTATATTCCCTGAGAATCAGAGGATTACTGGGCATCTTGAGGGATGAGTAGAAATGCCAACAGATAAAAAGTGTGAAGAAACTTGTAGATGGAGGGTGGAAGAAGTATGAGCAGGACATTTACTCATATGTCAGAATTGACACTCCTGTCGAAGTGTGAAGGAGTGCATCTCTCTCTTTGGCTTTTAAGAATCGAATCAGTGAATGCAAGAATAATTACTTCACTTGGGTATTTCTTTCCACAAACCTAATAAACTCCTGGCTTTGTAGATACACACGTTCTTTTTTTTTTCTTAAGTCAGAATTTATAGTTAGTTGTGGAAATAGCCTACCAGTATGTGTCCACTTCATGGGTGCAGGGCTAGGCCTGTCTTACAGTTCTTGGCTTCTGTTGCATGGTAGATACTTAGGCGACGTTAGCGAATGGATACTAGTAGGGATACTGTTGGCTGGTTTAAGGAATGTGTAGAGGAAAATTCCTTCTGTTGGGTGCTCTGTGAAACTAATAAGGCAGTGTGAAATACTGTACTTAGATACTTGCAGTGAGGCTTAAGTAGAGGTGCACCATTCAGAAGTGTAATAGAGAAAAACCTTCTTGGATGAAGGTTATTCTAACTAAAGTTAGAAATCTAACTAAAATTAGAAATCTCATTTTATCTATCTCTTTTCCCACTCTCATTCTGAAGTAAATCTTCATTTGTAAACATATAATTAAATTTGAGGCTGAGTGCAGTGGCTCACTTTGGAGGCTGAAGTGGGTGAATCCCCTGAGGTCAGGAATTCAAGACCAGCCTGGCCAACATGGTGAAACCTCGTCATTTAATTAATAAATTTGGAAGACCCTGCTCTCTTCTGAATAAACCTAATAATTTGACCCTTGGTCACGTTTATTTATTTATTCTGAGACAGAGTCTTGCCCCATCACCCAGGCTGGAGTGCAGTGGCACGATCTCATCTCACTGCAACTTCAGCCACCCAAGTAGCTGAGATTACAGGCACACGCCCAGCTAATTTTTGTATTTTTAGAAGAGATGGGGTTTCACCATGTTGGTCAGGCTGGTCTTAAACTTCTGACCTCAGGTGATCCACCCACCTTAGCCTCCCAAAGTGCTGGGATTACAGGCTTGAGACACTGCACCCAGCCACATTTATTTTTTGAGACGCTGTCGCCCAGGCTGGAGTGGCGGAATCACCGTTCACTGCAGCCTTGACCTGCAGGGCTCAAGTCAATCCTCCTGCCTCAACTTCCCAAGTAGTTGGGGCTATAAGTGCACCACCACCACGTCTGGCTAATCTGGATCTTGCTGTATTGTCCAAGCTGGTCTGGAACTCCTGGGCTCAGTGATCCTCCAGCCTCAGCCTCCCAGAGTGCACTTCAGCCTCCCAGCTCATGCTCATTACAGGCATGAGCCACTGTGAAGCCAACCCTTGATCTCTCTGTCTTGCAGAGAGGAACTGCCATTTATTTTAGTTTCCTGGGGCCTACTATAACAAGTTCATATAAACTAAGAAAATTACGGCACTGGAGGCACTTAAGAACCTTGCCTCTTCCTATCTTCTGGTGGTTATCAGTAATCCTTAGTGTTCCTTGGCTTGTAACTGCATTAGTCCAATCTGTTGCTGTCATCTCATGGTCCTCTTCATGTCTCTCTCATGATTTGTCCTTGGATCTAGAGCCCACCCTAATCAAAGATAACTTCATTTTACCTAATTATTTCTGTGAAGACTTTATTTCCAAATAGGGCCACATTCTGAGGTTCTAGTTGGACAAAATGAGGGGCAGGGCTTACTATTCAGTTCATCCTTCACTCTCCAAATCACTTTGGTTCGTGAGTTTAGATGGCATGGGTGCTAGTGCTGGTGTTGATGTGATGCTACCAATGTAAGCATTAGGTTTTTTTTATAATCACTTGGGCGGTCAGTTCTGGGCACTGACAAAATTCAGTTTGTGATCTTGGAATACTTTGATTATAGGGATACAGGGATTTGCCTTAGAGATTCCGAGGAACTGACAGCCCAAGTACCTTAATCAAAGCCTGTAACTCATAAGACTCTGGTTTACTGCATCAACTTGGAGAGGCAGGCCCCTTGTTCTCCTAAATGCAACAATCAGAAGGCACTTAGTGATAAATACATATGCTGAGCAATGAGGAGAAAACCCTGCTTTCAAAGGGTTGTCTATAATACTAAATTCTGTGTTCATGATTCAGTCGTGCCCCTGAACAAAGTAAACTTTTTTTTTTTTTTTTTTTTTTGAGGGGGGGTCTCTCTCTCGCCCAGGTTTGAGTGTGGTGGTGTGATCTCGGCTTGCTGTGACCTCCGCCTCCCAGGTTCAAGCAATTCTGCCACAGCCTCCCAAGTAGCTGGGATTACAGGCGCCCGCCATCATGCTCGGCTGATTTTTTTGTATTTTTAGTAGGGTTTCACCATGTTGGCCAGGCTGGTTTCGAACTCCTGCCCTCAAAGTCATCCGCCCACCTGGGCCTCCCAAAGTGCTAGGATTACAGGCGTGAGCCACTGCGTGCGGCCCAAAGTTAACCTTCTATCGAATGGTTTATATCTGGAAAGGTGGGTGAGGAAAGGGTGACCTAGGGGATTGCAAAATAGATTATTGCAGATCCTACCTTTGTGCGCTTTTTGAATAATGAGGCTATAAAGGAATTTAAAAATCAGATTGAACCCTAATTCCGAAAACCCTCACTTCATTCAGGGTGTGGGCCGAAGATATGCTCATGTGGTGTTGAGGAAAGCAGACATTGACCTCACCAAGAGGGCGGGAGAACTCACTGAGGATGAGGTGAGGACAAGGAAGGGGGATGGGGGTGGGGTCAGCCTCAGAAAGGGGGCCATGTAGATCTGACCTTGTCCTGCCTGCCAGGTGGAACGTGTGATCACCATTATGCAGAATCCACGCCAGTACAAGATCCCAGACTGGTTCTTGAACAGACAGAAGGATGTAAAGGATGGAAAATATAGCCAGGTGTGTACTGAAATGAGGGCAGGATTAGAGGAAGGGTGGAGGGTCCTGATAGAATTGGGCATAGGTGGTCAGGGGATGAAACATCCCTCGCCGCCGCCTCTGAATCCAGGTCCTAGCCAATGGTCTGGACAACAAGCTCCGTGAAGACCTGGAGCGACTGAAGAAGATTCGGGCCCATAGAGGGCTGCGCCACTTCTGGGGGTGAGTGGGGGATCTCATCTCCCTGCCTACCTCGACTCAGAGCATTCCTCCTACTCGCTCTTTTCTCCAACCTTTTCTTTGTGCTGTGTATGACCTATGACCCTTCTCTTTTTACCTGCAGCCTTCGTGTCCGAGGCCAGCACACCAAGACCACTGGCCGCCGTGGCCGCACCGTGGGTGTGTCCAAGAAGAAATAAGTCTGTAGGCCTTGTCTGTTAATAAATAGTTTATATACCTATGGCTTCCTGTCCTTTCTGTCCATTCTAATAGGGAATGTTAAAGTGCTGGGTCCCTTTTCCATTTAGAGCTGCCCTACTCAGTTGCCCACAGTGCTATTGGTTTTAGCAGTGGTGATGCTGCAGGCCCTTCTGTCTCCCTATGTGTAGCTAATGATGTCCCTCTCTGTAAAGAGAAATGTGAGGGGAAAACAATTCCCAGCCTCGAGGGGGTGACCCAGGCCAGTTAAGAGACCAATTCCCTGGGGTTGGTGTGCAGCATGGTTGTGGAGTGGGTAGCTGAGCCTAGACAGTTGCAGTTCAGGTGAGTTTGCAGGTCCTGGTCACTCGGTTTTTGTTTTTAAAAAAGGGGTCATCTAGTTATAAGAGAAAATCTTTGGGTCTGTGACCAAAGCAACAAAGGCAAAAACAGACATCGGTTATAAAGGGTGTGGTCCCCCTAGTGGAATACGTGGGTGGGTTGGGATGGGGAGTGGCTGGACAGACCAGTCTCGCTCCATTTGGTGCCACTCCACCCGCCCGGGTTTCCGCGCCCTGCCGCGCTGCTCCGACGCCGCTTCCGGCGGGGATGGGAGCGCGCAGCGCGGAAGCGGGTGGCAGGCCGGCCGCCGGGGCGAGGCGGGGGAGGGGCCGTGAGTGCCGCAGTCGGCTAGCCATGGAGTGGAGCTTGCTGGCGGCGAGGCCGCGACGACAAGGTAGCCACCCCCGCAGCATGCCTCGACCGCGGTCCGCACCGCCTTCCCCCGACCCCCAGGGTGCGCTGGTCCCGGTCGCGCGCTCCGCCCTCCGCATCCCAGGCGTGGTCGGTTAAATCCCAGCCGTGACCCAGGCCCGGGGAGCTAGTCTCCACCCTTCGCTCTCCGGATTCCCCTTGGAGTGCGCCGCACCATGCCGCTCAGGCTCTTCCGGCGCCTGCTCCTCACCGCTCTGCTGCTGGTGATCGTCTGGACCCTCTTCGGGCCTTCGGGGTTGGGGGAGGAGCTGCTGAGCCTCTCACTAGCCTCCCTGCTCCCAGCCCCCGCCTCACCGGGGCCGCCCCTGGCCCTGCCCCGCCTCTTGATCCCCAACCAGGAAGCTTGCGGTGGTCCCGGGGCTCCTCCCTTCCTGCTCATCCTGGTGTGCACGGCTCCTGAAAACCTGAACCAGAGAAACGCCATTCGGGCCTCGTGGGGCGGGCTGCGCGAGGCCCGGGGACTCAGGGTACAGACGCTATTCCTGCTGGGAGAGCCGAACGCACAGCACCCCGTGTGGGGCTCCCAGGGGAACGACCTGGCCTCGGAGTCAGCAGCCCAGGGGGATATCTTGCAGGCCGCCTTCCAGGACTCCTACCGCAACCTCACCCTCAAGACCCTCAGCGGGCTGAACTGGGCTGAGAAACACTGCCCCATGGCCCGATACGTCCTCAAGACGGACGATGATGTGTATGTCAACGTCCCCGAACTGGTATCAGAGCTGGTCTTGCGAGGGGGCCGTTGGGAGCAATGGGAGAGAAGCACAGAACCCCAGAGAGAGGCTGAGGTTGGAAATGAACAGCAGGAAGGAGGCCAGGCCTTGCACAGCGAGGAAGTGCCTCTTCTGTACCTGGGCCGGGTGCACTGGCGAGTGAACCCCTCTCGGACACCAGGGGGCAGGCACCGTGTATCAGAGGAGCAGTGGCCTCACACCTGGGGCCCCTTCCCACCCTATGCCTCAGGCACGGGTTATGTGCTGTCAGCGTCTGCTGTGCAGCTCATTCTCAAGGTGGCCAGCCGGGCACCCCCTCTCCCATTAGAGGATGTCTTTGTGGGGGTAAGTGCCCGACGAGGAGGCCTCGCCCCAACACAGTGTGTCAAGCTGGCTGGTGCCACCCACTACCCGCTAGACCGGTGCTGCTATGGGAAATTCCTGCTGACGTCCCACAGGCTGGACCCCTGGAAGATGCAGGAAGCCTGGAAGCTGGTGGGTGGCTCTGACGGGGAAAGGACTGCGCCCTTTTGCTCCTGGTTCCAGGGAGTCCTGGGCATCCTGCGGTGTCGAGCAATAGCCTGGCTTCACAGCTGAGAGTGCCTGGGGCCACAGGAAAGGCAGGAACAGGACCTTCTCTCTCCCAGGCCCAACGCAGGGGCCCTCACTGGCTGCAGCTGATCTTTCCTCATACCAGATCCTCAGTCTCACTAAAGACAGGGATATGGGAGACACCCAGGGGCCTGGCCCGCCAGCCTGAAAGATGGTCACCAGGAAGAGAAAAAGAAAAAAATGCTGCAGCTGTTCTCTCAAGCTAGGGCAGAAGAGGGCTGTCAAGCTCCTCAATAAACTTGTCTCCACTTCTTCGAGTGCAGTGTGGTCTTCACCAGGACCCCCAGAACAACACAAACCTGGAGACCCCAGAGGCTGCCAGACCCTGCTTCATGGGAAGGACATCTACAGGGACATGGGAGAGAGGACAGCCTCTCTGAGGAGGAAGGCCCCTAAAAGGCAAAGCTAAGGCCACAGCAGCCACAAGGTATGGGGGTGGGGGTAGAGGCAGGACACTGACTTCTCTCATCCTAGAATGGCCTCATGCTGGGCAAGGGGGAGGGGTCCACAAGATGATCCAGACACGTTATCCAAAAAATCGCTTTCCTCTTTAATACCAACCCACCCCAGGAGCCAGCTGTCCACCCCCAGTTGGGGAAAGGACCACAGTGCCCCACCTCCTTGTTCCAGGGAACGCTCTTTTCCCTACAGGTGATCTTGGGGAGAGACTGTTCCCAGGCAACCCTGGAGTCTGGCTCAGTGCACAAATCTGTCCAGGGCAGATGGCCGGGCCCCCGTGGACTTGGCCTTCACTTCCTTATGCTGCTGCTGCTGCTGCTGCTGCTGCTGCTGCTGCTGAAGGCTCTGCCGGACCTTGTCCTGGGGACCGGAGAGGGGGAGGACACAGGGACAGTGAGAAGTGGCAGGCTGACAAGGGCAGAGGCACAAGCAGGAGGGTGTAGCCTGTGGAAGGCCCAGCCCATCCCAATACTCATCTACCCTGTGTTCCTCATCCATGACCTTCCTCTTCCTCTTCACCAGGCTTGCTGTGGAGCTGCGGCCCTTCTGCTTTGGCTTTGGCTGGAAGGGAGACTTAGCCTCCGGGTCGTAGCCCTGAGGGAGGGGACAGGAGTGAAATCTGTTACAGCCTCGGTCGGAGTCAGGGAACTGGCAGCACCCACCTGCTGGCCACACTTCTGGGGACAAGCCATGGTGGGGAGAGGATGTGGGGGAGAAGACAGGCCTGGGCATTCAGGGGCCTGCTCCATACCAGCCTCTCTATCCGCTCCTTCTTTCCCTGCTCCAGAGAGATGACATCCACCTTGGCCAGGGCTCGTGGGTCAAGACAAATAAGCTCTGCAGGTACCTGGGGGTTTCACAGAGGGATAGGACTCAGCAAGGAGCCACAGGAGGGTAGCACCAAAAAGGGAAGCCAGGAAGGCTGCTGAACCCCTCTACCCAGGAC
This sequence comes from Piliocolobus tephrosceles, assembly GCF_002776525.5. NCBI lineage: Eukaryota > Metazoa > Chordata > Mammalia > Primates > Cercopithecidae > Piliocolobus > Piliocolobus tephrosceles. The sequence continues at coordinate 135,518,238 of NC_045438.1, read as the reverse complement.
CCCCAGCATGAGACCTCAGGATAGCTTTCTCTACCTCCAACCCAAAACCACATGCATACCTTCCCCAGCAGCAGGGGCCTCACAACTATGCTGCACACCAACCAGCAGGGGAACCTCACCTTCTCCAACAGGGGCAATCTCACCCTCTCCGCCAGGGGGAACCCTGACCCTCTCCAGGAGGGGGGAGCCTGACCCTCTCCAGCAGAGGGGAACCTCACCCTCTCCAGCAGGGGAGCCTCACCTTCTCTAGCAGGGCCTTCACCTCCCACTCCTGGCGTTGCTTCCGGCTTCTGTAAGGATTACTCTCCAGGCCATCAAAGTTGGGCTCACCGGCCCCTGAAGCGGGGGAGGGAGGGAGGAGCATGGAGCCGTAAGGAAAAACCTAAGTCCAACAGCTCCAGCCCAACCAATCCCCCAGCTCCTGGATGTCTCAGGCCCAAACTTCCACCCAGAGTTCATTCACTTCAAGCCCCATCCCTGGCCCACTCACCAGGGACCAGCATGCTGGTGATGCCCCCACTGTGCCCCACCCCTAGCACATCTTCAAAGGGGCAGAACTGAAGGCCATGCACAGGGCCTGAGAGCCGGTGGGTGAGGTAGGGCTGTTCAAGGGAGGGTGGGCTGGCCTTGCCCTGCCCTGCCCAGATGTTGACAACGTCACCCATTCCCGCCACCAGCAGTCCCCTCTGGGAGAAGGCCAGGTGCCCTGCTCCATGGGGCAGGGTCCGAGTGCTCAGAGGCTGGTAGGTCCCTCTCAAGTCAAAGATCTTCAGCTGGTGGTCCAGGCCAGAGGTGGCCATGTACCTGGTGAGAGAAGAGGGATCAATTAATCTGTCAGTAAATGGGTTTACCAAGCAAGCTGTGGCCAAGTCCAGGCATCAAGTCTGGCTGGGGAGAAAAAGATTAATAGTAATAACCACTATCATCACCCTGAACACCCCACAGGCATCCCCTTGGTTAAGCTGCACACAGCCCTTACTATTTTTCTTTCCCTTTAAGAGGTGAGGAAACTGAAGCTCAGGGAAAGGAAAGCTAGGTCAGTGGATGGTCAGGCCTATCTCCTTAGCATCTGCCTCTTATCTGCTAACACCACACGGCCCTCTCAAGACACGGGAGTCAAAAGGAGCACCCACACGACAGGCTGCACCTAAATGTGATGTCCCCTTGTACACACATGCAGCACACAGCCCAGCAAGGGGAAAGAGCATCTGCAGTGGTCAGAAAGGCTTCATGGGAAAGGTAGGATTTGACCCATTCTAGGTAATTCTCAAAAAAGTACAGGAAAGAGATACACAGCAGGTTCAAATGCATTGACACCAGAGTGTGGAGACTGAGAGGGAAGCAGAGGTTATGTTAGCAGGATTGCTAGGAAACATGGTCAGGAAAATCAGGAGCGGAAAATTTGTGGGGTTTCTTTAAAGTCAGACCGAGGACCCACAGCTCTCAATCCCAGCGTTGCTCTCTGGCAATGACAAATCATAAACTGAAGGCTCCAAGGACTTGAGAAGACCTACTCAGAAAGTGGTGAAGTAACCCTTGGCCTGCCCCTGTGTGCTTTCCCTGGAAGGAGGGAGGGAAGGTTGGGACGAAATCCTCTCCAGGAATCATGTACTGCGTAAGTTGTTTACTTTCAGAAGTTGGAGTTTCTTTTCTTTTTTTTGAGACAGGGTATCACTCTGTTGCCCAAGCTGGAGTGCAGTGGTGTGATCTTGGCTCACCGCAGCCTCTGCCTCCCTGGTTCAAGTGATTCTCGTGCCTCAGCCTCCCAAGTAGCTGGGATTACAGGCATGTGCCACCACGGCTAATTTTTGTGTTTTTAGTAGAGTCAGGGTTTCGCCATGTTGGCCATGCTGGTCTTGAACTCCTGGCCTCAAATGACCTCAGATGACCTCCTCTGCCTCCCAAAGTGCTGGGATTACATGTGAGGTTGGAGTTTCTATGTTCAAGTTATTCCTTAAAGAGGGAAGCTGAAGGGGAACCGGCCAGGTAGGGGATGTACGTTTGCCAAGAGGCCAAGGACTCTCTTTTGCCTTGGCTATGAACCCAGAAGAAGGGAACTAAAGAGTTTTTATGAGCAGAGACTTGCACAGTGATGGAGCCCAAGGGAGGCCCAACTGGATACTTCTGACAAGATAATCAGGGCCCTGACTTTACCACAGAGAAAGGCCATCAGTGCAAACCAGGAATTACCGAGCGCTCCTGGAACACAGGGTCACATCCTTTGGTGAACCAACAACTCAAGGATGCATGCTGGCTCTTCTCCCCTCCACACACCCATCTATGGGATGCCCTGGGTAAAGACCAGCCCAGTGCCAGATGGGAGTCTGGGCCATACTACTGTACTACTAAACTTGCAAGCAGCAGTTCGGCTCTGAGAAGTCAACCCAATCCAATCCTAATGCGGGCTACCAGAACACCTCTTATGAAAGATGGTCGGCTTCATCGCTGGAGTCCCTGTGGCCTATGTGACATGCTCCTGAGAAGGACCAGAGAAAAGCAGGGATGGGCTGAAGATCACAAGGACCAGATCTGTTCAGCATCAAGGTGTTGATTAAACTTCAGGCCTCAGCTAACTAGTGATTAAGCGCTAAGCAGAGGAGTGGCTGACCCAGGTAGCCCATGGAGGGCAAGCTACAGCTTTGGCCCAGTGGCCCAGAGAGGGCAGAAACCCTTGGGCAGGGCTTCCGACTCTCCTAGAGCCAGGCTGATATAGATATGGAGTAAAAAGGGCAGAACAGAATCACTTGTTCACAAAGATACAATTACAGAGGCCAAAGATACAGTTACAGAGGCCAGGAGCGGTGGCTCAGGCCTATAATCCCAGCACTTTGGGAGACCAGATGGGCGGATCACAAGGTCAGGAGTTCGAGACCAGCCTGGCCAACATAGTGAAATTCCATCTCTATTAAAAATACAAAAATTAGCTGCGTGCAGTGGCACGCACCTGTAGTCCCAGCTACTCAGAGGCTGAGGCACAAGAATCACTTGAGCCTAGGAGGCGAAGGTTGCAGTGAATCGAGATCGTGCCACTGCACTCCAGCCTGGGTGACAGATCAAGACTCCATCTCGAAAAATAATAATAAATAAATAAATGCATCACCTGGCCAGTCATTCTCAAAAACCATAGCCATGGCCGGGTACAGCACTTTGGGAGGCTGAAGCAGGTGAATCACAATGTCAGTAGTTCAAGACCAGCCTGGCCAAGATGGTGAAACCCCATCTCTACTAAAAATTTAAAAATTAACCGGGCATGGTGGCAGGTGCATGTAATCCCAGCTACTCAGGAGGCTGAGGCAGGACAATCACTTGAACCCCCGGGGACAGAGGTTGCAGTGAGATTGCGCCACTGCACTCCAGCCTGGGTGACAGAGTGAAACTCTGTCTCAAAAAAAAAAAAAAAAAAAAACCATAGCCACAAGTTTTTATACCTAAAGGGTAACCGGAGCACCACACCAAGGCAGGCTCAATGATTCATCCTTTTATCTCCAGAACTTCAGCACAGAGCCCCGCCCACAGCAGATGCCCAGTGAATACCTGACGAAAGGAATCAGAGGAAAATACAAATCAGAGAGAACAGCTGTGGAAAATGCAGATACTCTCTCAGGAACAGCAGAAATCCAAAGCAGACACCACCTCTACCCCTCACATCAGCCAGACCTGGAGAGAACAATCATCTTGAATGGCAATGATGAATACAGCGCTCCCTATTTGCTAAGCACTGTGCTAAACTATATGCCTTAACTCATCTTAATGTCTTAATGTCTACAACAGCTTTTATAAGGGCTTTAAACTCGGGCTTGGTAAACTACTGCCCACGGGCCAAACCTGGCCCATCATCTAGTTCTGTATGGCCCACAAGCCAAGAATGGTTTTTACATTTTTAAGTGGTTGAAAAAAAATCAAAAGAATATTTTGAGACTGTGAAAACTGTATGAAATTCAAATTCCAATATCCACAAATAAAGCTCTATTGGAACATGGCCACTCACTATTTACTTACACCGTGGCTGGTTTTGCTCTACAACACACAGCCGAGTGGTCATGACAGAGACTACGGCATCCTGATTTGCACTCCTGCTTTGTACACTACAAGTCACAGTGACACAATCATAAGTGCTGCACAGCCTTCTGAGCACCTCACATATCACCTATCATTACCTAACTGTGTGAAAAGATGTTTTCAAAGATGAAATACATGAAATCTCTACAGATCAGCATGAACATTAGTATCTACAGTCAAATTTGATCATTTGGAACACTAACTTTGTACATGAACTAGGCAAAATGTTATCCTCAAAAAGAGAAATTCAGTGCTTCCCATTAGTAGATCTGTATTACACAAATATCATATTTATTATTATTTTTTAAGACAGGGTCTCACTCTGCTGCCCACGCAAGAGTACAGTGGGATGATCACAGCTCACTGCAGCCTTAACCTCCTGTGCTGAGGTGATCCTCCCACTGAGCCTCCTGAGTAGCTGGGACTACAGGCATGCACCACCACACCCGGGTAAGTTTTCTATCTTTGTAGAGACAGAGTTTTACCATGTCACCCAGGCTGGTTTTGAACTTCTGGGCTCAAGCGATCTGCCCACCTCAGCCTACCAAAGTGTTAAGATTACAGGCTTCAGCTACTGTATCCAGCCTCATATTATGTTTAACTTTTTTTTTTTTTTTTTCCTGAGACGGAGTTTGCTCTTGTTGCCCAGGTTGGAGTGCAATGACATAATCTCGGCTCACTGCAACCTCTGCCTCCCAAGTTCAAGCGATTCTTCTGCCTCAGCCTCCCAAGTTGCTGGGATTACAGGCCCCTGCCACAACACTCGGCTAATTTTGTGGATTTTTAGTAGAGACAGGGTTTTGCCACATTGGCCAGGCTGGTCTCGAACTCCTGACCTCAGGTGATCCACCCGCCTCAGCCTCCAAAGTGCTGGGATTACAGGCGTGAGCACCTGGCCATATTATGTTTAATTTTATAACTTAAAAATGTGTGGGCCGAGCGCAGTGGCTCACAACTGTAATCCCAGCACTTTGGGAAGCCGAGGCAGGCAGATCACCTGAAGTCAGGAGTTCAAGACCAGCCTGGCCAACATGGTAAAACCCCGTCTCTACAAAAGAATGCAAAAATTAGCTGGTCATGATGGCAGGTGCCTGTAATCCCAACTACTTGGGAGACTGAGGCAGAAGAGTCGCTTGAACCCGGGAGGCAGAGGTTGCAGTGAGCCGAGATCACGCCACTGCACTCCAGCCTGGGAGATAGAGCAAGACTACATCTCCCTCAAAAGATTAAAAAAAAAAAAAAAAGGTCAGGCGCGGTGACTCACGCCTGTAATCCCAGCACTTTGGGAGGCTGAGGCGGGCAGATCACTTGAGGTCAGGAATTCAAGACCAGCCTGACCAACATGGTGAAACCCTGTCTCTATTAAAAATACAAAAATTAGCCAGGCGTTGTGCTGAGTGCCTATAGTCCCAGCTCTTCGGGAGGCCAAGGCAGGAGAATCACTTGAACCTAAGAGGCGGAGGTTGCAGTGAGCTGACATCGCGCCATTGCACTCCAGCCTGGGCGTCAGAGTGAGACTCCATCTCAAAAAAAAAAAAATTGTGATAATTTGTTTTCTCTTGGTATTTAAATACCTATACAGTACCCTCTGATTTTACCTCTTATCAGCAAATCATAAAATATTTACTATCTGACTCTTTACAGAAAAAGTTTGTGGACCCTTGAACTAGACACTCATATTTCCATTTCTGGGGTGAGGAAACTGTGGCACACAAAGGTTATGCAATATGCCCATACTTACGAGGCCCATCAGTGGTAACATCGTGATTTAAACCTGGGCATCCTGGCTTTAGAGTCTGTGCTCCTAAAGCACACTACCTTCCACAACTTTCTGCCCACCTAACACCTCATTCCACCAGTGACTTACGTGCCTGTAGAATCTACTGCCACAGCCCGGACCCCACCACGATGACAGAGAATCTTTGCCAGTGGCTCCTTCATAGCTGGACTCCATAAAGACACAGTACCTGGAAGAGAAGAAGAACCAAAGTTGCTAATACAAACCTAACCCTGAGGTTATTAAACCTGGGAAAGATGGGAACTCAAGACCAAGAGATAACAAAAAATGGAAATAAAAGGGTAACTTTAAGGGACTCATGAAGTATAAATATAGAAGAAACGCCAAGTCAAGATGGTCAGAGAGTCAAAACTAAGCCAGGTACTGACCGTTGCTGTGTCCGAGATGGATGACGGCATTGTAAGGGTTCTGACTCATGACATCGAGCCGCCCAGCTCGAGCATTCAGAGCTGCCACGATCTTCCCCACTGATACATCCAGGTAGGTCAGAAACCCTGTTTCTGACTGAGAAAGAGAGAGACAGAGAATGACCCAGTCCTGACTGCCCTCTGTATTCCCTCTCCTGGGGTCCTAAAGGAGAAGTGGTCATCCCAAGGGCTGCCAACCAGTTCCTGAGCTCCACGGCCACTCACAGCTGTAGCCAGGAGGAAGTGGAAGGGCAGGAACTCAAGCCGTGTCACTCGGTCACACCGGCGGATACAGTGGAGCTCAATGCCCTGATTGTCATAGATGTGGAGCCAGCGGTTCTGGGCAACAGCAAGCAGTGCCTCAGAATGGAGAAACCTGGGGGAGAGGAAGAGTGGTTCAATTGGGAAATGAGGTCACAAGCTATCATTCAATCAAGGATGGACTATCTCACCCCTACTGACCGCTGACAGTGAGGCCACTGACCGGATGTCCCGCACTGCCTCCATGACGTTGATCTCGCACATAAGCTTCTTTGTTACCCAATCAAGGGCAGCCACATGACCTCGGCGCCCTCCAAAAGCCAGGTGTCTGTTGGAGGTGAGGGGCAGGCAGGGTGTTAAGGCAGGGGACCACCGACTCAGACGACTTGAGGTCTGCCCCATGCCAGCCCCATCTCTCCAGGTGGGCAGACACATGTTGCTGCAGGTGCTCACCCTCACACCCAAGCAAATCGAAGGACCCTCCCCTCATCAACAACCCAAACACACACTGTGAATGGCTGAAGTGGGCATGGCTAAAGTGGTTAAGGAAACACATCTTAGTTCAAGAGTCACTAGAATTCAACCTTACCTTCCAGTTCGAGAGTAGTTTAGTCTGTAGGGCCCAAACTGCCTCAGATTCAAGTCAAAGTGCTGGGAAAGAGAAGAGTGGGAAAAAAAAAAAAAAAAATGAGTACCCTGCAGTAACGCCTTCTTCTAGCCCCCATTCCTCTCTTGTCCTGCACCACCAATCAATCCCTTGGCTCTTTTACCTCCTCAGGCTCACCTTGGCTGCACTTGCAATGTCCACAGCCTCCACAATGTCAGCCTGGCATATCTTTGCTGTGTCTTCCCCATCTTCCCCTTCCAGAAAACTGAAAGCAAGGGTTAGGATAGCAGTAAAGTTTCCCAATATGAAGCAAGTATACCAACATAAAAACGAGAAAAGACAGTCCTATAAGGCAGGGATTGGGGGTCCAGATTAGGGCCCACTCACCCAGGTTCCTCAGCAAGCAGCAGCTCAGAACGAGCAGCTTTGATACTTGTTTCCTCTTCCTCAGCTTCAGCCACCTCAAGTCGGCTTCGAGTTTTGGCTTTAGAACGTGGTAGCTATAACATTGTTGGTGGGGAGGAGTGGCAGAAGAACCACAGGATAAGTGGGGTCACAGGAGAGCTACCTGGCCCAGGCTCCATTCAACTCACCCAGACACTCCCTGCCTCCAACACTTCCCAACTCTCCGGCTGGACCTCACCTTTCGGGATTTGTCAATGCGACAGAACTTCTGGACCACCTCCACAGAGACGGGGGCGGGGCCTGGGAATGGATCTTGGGCCTAGGAGAAAGGAGAATGCAGTTAGTAGACAGCCTTGGATTGACCCCAACCCTTTCAAAGCACAAGGCGGCCTGCCTCGCCACCCATCAGGTTCCACGTTCACCCCGGACAAGCTCCGCTGGGACTCCGGGTTCTTCCATTCTCGGGGTTTCTTCGGGACCTGAGGCTTCTTAGAAATCCGAGACTTCTTTAATATGTGAGCATTTTTTCGTCTCTGAGGACGGAGCTCCCGATTCTTCTTGTTACAAGGAGGCCCTGGAGAGGCTCCGTCTCTGGTCGGAACGGTCTCTTCCTCCCAGTATCGCCGCGGTTTCTACAAGCAGATCAGGAACTCTGATACTCCGCACCCACGCCCCGCCCCCCCGACCCCGCGGCAAAAAACTTCCTTTCCCACTCAGGGAGGCCGATACCTTTCTCTTGGTCTGAAGTTTGTCTTTCTTGGGCGGGACATCCCTGCCCGGCTTGGGGGCTGTCTCCATCTCGCCCACCAGAACGGCGATCCACGTGCAAAACTCCTCTCAGCTGTCCCACAGTCGGCTTGAAAACTCCCGGAAGCCCTCTATCTTTCATCCAATCAGCAGCGTACCAGGTCTGAAGCTCTCTAGGCGCCATCTTGAGTGAGGGCACGCTCTCCTTAGAGGGGCGGAAGAGCTCTTGGCACCTTATCACGAGCGGCAGCTTATGCAAGAGTGACTTACAAAAGAAAGGCACGCCCGGGACCAGGGGCTAAGTAGCGATGCGGTTTCTTTTTCCGGGTTAGTTTCCCCATCTTGCCTAAAAATATCCTAGTCTAGTCTTTTTAGCAGAGCTCCACTCGCTAAACATGTCAGAACTACACTTCCCATCAAGGGTCAGAAAGAAACTTCCGGTGCAGTCTTTTCCCAGCATTCCTCGTTTACTTCCGGGTTTATTACTACTGAAGGAAGAACGTGAATAGGTTAGGATTTCGGTTGAGAGGCTTATGGTCTTGCGTTTCGCCCACTACATCCTGGGAACGGGTTGAAGTCGATACCCGGGACCGGGGGGAGGTGGCGGTGCCCCTCAGGGCTGCCTCTCAAGAGTGCTATCATTTCCGCAGGCGAGATCAGAAAAGGGAGCTCAGGTACCTTCCAGAGAGTGAGACGCAGCGCCCTTGTCTCGCTCCCCGTAGGCTTTCATCCCCGCCATGGCGGAGCTGATCCAGAAGAAGCTGCAGGGAGTAGTGGAGAAATATCAACAGCTACAGAAGGGTAAGGGAGCAGGGTCGGTATGGCCTCGCCCGATGCACTCACAACCCAAAGCCATTACCGAGATAAGGTTTGTTGCCCCCATCTGGGCCCTCGCGTGCAGAGACTTTCCCGCTTCAGTACTCTTCCCTATTCACTGACCCGCTGCCCCCATACTTTTCTGCTTCCTCAGATCCATATCCACCTGACTAGGATTGATGTTTCTAATCTTGCCTTTCCTCTTATCCCCAGACTTGAGTAAATCCATGTCGGGGAGGCAGAAACTTGAAGCACAACTAACAGAAAATAATATCGTGAAAGAGGTGAGGGACTGGGATTTGTGGGGCGAGGAGGGACCTGTACTAGCCATGGTTCTGATCACGTATGTCCCATCCCTCCATCAGGAACTGGCCCTGCTGGATGGGTCCAACGTGGTCTTTAAACTTCTGGGTCCAGTGCTAGTCAAACAGGAGCTAGGGGAGGCTCGGGCCACAGTAGGGAAGAGGCTGGACTATATCACAGCTGAAATGTGAGTTTTTATTCCACCACTGTGTGCTGCACCCCGTGATGCAAGTGAACCATTGGAGTAGAGGTGTTGAACCATTGCAGAACAGCTCTCCATAGTGGCCCCTAGTCCTCCAGTTCCTCCAACCCCTTCCTTCCCTTTTAACTCCCCTTCTCCCTTCCCTAATCTCAAGTTTTCCACCTATCTCTTTCTTGTGTTTAGCACCCTCCATAGTAAGTCCTACTAATTTCTCCCTACTTGTCTCCCTTGTCTCTCTTTAGTAAGCGATACGAATCCCAGCTCCGGGATCTTGAGCGGCAGTCAGACCAACAGAGGGAGATCCTTGCTCAGCTGCAGCAGGAGTTCCAGCGGGCCCAGGCGGCAAAGGCAGGGGCTCCTGGCAAGGCCTGACCCCATGGTGGGGGGAGGGGAGGGAAGGGAATGAGGCAGCTCTAGGATCTATACTGTAGCTAATAAAACGTAAAAACACGTGGCTGTTTCCTGACCAGGCGCTTCTGTCATATCCCCACAGTCCCTTCCACCTTCACACACACCACCTGTATTACCCCCTCAGGTTCAAACTCTTGCACTTGGAATTTCTTTGTGGCACGATGTTCTTTTCTTTCTTGAAAGTGAAATCCTAAATGTCCTCAAACCTATTTCTTGCCTGTATATACAACCCTTAACTTTCCCTCGTCTTGGTTGGCATGATTATTTTGGAAGGGCATTTACAACATAGCATATTGCTAGGAATGTCAGTTCAATTGAAAAAGAATTCACAGTTCTCTAACCTGAGGCCCCAGGATGAAATGTGGTTACCCTCCTTGCCAGCAGCCCTGGCATCTCTATTAGTACTTTTCAGTCTCTGTCTTCCTAGAATTTGCTTGAATGTAGCTTAAACTGACTTAAAATCCCAGCACGTAATGCTTTATGGTATATAAGTCCTCCCAAGTTTCTATGTTGTCCATAAAGTTGTTCTGCCATTTCCTTGTCCTAAAATTGTTTTATACACATTTGTAGCAAGGGCCCAGTGGTAGAGAGGTTACTGAAGAAAAATTGTTCTGAGGAAACTTTTTTCACTAATACCTCACTTACTTTTTGCTCTGTTCATGGGGATAGAAAACATTGTGCCCCTTCCTGTTCCATGGCATCTGCCTTCAGCCAGTTCCCCACCCCCACTCATAGCAGCCAGTTCATACGCACTACAAGGACGGGAGTAGAATTCAGGTAGTGTTTTGGTTTATTATCTTAGTGTTGTCACAGTGATAGAAACCCCCCAGAGTGGGAAGAAGAACTCCTGCGAGGACCTACTTTTTGCCATTTCCCTCTGCCCTGGGGCTCAGAGCCTTGAGGCCTTTGCTTAGCCCTTTGCATATTAGGATATGGCCAAGAATCAGAAACTGATGCGTTTTTTCCAGCACTACCTGTGTGCTGCACAGGTAGGAAGCTACACACAGGTATCCAACTTGGTTACAAGACACCAGTTCCTACAGGGCTGGATTTCTCAGCTGTCTGGTAAACCAGTGGTACTTCACTGCCCCAGGATGGCTGGCTACCTTTCTGAATGTCTGTCTCAATGTGATACAACTGCCACCATTCAGGATGGCTACCCACATCTGGTATGAACACCATGACTTCTGTAAGCCAACGGGGCTTCCTCCTCAGAACAGCGCCCGTGCAATCTTCCTCCCTGTGGCCTTGATCCTGGGAAAGGAGCCCCCTCCTCCCTCACTTGGAGGAGTTCCTGAGGCAGACGGGCCACTGGTGACGCCAGGTGTAGCAGCAGAGGACCTTCGCCGCTGCCGCAGGAGGAAATCGTGTGAAGCTCCATCCATGGCGTAGAATACGTTAGCCGAGGCTGGGATAGTCAGCTCTGAAGGTTCAGGGGGTGGATGTCAAGCACAGACACAGTCAATCCCCCCACAGCCGCCCAGATGTGGAAGCACTCCACTCTCCTCCCGAGTCTGCCTTTCCCTCGTGGCCTCTGACCTCGCTCCCCTGGCAGCAGCTGTACCAGCTCATACTCTGAAACCACTGCAGAGTCACGATTGTTTTTCTTAAGGACACGACTGATGACACTTGGAGCCTTGTCCTGGCTTGTCACCTGGCAAGACAGGAGACCAAAAGAGCAATCAATCAGCCATGAATTCCCATCTTTCTACCCTTAGCCACTGAACCCAACCACAAAAGGTTACTTGTGTCCAAGGCTTTAAAAGGAACAGGGAAACCCAATACGGTGGCTTCCTATACCCCAGAAGCCAGCCCACATGGTGCCCAGTGAAACAGAGCTGCTTGCCTTTGGGGAAACTGCTGTTGATTCTGAAATTTTAATATGGCCACCAAAAGTTTAAGGTGTAGCAACTAATGCAAAATAGCCATCAAAATAAAACAAATTTCAGCTTGTATTGAAGACCAGAGTTTACAAGATAAAATTAAAAATAAAACAACTGCCAAAACCAAAAGTCAAAATTAAAACTACATTCAATTCCATTTGGTTGCCCAAACCTCAGACATTTATAGTCCAAGAAGACACCATCCTTCACCCCAACTCCATCCCAAGGCTCCCTCACCAAAATGCTCTTATAGACACTGCCATCTTCCCCCAGCTCCATCTGGACTCGGATGATTCGGCAATCAGAGGCCCCTGGCCCAGATCCCCCTCCCCCATATCCAGTCCCCCCGGAGGCCCCTTCTGCACCCCCACTCAGCGGGGAGCCACAGGAGGCTGAGCGGCGGTGACCTCGAGAAGGCCTAGGGGAGGAGGCTGGTGGGGAGAGATGGCTGGGGTCAGCTGGACTGTGCAGGGATGGACTGCTTTCCAGGGCAGAGTCTAGTGACGAGACAGATGGCCACTTCATGTGCTAGGAATAAACAACATGGGACTGGCATGAAGGCGGGGAGGTTAAGGAAGAAACATTTACAGAGTGAGGGTCAGTGTCAAGGTCAGAGTCAGAAGCAGAGCTCACCTGGGCCAGCCGAGTCAGCAGAGGAGCAGGAGTTGTAGGCACCTCATCTCCCGCCATACTGGGCCGGTCGTAGGACACAAGCGGGGTAGGGACCCCAACAGAGCCCAGAACCCTACAGTGGCAGGAGATTGGGAGGATCAGAAGAAAAGTGGAAGTTCCAAGTAACCACCCCCCCAGCCAGTGAGTCTCTCACTCTGTCCACTGCGAGATGACCAATGTTGGCCGAAGGACCCGTGGGGCAGGAGGGTCACTGGAACCAGGTGGCTCCACCTCACAGGATACACGATGGCTGGGTTAGGGGGCAAAAGACAGAGCTCAGGACATGACACCAATCCCCTACACCTGGCCAGAGCCCTAGAGTCCCAACCTCACCCGCCAGTCACCTCTGAGCCTCTGTCAGTGGCCGGAGCCCCTGTAGCCACCTCTGGATATCATGGTCAGGTTGGAGGTTATAGCCACGACATTCATTCTGGAGCCGTCGCAACTCAGAAAGGACTGCAAACTCCTGGGAAGAAGCCCTCAAACTGCAGGAGCCAAAACTCAGGGACACCTGATTTTCCCCCCTCCCCTTCCGGGAACATGGATTGGGAAGTCCAGCATCCAGCCCAGGCACTCCACTCACCTTCCTCCGCTTGTCAAAATTGATGTATCCATTCTGCGAGGAAAATGGGGATGGGGTGAAAGTTCTAACACTACCTTCCAGGCCACAGAGAGAGAATATCCCCTCTCTTAAACACACACAGCCACATCCAACTCACAATCACTTCCCTCTAGCCTCTCTGACTCTTCCCATCCCTCCCTGCCTTCCCCCTCAATCTATCATGGCCTAAGCACTGCACTTGACCCTTTAAATTTAATACCTCAGGTACACAACGAGTCTGCTTTGCAAATGAGAAGACTGGATAGTATCCAATTGGATAGGATTCCTCATCCAGAGAGGATAAGGAACTTGCCCAGGGTCTCAGTATTTGTTTATTTAACAAACTCTAGCAATAGAGCAGGAGCCCATCACAAAACCTAGATGTGCTTATGTTTCAGGCACGTTCTAAGCACTTGACAAATACGAATTCATTTAACCCTTACAATAACAGATCAATGTAGATGCTATTTCTAGTTTCTCATTTACAGACCACTGAGGCAACCCGGCACAGAAACAGATCTGGCTTTATCCCACACTCAGCTATTTGTGCCTTATAGCCCCTTGCAAGGGGGGGGATCTGTCGGACCCTGCAGCCCACTTGTTACATCATCATCATGACACACACATACACACACACCACTGACCTCCAACTCATCCTTGGAGGCTGCATCCAGCATCACAAGGTCCTTCAGGAAGGTGCCAAGGTATGGGACTATACCCTGAGGTCAGGGCTCAGGGTCAGACGTGCTGCCATTGATGTGAGGGCCCTCCGTCCCTCCGCACTTGCCCTCCCCATTGCCTCAGAGAACAGATTTCATTCTCCTTACCCCTCACCCCTCTGTGCCTCCCTTACCCATCCTTCAGGCTGCTCCCCCAAAACATACTCCTCACCCCTTCATAATCACAACCCCCAAGCCCACCACCCAGCTAGTCACTCACCCCACCCCGGGAGCCAGACCTCGGGGCCTTCTTGGAGTGTGGCTCCAGAGGAGACTGCAACTTTACCTCCTGGTGGTGACAAAATAAAGAGACATGGTGGAGCAGTAGGGAGCAGGGAGAGGGGGGAATGCCACAAACCAGGCTCTCACCTGCACGAGCAGCTCCCGACTCTGGGAATAATTATCCTCCTCGGAGAAAATCTGGCAGAGGCTAGAAAAGACTCTGAGGCTGTCCCTGGGGGAGGGAGAAAAGTGGCCCTGAGGACAGGCCGGGCTCTGTCACCCCCTCTTCCCTGCCTTCTGAGGAACCCCCAACCCAGTCCAATGCCTCAGCCTCCCCACCTGGTTGCTTCCCCCCAGGCTGCCCGAAGCCTGTGGATGGGGCTGGACTGCAGGGCTGACACCACAGCATAAACTGAAGAGAAGTTTCGGAGCAGCCGGCACTCCTGTGGGGGTCAAAGAGAGCTAAGGCTATGGGAGCCCTCTCCGTGCCATAGCCACCCACCGTGGGGCACTCTTCCTCTCTCACCTCCGCCACGCGGATCCACTTCTCCAGGAGGCGGGCCCTCTGTGGGGGACGGAGTGGCCGTATGGTCACCTCCCCAGGTCCCTCTCCGGTGGAGGTAGCCCCCAGGACAGAACTAACCACTGCCCCTGCCACCTTGTTGAACTGTGTGACAGTAGCTCGAACAGATGGGCAGAGGTGAGAATGTCCTGGCCGGTCTCTGTGACCCCACAGGCCTCCCAGGCACTGAGAGGGGATCAAATTGAGAAATAGCTCCTGCAGGGTAGAGGTAAGAGGTTAAAGTTCATAGTCAAGTGAGGTCGGCCTTCCAATATTAGGGATCTGAGGATCTTAGGTGGCCAAGGAACCAGAGGGGCACAGGGTTTGAAGGGTAACAACCAAAGGGAAAAAGGGAAAGTCAAAATGGTAGGTGAAAGAGGCTAGGAGCTGGATCAGGAAAGGGTGGAAGCAAGGAAAGGATCTGGAGTCAAGGAGAGGTTAGTAAGGGGTCAGGGGGCATACGGGCCAGAGGTCAGGGTCTCACCGCATCTAGCAGGGTCAGCTGTTCGGCCAAGTGGTCAGCGAGGAACACCAGGACATCCGTGGGGTCAGCAGGGGGATCGCCGGGGAGGGCCAGGGGCTTAGGAAGGTCGGGGGCCTGAGGGTCCACCCGGGACCGGAGGTTGCGGATGAGGTCAGCGCTGCCCCCCCCAACACCCTTCCCTGCTGCATACCCTGTCTGAAGTAAGAAGCTCTCAAGCCGGTCAAGCTGACCCTTGGCCTCAGAGCCAAAATCCTCAGGGTGAGAGGCCAGCCAGGTTGACAGCACAGAGATGGCTACCCTGGGAGAAGGGAATCAGCCAAGGGTGAGAGGTAAAGCTGCAGCCTGGGCAGAGGAGACTGTGAGATTAAGAACCAGGGGTCACTCACTCTGTTGTCCTCTCTAGTTCACCGGTAGGATGAGATTCAAGGGCTTCCAGCCTGAGAGGAAAAAGAGGATCTACCTGTCCTTTTTTCCCAAACCCCCAGTGGCCTTAACTATTTTGGTGGGATGTTGGAACTTTAGGAAATCTGGACAGACACTCCACGACCCTGGGTCCCTTATGACTCTGACCTGTCAGCCATAAGCCCTAGCAAGGCAGGCGTCGAGGTGAAGGCCCGGTGGGTGGCCAGGAAGGCTGACATGAAAGTCCCATCAGTCCCTGATGTCCGGGTATCCAGTAGGTGTCTGACCAGGGCCTCCAGAGTGCCAGCTCGGAGCCGTCGGGAGGAACGCGGGGGAGGCATAGGGACCTGGAGGACACAAAGAGATGATCACCAACCCTTTCTCCCACTCTGCCCCTAGATTTCTGAGGACAATCTCAGACCCAGGAGATGTTCCAGCCTCATTTTTCTGATATTCAGAGAGGGCAAGAGTCTTGGCCTATGTCATACAGCGAAGTCCAGGACTCCAGAACTCTAACCTAGCACTCTGGCCAGAAAGTCAGCCAGAGGAAGGGAAATGAAGAGTCAGAGGTGAGAAGCTAAAGTCATGATCTCACCAAGGGATCAAGAGGTCGATATTGGCGGCTTGTGACAGTAAACACGGCACCATCCTCCTCCTCATCCCAGACGGACACAGGGGCCTGCAGGAGCAAGGAAGGGGAAGTCAGACAGTTCCACACCACCCCCCACTGCCCTCAGCCTTCACCCCAGGCCCTGCTTCTCCCTCTATACCCCTCACCTGTGGTGGCAGGGCATAGTACCAGCGAGTGCGAGGAAGGGTGGGGGGAGCTGGTGACCCCAGGTCTCCCCCACTGGGGCCCAGACAGCCCCACCCCAGTCGCCTCAGGGCCCCGGTGGAGTCGAAGGGGCTGCAGTGGAGGCGTGGATGGAGTACAGGAATCCTGATCCTGTAGACCCCCAAAGCCCTTTCCTCCCAGAGCTGAACCCACACACAACAGAGAAGCAGGGTACAAAGAGCAGGAGAGGGAAGCCAGAGGCAGCAAGCCAGAGGCAGAGACTAGGAGTAGCTGAAACCTCGGTTCAGGCACTGCCGTATGCCCCGCCCCTCCTGGTCAAGGACTAGACCAGCCCAGAGCTTTAGTCCTTCTCAGGCCCCCTTTCACCCTGGTCCCCTGGGTAGTGCCTCCACTATCTCAGCCCTAAGGGACTCCTGAAGGTAGCAGCTCCAATCCCAGTCCAGGAAGGAAAAGGGGAAGTGGGATGATGGGGGCTGGGGGGCGGTAGACTCAGAGTCACGTGGCCCCAGTCCCTCCCCCGACCGATCCCGAAAAACCAGCCCTGCCAGTCAACCTGCCCTCACTTAGGATCTGGACCTAGGAGTTCAGGGCCTCGGGGCCCCAAATCCAAAATCTGGCCCCTCCTGGGGCCTGAAATCCTGCTCCTGGCCACCACCATTAATCCCTAATGAAAACAGGTAACCACTCTCTACCCACCCTAGGATCATTCCTCCAGGTCCCAGAACTGTGGCTTCCCGGCCTCTACCCAGGATGGGGCGGGGGGGGGGGGGGGGGGGGGGGTAAAGGGGAGGGATGGAAGGAGGGGTCACGAAATCTGAGGGTTCCCTCCCCAATCCCAGAGTCAGAGGAGCTGGTTACTGTGGAAACAAACCCCTCCCCGCCAAACAAAAACAACGAGGGAGACAGGGGGCAAGACACGACTGCTCAGAGAAGTAGGCACACTCAGGCAGGCAGAGGCAGAGGGCCAGAGACCCGCAGGGACAGCCAGCCAGAAGTTCCAGGCAGGTTCCTGCGGGCAGGTCCTGAGTCACACTGACAGAGAACCACAGAGACGCCGGGACTCCCCGCAGCAGAGAAACCGGCCGACACCCAGGGAGGTGCGAGAATAACTGAGGCAAGGAGGAGGAGATGTAGGGACCCAGAGACAAGAGAAAAGTGGAGACTTCAGAAATACATCCGCCCCCTACCTCCCACCACCCGCGTCTCACCTCTTCTTCTTCCTCCTCCTCTTCCTCCTGCCCCCCGCCCACGACCAGGCCACCTGGGCCCCCACCCTCATCGGGGTCCCGGCTTCGGAAGCTGCTCAGTACGACTCCCCCTGGGGGGCTCGTGTCCAAAAGCAGCCGCAGGGGCCGCGGGAGCATGGCCGAGTGAAGGAATCAGCGGGGTCGGGCCATGGGGGCGCCTGGGGAGAGACGGGGTGGGGTGGGGGTGGAGAGTCAGGCGGGCGCGGGGGAGCCGGGCAGGGAAGGGACGTGGGTGGGTGTCAAGAAGACCGGAAGGGAATTCTGCAGGAAGGCTGGGGGAGGGGGGCAACAGAAGGGTGAAATAGGGTGGCCCTTGGTGCAGTTGGGGGAGGAGGGGGTCACGAGTACGGGGACGCGCAGGGTGCTCAGGCTCTGACCTGCTCGGGAGGGGTGGGGGCAGCGTGGGTCCTGGACCGCTGTTGCCGTCGGTCTCCGGCCCCGAACCAAGTCCCCTCCCCGGCTTTTCCGTACCCCCTTGAACCCCCCCGCTAGGCTCCTGGGCCCTTCCGCCCTTTCCGCTCCCCCCCGCGTCCGCCCGCTCCGAGAGCAGGAGCCAAAAGGGGAAGGAAGTGAGGACAGGAGCCAGGGCCGCGGACTAGGGGAGCGCCGGACGCTCAGGGACCAGGACCCAGGCGCCCGAGTCCCCAGCTCCACTGTCCTCCGCCTCTACACTCGGGGATTCTGGAGACCACGTCGCTCCGCACTGAACTGGAATAAAGATTCCAGTCTAGATTCCAGTCTCCAGCCCCTGGGGGAAGGCAGGAGCAGAATTTGACATTCCCTTCCCCAACAATAACACGGCTAAAACTCCCGCGGGAACCATTTCAGGAGGAGAGACAGCGGGTCACTCCATCCCCACGGGATTACGCTCCCCACCACAACCCACGAACGCAGCTGACCGAAATCCCGGCCGGGTTTTCCGAAGAGCCCTCTGTTCCCGCCCCCTCGGCAGGGGGCGGGGCAGGAAGCAGCCACATCCGGTTCCAGATTCGGCTCTCTGGGGCTTCCGGCGCCGAGGCCTGGATCCCTGTCCGCTCGGCGTCGCTTCGCGGTTGGAGTACCCTCCGCTTGAGCGCATCTTATGCGCCAGTAGTGGCGCCCGACCCCGAACGGTGTCGACGGGGCGTTCTCTGAGGGGTTCAGGGTTACTGGAAGGGACCAGAGGTGATTGGAATATTCATTGTGCTTGGAAAGGGGTTGGAATGAGAGGCCCGTTTGCAAGCACTGGAATACAACTTTATTCCCACACCATCAGACCCGTTACCCCGTCGGTCTGGCCAACAGTCCTGACTCGGAGATCCCTGAGCTGCGCCGCCGCTTCCTTCGTCAGTATCCAGCAGCTATTTGATGAGCGCCCTCCAATGGTGCCTTACGTCCCTATGCCGGCGCGGGGTTACAGCAGTGGACAGACAGGCCGGTCCTTGTCCTCGAGGAGCCCATGATCCACGGGGAGACAGGCATTTAACGACGACTCACATGATCACTTAAAATACAACTGTGGTGAACCGCACAAGAGGGACGCGCGGCGGTCTGCAGGGAATGACGAGGCCGACCTCCTCCGCGACCCAGGGAGGCCGAGGGTGGACCAGGCAAATGGAACAGAGGGCTGGGAACTGGAGGTGGGCGGGAGGCGGTTGGTTCATTGGAGGAAAGGAATAGCTCTGTGTGTGATGAGCATTGAGAGGAGGGCTGGCGAGCACCATCTAGGGCTGGAGAATTAGGCAGTGGCTCCAGCCGGGGCGGTGGGGGGGACACATGGGCCAGGGCAAGAAGAATGGGTTTGGCCCTAGAGCACGGGTTCTCCAAGTGTAACCTCGGCCCTACAGGTCGCTGAGACTATGTCAGGGGGTATGTGAGATTAAGACTATTTTTTATAACAAAATTAGGATGTTATTTGCGACCGGGCGCGGTGGCTAACGCCG
This sequence comes from Piliocolobus tephrosceles, assembly GCF_002776525.5. Taxonomy (NCBI): domain Eukaryota; kingdom Metazoa; phylum Chordata; class Mammalia; order Primates; family Cercopithecidae; genus Piliocolobus; species Piliocolobus tephrosceles. Next base: position 135,498,712 of record NC_045438.1, on the reverse strand, counting down.
CTAATCCCAACACAGGGAGGCTGAGGCGGGTGGATCACGAGGTCAGGAGATCGAGACCATCCTGGCTAACACGGTGAAACCCTGTCTCTACTAAAAACTACAAAATTTTAGCCAGGCATGGTGGAGGGCGCCTGTAGTCCCAGCTACTCGGGAGGCTGAGGCACCAGAATGGCATAAACCCGGGAGGCGGAGCTTGCAGTGAGCCGAGATCTCGCCACTGCACTTCAGCCTGGGCGACAGAGCGAGACTCTGTCTCAAAAAGCAAAACAAAAAAAGTTTTTTGCCTTCTTCATTCTATGAGTGTACAGTGGAGTTTTTCAGAAGCTACATGATATGTATTGATACCATGGTTCCCACAATGAATGGAATGTGTGCCTATGTATTCGCGTGTTTTAAATTTTTCTGTTTTAAGTTCTAGTACCATAAATATTGATAGCTATAACCCACATACCCAAAAGCTTTTTGGGGTCCTTGATGATTTTTAAGAGGTCCTGAGAGAAAAAATTTTGAGAACCACTGTCCTAGAGCTCCAAGAAGGTGAATGCCATAAGATGTGTGTTTTTTAAAAAAACATTTCTTGGGCCTGGTGCGGTGGCTCACGCCTGTAATCCCAGCACTTCAGGAGGCCGAGGAGGGCGGATCACCTGAGGTCAGGAATTCAAGACCAGCCTGGCCAATGGTGAAACCCTGTCTCTACTAAAAATACACAAATTCGCTGATGTGGTGGCATGTGCCTATAATCCCAGCTACTCCAGAGGCTGAAACCAGAGAATTGCTTGAACCCAGGAGGCAGAGGTTGCAGTGAGCCAAGATCCCGCCACTGCACTGCAGCCTGGGCAAGAGAGTAAGACTCTCTAAAAAAAAAAAAAATTCTCCCTGTATAAGTGGAAAAAAAAAAAAAAAAAAAAAAAGCATTCCAGCCACTCAGTGGAGAGGGATTGGAGGGAGTAGAAACAGATGATGGGGTATTATTTTGGGGAGCTACTACAGACGCTTGGGCCAGAGATGATGGTGGCTTCCACAGGATGGAGGTGAGTGCCCTCACTCTGCTTTCTGGAAGAGAGGAAGGTGGTGAGGAATTCAGAATATTAGAAGGCAGTTGAGGTGTACATGGTCAGTCCAGAGACATATAAACTATCATGGGCACAGATGATGGGAGAAGGATGAGGCTAACATTTTCTGCCCTCCAGACACTGCTGAGTGCTCTATCTCCTGCATCTTCTAAAGGAGATACACTGTCTTCCTTAATCCTCCTAACAGTGCTCTCAGGCTCTGCTGTCCAATATGGCAGCCACCACCCACATTTGGCTATTGAGCATTTGACATGTGGCTAGTCCAAACTGAGATGTGCTGTTTAAAATAAACACCTGCTTT
>NC_045438.1:135487320-135497238 GCF_002776525.5 Piliocolobus tephrosceles | reverse complement strand
CTGTCTCGGCCTCCCAAAGTGCTGGGATTACAGGCTTGAGCCACCGCGCCCGGCCAACACCTGCTTTTGAATACTTAGGGTGGAAAAAGGGCTGCAATTTCTTTTCTTTTCTTTTCTTTTTTTTTTTTTTTTTTGAGATAGGGTCTCACTTTGTCACCCAGGCTGGAGTACAGTGGCACAACCTTGGCTCATTGCAGCCTCGACCTCCCAGATTCAAGCGATCCTTCTGCCACAGCTCTGCAAGTAGCTGGGACTATAGGTGTGTGCCACCGTGCCCAGCTAATTTTTGTTTTGTTTTGTTTTTTGAGACAGAGCCTCCCTCTGTTGCCCAGGCTGGAGTGCAGTGGTGTGATCTCGGCTTACTGCAACCTCCACCTCCCGGGTTCAAGCAATTCTCCTGCCTCAGCCTGCTGAGTAGCTGAGATTACAGGTGCACACCACCATGCCCGGCTAATTTTTCTGTATTTTTAGTAGAGACGGGGTGTCACCATGTTGGCCAGGCTGGTCTTGAACTCCTGACCTCAGGTGATCCGCCCACCTCAGCCTTCCGAAGTGCATAAGCCAACTCTCCTGGCCGAGATTACAGGTGTAAGCCAACTCTCCTGGCCGAGATTGTAATTTCTTTTTCTTTTCTTTTTCTTTTCTTTTTTTGAGACAAAGTTTTGCTTTTGTCTCCCAGGCTGGAGTGCAATGGTGTGATCTCGGCTCACTGCAACCTCTACTTCCCAGGTTCAAGCGATTCTCCTGCCCCAGTCTCCCGAGTAGCTGGGATTACAGGGGCCCGTCACCACGTCTGGCTAATTTTTTGTATTTTTAGTAGAAACGGGGTTTCATCATGTTGGCCAGGCTGGTCTCGAACTCCTGACCTCAGGTGATCTTCCCACCTCGACCTCCGAAAGTCCAGGGATTACGGGCGTGAGCCACCATGCATGGCCTGTAATTTCTTATATTGTTTACATGTTGCAATAATATTTTGGATGTACAGGTTGAGTATCGCCGGTCCAAAAATCTAAAATCTGAAATGTTCTAAAATCTGAAATTTTTTTAGTGCCAACATGATGCCACTAGAAAATCCCACAGCTGCCCTCATGTGATGGATCACATATATTATTAAAAATATTGTGGCTGGGTGCAGTGGTTCACACCTGTAATCCCAACGCTTTGGGAGGCCAAGGCCGTGGGCAGATCACCTGAGTCAGGAGTTCGAGACCAGCCTGACCAACATGGCGAAACCCGGTCTCTACTAACAATACAAAAACTAGCTGGGCATGATGGTGGGTGCCTGTAATCTCAACTACTCGGGAGGGTGAGGCAGGATAATTGCTTGAACCCGGGAGGTGGAGGTTGCAATGAACCGAGATCACACCACTGCACCCCAGCCTGGGCGACAGAGACTCTGTCTCAAAAAAAGAAAAGAAAACAAAGTCTTCAGGCCATGTGTATAATGTGTATAGGAAACATAAATGATTTCTGTGTTTAGGTTTGGGTGTGATCCCAAAGATACTATTTGTGCAAATATTCCAAAGCCTGAAAAAAATCCAACATCCAAAAACACTTCTAGTCCCAAGCATTTCAGATAAGGGACCAGAATTATTAGATTAAATAAGGTATATTATTAAGTTAATTTTATCTGTTTCTGCTTATTTTTTTAATGTGACTACTAGATTATTTAAATTTACATATGTGGCTTGCATTATCTTTCTACTGGACAGCACTGCCTAAGTAACTTTTTAAAATCCCTACACCCAAGGAAACAGATATAGATTAAGTAGCATGCACAAAGAATCCTACAGTTAGGATATAGTGCCAGGTTTTAACCCAGATCAGTGTGAATTCCAAGCCTAGGTTCTGCCTACCACACCAGCAGCCTCCCTCCATGGGTTTTGAGATAGGATGAGGAGATAAAGTGACAAGGGAAAGATACAAAGTGGTGGAGCAATGTACCTTCTTTGAATCCTTGGAGGTGGACAGGTAGACAGCTGTGGGAAAAGATTGAGAAGGGATGGGATGCCGGAGTGGTAGAGGTGGAGGGCAGAGGGATGGGTATCAGGCTTCTGGGAGTAGAGGGGGAAAAAGTCCACCAGCCTCAGGTCATGGTCAGGGTGGGGCTCACACTCACCAGCCCAGCCCAGCGCCTTGAAGAGCCCGAGCAGAAGAAAGGCAGACAGGAAAAGGCCTATGCTGTCCTCGAGGGAGGGTCCTGAGAGACCTGGCAGGCAGAAGGGATGAGAGTGAGCTCCTGTCTTCCCGGGTGCTGGCTCAGGCTCCGCGGAGCTCCCAGCTCTTACCTGCTACCTCCAGGGTGACCTCAGCGCTGCGCCCCGAGGCAGGCAGGCTGGGATGGTGAATTCGACAGGCATAGCGTGCCCCATGCTGTTCAGTGGTGACTGGAGGCGGCTGCAAGTGCCCAGAGAGGCTGACAGAGCCGTCGGAATGGTAGCGCAGGGCCGAGAGCCACCTCTGCCCCTCGGCCTTCTGAGAGCGGCCCCCTGGGCCACCCCGGAGTTCCCACTCCACCTCCAGGCCCCCAGGAGGGTAGAAGTGGGACACAAGGCAGAGCAACTCCGGGGGTGCCTCCCCTGGGGCGGCCCATGCAAGGGTTGCTGGCATCAGGGACACTTTGGGGGGTTCTGGGGAAAGAGGACGAAATGAGCATAGGGAAATCAGTCCATACTGTCCTCCCTAAGAGACCCTCAGTTTGCCTTCTGGCTTCCTTAGAACTAAAGAAGGTCGGGTTTCTTCTCCTGAAATGGGGAACCCACTGTCTCTCCATTGGTGCATCACAGAAATACCCATGCCAAAGCCCCTCAAATTCCCAGGAACCTTCTAGCCTCCCATTACCCCTCTGACTCCCAGGAATCCGTTTCTATCTCTACGTACTTACCCAGGCACCCTCTTCTCCATCATCCCTCCCCCATCACAGTCCCCACAATCCAGTGCCCACCCTCTACCCCTGGAGACCTCTGTCCCCCAACTCACTGTATACAGCAAGCTCCAGGGTGACCTGTCCTTGCAGGTATGGCAGGTGTATGGTGGCCAAATAGGTGCCCTCCTGAAAGGGTTGAACTCTAGGCAGCCAGAAGGTCCCATTTCCGGTCCATGGGCCCCATGGCTCATCATCATCCCAAGCAGCAAATGCCACGGCCCCTTCTTGGGCTGCTGGCATCTGGCCATTCAGCCCAGGAGTTGCAGCCAGGAGCAGATGTCCCTTACCCAGGTGCTGGCGTCGCCACTCTAGCCCAAAGGGAGGGGGACCCGGAGCCAGAGATGAGGCGGCCTCAGAGGTAGGGGGCATATAGGCAAAGCTCAAGTCCAGCAGAGTATCTTGTCCCAGTCTCACTCGAGGGGAAGGGGTACGGGTGAGGACAGTCAGTACCACTGAGGAAGATAGGGAGATGAGGGGTTGGGAGGGGCATGAGGGAGAAAAAGAAGGAGAAAAAAATAGAGAAATGCAGTTATTGGGGAGGACTAAACTGCAGTTTACCCACCCCTCAGAGGACACCTTTTCTGATACCATTTCCTAGTCCTCCCTGCAAACTCCTTTTGCTCTGCGACTGAGTGGCACCTAGTGTGGCTGAGGGTGAGCAGAGAGGTCTAGGGGTGGTGAGTAGGGGCAATGAGGGTATATGGCCTTTGAAGCCTACTCTGAACACACAGCACACTCAAGCTCGGGACTGCAGAATCCAAGGTCACTTCTGACACAACCTGAACCACTCTATCTCCAAGCACCACCCTTGAGGAACCAGGCCTTTCTTGATTACGGGTGAAGACAATGATTGAGCCATGACTGTCAGTCCTGTGGTGCTGTACAGAATATTTACTGACTCTAGAAGGTTCCAGCTATAGCCTAGACCTGAGCACAGACCTCTATGCTCTACTGAAGCAGTACAGTGCAGTGGCTAAGTGCCTGGAGCCTGGCTGACCTGGCTCAAATCCCCTCTGCAGCTTATTTATATGGCCTTGGGCCACTTCATTTTTCCATGGCTCAGCTTCCTAATCTCTAAAATTAAAAGTTGATAATAATAATAGTACCTACTTCATGAGGTTGTTGTGAGGGTTAAATCATTAATACCTCTTGCTACTGAAGTCTATTCAGTTCCCAATTTTAGATAACAGAGACACCTAAATATCAAGGGTGCTTAGAACACTGTCTGGAACACAGTCTACACACGTTTGCTATAGTTACACCTAACTTAGCATACCTCAAATCAATAGCATCTCTGCAACATTCCCCACCCTGCTCCAATGCCCATCTTCCCTGTCTTTGATGAATGATCACCAAGCCCACCAGACACTAACAGCAAACCCTTGGAGTTACTCAGATTCATTTATTCATTCAGCAACTATTGAGCACTGAAGACGTTCAAAGTATCCTGGTAGAAGACAGAATGGTGAACAAGACAGGCAGTCCCTGCCCTCAAATTGCCTATAGTCCAATGATAGACAAGCAAATTGTCAAAAATTATGTGCTATGTGCTTTCCCCACCAGGACCTAACAGATCTCATATCTGTTTCCAACTCAGGTTCTCATCAATGTACATTTATACAATTACAACAGCCCTCCTATCTGATCTCCCTATTCCTTCAACTCCTCCTTCACACTGTAGCCAAACAAGGTGACTACAAGTCTGATCCCATCATTTACCTGTTTAAAAATCCCAAATATGGGCCAGACGCGGTGGCTGGTTACACCAGATGGGGAGCTGAGGCGGGTGGATCACCTGAGGTTGGGAGTTTGACACCAGCCTGACCAACATGGTGAAAACCCGTCTCTACTAAAAATACAAAATTATCCGGGTGTGGTGGCGCATGCCTGTAATCCCAGCTACTTGGGAGGCTGAAGCTGTAGAATTGCTTGAACCAAGGAGGTGGAGGTTGCGGTGAGCCGATGTTGTGCCATTGCACTCCAGCCTGGGCAACAAGAGGGAAACTCCATTTCAAAATAAAAAATCCCAAATATGGCCGGGCGCAGTGGCTCATCCCAACACGTTGGGAGGCTGAGGCGGGTGGATTACCTGAGGTCAGGAGTTCAAGACCAGCCTGGCCAACATGGCAAAACCCCATCTCTACTAAAAATACAAAAATTAGCCAGGTGTGGTGGCAGGAACCTGTAGTCCCAGCTACTCAGGAGGCTGAGATGAAAGAATCATTTGAACCTGGGAGGTAGAGTTTGCAGTAAGCGAAAAATCATGCCACTACACTCCAGCCTGGGCAACAGAATGAGACTCTGTCTCAATAAATAAATAAATAAATAAATAAATAAATAAATAAATAAAATAAAAATCCCAAATACCTAGGAAGTTAGTCGATAAAGGCACAGACTGAAGCCACATGGCCTGGGTTCAATTTCTAGCCCTGCTTTTTTTTTTTTTTTTTTTTGAGATGGGGTTTTGGTCTTGTCACCCAGGCTGGAGTGCAGTGGTGCGATCTTGGCTCACTGCAACCTCTGCCTCCCGGGTTCAAGTGATTCTCCTGCCTCAGCCTCCTGAGTAGCTGGGATTACAGGCGCCCGCCACCATGCCCAGCTAATTTTTGTGTTTTTGGTAGAGACAGGGTTTCACCATGTTGGCCAGGCTGGTCTCAAACTCCCGACCTCAGGTGGTAAACCTGCCTCAGTCTCCCAAAGTGCTGGGATTACAGGTGTGAGCCACCACGCCTGGCCTCTAGCTCTGCTTCTTACACACTGTGTGTCCTTGGGCAAATTATTTAACTGGTTTGTGTCCCATATTTCTCCATCTGCAATATAGGGATAATATTAAAACCTACGGCCTATGGTTGTTGAGAGGAATAATGAGATTATGCATATAAAGTGCTTAGAACAGGGCCTGGCATATAGAAAATACTTGATAAATGTTAGCTGTTACTGTTTTCATTACCTTCATCATTGTCATGGACTTGCTGGTTAACTTGGGAAAATCATTTAACTGGTATTTTCCCCACTAGTCCAAAGATCTGACCTTTGTCTGTCTTTTAAAAGAATCAAGTAAAATAACAAGTTTTTTCTGGGCATGGTGGCTCACACCTGTAATCCCAGCACTTTGGGAGCCTGAGGCGGGTGGATTACCTGAGGTCAGGAGTTCGAGAGCATCCTGACCAACGTGGTGAAACCCCATCTCTACTAAAAATACAAAAAACAAGTTAGCTGGGTGTGCTTGCAGGTGTCTGTAATCCCAACTACTTGGGGGGCTGAGGCAGGAGAATTGCTTGAACCCAGGAGGCAGAGGTTGCAGTGAGCCAAGATTGTCCCATTGCACTTCAGCGTGGGCGACAAGAGTGAAACTCCGTCTCAAAAAATAAATATGTACATAATAAAAATAGGCTTTTTAGGCTGGGCACGGTGGCTTACACCTGTAATCCTAGCACTTTGGGAGGCCGAGGTGGGCGGATCATGAAGTTAGGAGATAGAGACCATTCTGGCTAACATGGTGAAACCCCATCTCTACTAAAAAATACAAAAAAGTAGCCGGGCGTGGTGGTGGGCGCCTGTAGTCCCAGCTACTTGGGAGGCTGAGGCAGGAGAATGGCGTGAACCTGGGAGGCGGAGCTTGCAGAGAACTGAGATTGCGCCATTGCACTCCAACCTGGGTGACAGAGCGTGACTCCGTCTCAAAAAAGAAACAAAAACAAAAAACAAAAAAACAGGCTTTTTAGAACAACCAGCCCTCCAAAAGAACTTCTGATGGTTCACTCTTACCTACAGAACAAAGGCCAGCTTTCAAGGTATTTGAACATTCAGCCCCAACCCACCCTTCCAGACTTCTCCTGCACCCTACAAACCAGCCACATAGAACCCCTTCCTTGTGCCTAGTAGAAGTGGTCATCATTGGGCATCTCTTTGCTTTGGTCATGAGGTCCCTTCAGTTTACAATGTCTTTCCCATTTTCTCCCAAACATCTATCAAGCTTGTCCAACCTCTAGCCCACGGGCCACATGCGGCCAAGGACGGCTTGGAATGCAGCCCAACATAAATTCATAAACTTTCTTAAAACATTATGAGATTTTTTCACAATTTTTTTTAGCTTATCAGCAATCATTAGTGTTCATGTATTTTATGTGTGGTCCAAGACAATTATTCTCCCAGTGTGGCTCAGGGAAGCCAAAAGATTGGAGACCTGTGATCTAAATACTCCATGTACTTTAAGGTCATTTTCACTGCTATTTCTTCCCAGAAATGTCTAGGTCCTTCGGGTAGAAGTAATCTTTTTCTTCTTGTTATTATCTGTATGTTCTTTTTAGTCCTAGCTTCTGAGGCCTATAAAGTTAAACTGTTCTCAGCTTCATGGAATTGTTCAGTAGAGTAAAAACAGTATGCAGTTTCACTTAGTTTGTCAAAATCCAGAAACATACTTTTGAATTGCTAAAAAAAAAGATCCACAGGCCGGGTGCAGTGGCTTATGCCTATAATCCCAGCACTTTGGGAGGCCGAGGCGGGCAGATCACCTGAGGTTGGGAGTTTGAGACCAGACTGGAGAAACCCCGTCTCTACTAAAAATACAAAATTAGCCAGGCGTGGTGGTGCATGCCTGTAGTCCCAGCTACTTGGGAAGCTGAGGCAGGAGAATCACTTGAACCTGGGAGGTGGAGATTGCGGTGAGCTGACATCATGCCATTGCACTCCAGCCTGGGCAACAAGAGCAAAACCCAATCGCAAAAAAACAAAAAATTCACAGGATTAATAAACAAAACCTGGCTGGGCAGGGTGGCTCAGACCTGTAATCCCAGTACCTTGGGAGGCTGAGATGGGAGGATCACTTGGACCCAGCAGTTTGAGACCAGCCTGGGCAACAGAGCAAGACCCCATCTCTATTTAAAAGAAAAAAAATTGCCGGGCGCAGTGGCTCAAGCCTGTAATCCCAGCACTTTGGGAGGCCGAGACGGGCGGATCACGAGGTCAGGAGATCGAGACCATCCTGGCGAACATGGTGAAACCCCATCTCTACTAAAAAAATACAAAAAACTAGCCGGGCGAGGTGGCGGGCGCCTGTAGTCCCAGCTACTCGGGAGGCTGAGGCAGGAGCAATGGCATAAACCTGGGAGGCGGAGCTTGCAGTGAGCCGAGATCGCGCCACTGCACTCCAGCCTGGGCGACAGAGCGAGACTCTGTCTCAAAAAAAAAAAAAAAGAAAAGAAAAAAAATTAAAATAAACAAAACCTAAAGGTTTTACAGTTTAACTCTTTTATTTTTTGAGACAGGGTCTCACTCTGTCACCCATCGAAGGTGCAATCCTCCCACCACAGCCTCCAGAGTAGCTGGGACAACACCCAACCTTTTTTTTTTTTTTGAGATGGAGTTTCACTCTTGTTGCCCAGGCTGGAGTGCAATGGCATGATCTTGGCTCATGGCAACCTCCGCCTCCCGGGTTCAAGCAATTCTCCTGCCTCAGCCTCCCGAGTAGCTGGGATTACAAGCATGCACCACCATGCCCAGCTAATTTTGTATTTTTAGTAGAGACGGGGTTTCTCCATGTTGGTCAGGCTGGTCTTGAACTTTCAACCTCAGGTGATCTGCCCACCTCAGCCTCCCAAAGTGCTGGGATTACAGATGTAAGCCACTGTACCCAGCATTTTTTTAATATTTAGTAGAGACAAGTTATCGTTATGTTGCCCAGGCTGGTCTCAAACCCCTGAGTTCAAATGATCCTCTCACCTAGACCTCCCAAAGTGCTAGAAGTACAGGCATGAGTCACCTCACCTGGCTCAGTAATATTTTAAAAGAATGGTGAGAATGTATCTTTCTTAATATACACAAAGTATATTAAGAAAGTATAGGCCTGGCATGGTGGCTCACGCCTGTAATCCCAGCAATTTGGGACGCTGAGGTGGGTGGATCACCTGAGGTCAGGAGTTCGAGACCAGCCTGGCTAACGTGACAAAACCCTGTCTCTACTAAAAATACAAAAATTAGCTGGGCGTGCTGGTGGGCACCTGTAGTCTCAGCTACTCGGGAGGCCGAGACAGGAGAATTACTTGAACTCAGGAGACAGAGGTTGCAATGAGTAGAGATCACGCCATTGCACTTCAGCCTGGGCAACAGGGTGAGACTCTGTCTCAAAAAAAAAAAAAAAAAAAAATGTATTTGGGGCCAGGCATCTCACACCTGTAATCCCAGCAGTTTGGGAGGCCAAGGTAGGCAGATCAATTGAGCCCAGGAGTTCAAGACCAGCCTGGGCAGCCTGATGAAACCCCATCTCTACAAATAAAAATACAAAAATTAGCTGGGCACGGTGGTACATGCTTGTGGTCCCAGCTACTCAGGAAACTGAGGCACGAGGATCACTTGAGCCACGGAAGTGGAGGTTGCAGCGAGCTGAGGTCATGCCACTGCTCTCCAGCCTGTACTGCACTCCAGCCTGGGTGACAGAGGGAGACCCTGTCTCAAATAAATAAATAAGTATATTTGTCAACAAACATTTTAAAATATTTGATAAGACAAGTATAAATGTATATTAGCAAAATTACCAATGATCTTTGACCCTGGAGAGATTTCATTTCTAATTATACATCAGCACAACAGCTTTCATTTTCTTAAATCCCAAATCAAGCAAAAATGCTTGAAAAGAAACAGCACAGCAGGCTGGGCGTAGTGGCTCACGCCTGTAATCCCAGCACTTTGGAAGACCAAGGCAGGCAGACCACCTTAGGTCAGGAGTTCAAGACCAGCCTGGCCAACATGGTGAAATCCTGTCTCTACTAAAGATACAAAAATTAGGTGGGCGTGGCGGCACACACCTGTAATCCTAGTTACTGGGGAGGCTAAGGCACGAGAATTGCTTGAACCTGGGAGACGGAGGTTGCAGTGAGCCAAGATCATGCCACTGCAACTGCACTCCAGCCTGGGCAATAAGAGGGAGACTCTGTCTCAAACATAGATAGATAGATAGATAGATAGATAGATAGATAGATAGATAGATAGATAGA
>NC_045438.1:135480061-135487310 GCF_002776525.5 Piliocolobus tephrosceles | reverse complement strand
AGATAGATAGATAGATAGATAGATAGATAGATAGATAGATAGATAGACAGACAGCTAGCTAGCAGGCCGGGCACAGTGGCTCACACTTGTAATCCCAGCACTTTGGGAGGCAAAGCGGGAGGATTACCTGAAGTTGGGAGTTCAAGACCAGCCTTACCAACATGGAGAAACCCCATCTCTACTAAAAATACAAAATTAGCTGGGTGTGGTGGTGTGCACCCATAATTCCAGCTACTCGGGAGGCTGAGGCAGGAGAATTGCTTGAACCTGGGAGGCGGAGGTTCTGGTGAGCATGAGGTCATGCCATTGCACTCCAGCCTCGGCAACAAGAGCAAAACTCCATCTCAAAAATAAATAAATAAATAAAATAAAAATAAAAAATAGCACAGCACCTTGCTTTGACCCCAGTTGTCTGTGAGATACAGACAATCTTACCACCTGGGCACTTCCAAGACTCTGTCTGCACATCTTTCACTTTCTACTTTACATTAGGATTATACATGGCAAATCCGCCCAGACCTCCTGGAGAGCAGAATCTACATCGGATCATCTTTGCGACCCTTAAGGGTACCCAGGGCCACCCCAGAGATTCTGATTTAATTGACCAAGCCAAGCATGGGATTGAATGAGGTTTCAGTATATTTTAGAAACCTCCAACAGGATTCTTATTTCCAGCGTGGACTGAGAACTGCTGAGTCCTAACTCATTCTTGGTGCTAATAAGTATTAAGTCAATGAATAAATTAACACAGTGCCATCTCTTGATAGTCACAACAGGAAAGGCAACTGGGAAATAGTATGCACATTTTACAGTTGGAAAAACAAACTCAGAAAGCAAAGACCGTTCTCATCATCACCTCAGTGGAGCCAGTAGCCCTAGGAAATATTCCTCCCCACCAGAGACAGCTACTGTCTACACAAGAGCAGTGTTCCTCAGCTTCTGCCAGGGTGGGGGCTTGAGACTAAGAATGGAGGTATAGGCAGAGGTGAGGGTTTCAGCGTGGGTTTCAAGTCTGTCTCCCTGGTTCTGTGGGTAATTCTCAGGAGGGTGGAGGGAAGGGAGGGTGCAGGGTTGGCCTGTCCATCAGGCTGTGTCCCTTACATAAAATCCAGGTAGAAAAGCTAAGAACTCTACAGGTATTCTACCCCGGAATACCCCGCCTCCACTGCCAGGACGGAGAGCTCCCAGATATCCAGGTCAGATTCTCATTCTTGAATTATCTGCACAGTCCCTTCCACGTCCCAGCCCAGCAAAGCTTCCGATCCCTGGGCCTCAAACTGCAACGCACCCTGCAATGCAATAGGAACCACCCAATCTCCAGCAGCGTCCATCCGCCCACTCGAGCCCACTTGTTTGCGGACCACAGAGCGGCAGCACATCCCCACACGCGGCTGTCAGGGAAGGTCAACGCGCTAAAGTCTACGAGCCTTTGCTTTGCGGATTGCCGCAGCGCCGGGTGTGGGCGCAGGTGGGGCTAGAGAGCTGGGTTTTGAAAGAGTGAACCGCAAAGCTGAGGGTGCCGAGCAAGACATAGATATGGCAGGAGCAGAGAAAACACGCTCCTGCCTCTGAACCCCTCCCACCTCGCATCACCTGACAAGTCTCTCCAGGTCTGGTGTCCGGAAACTCCACCTCTTCAAAGCCCCGCCCTTCGAAACATCAGAAAGTAACCCCCTTGACCGCCCCGGCTCTCCCCCAGCCCCCCGCCAAGCCGCAGTATTTTTTTTTTAACTGGGTGAGGGCTAGAAGGAGCGGTAGAGATTGATTCATTCTAGCCAAACACCTCTCTTAACAAAAAAAGGAAACTGAACCCCGATTAGCGAAATGTCTTGCTCAAGTCCATAAAGCGAGACCACCGGCTGATCTGGACCCTTAGAATCTACCCACCCTTCTCCACCTCCCCTCCCCAGCTACCTGTTGCCATGGTGATGAGAACAGGCTCCTGCTGAGGCTCTGGCTGTCGTCGCAAGAGGCTGGAGAGGCTGAGGACTGGGCTGGACATACTGACCATCAGCCAAGCCCCATCCAGGGCCCGCGGGCAGTTCCGCGCCGGGGTCAGGCCGCTGGCCCAGTTCGCAGAGGCGGGGAGAGGGACGAAGCGGCTCATCTCACAGTGTGGTGCGGGGGCGTCCCGGGGGTACCGCCTGAAGGCAGCCTGGAGGGAGCCCGTGGGGTCTGAGTGTAGAGAAGGAAGTTGCAGATGTAGAGTCACCGCCGGGAAAGGGGCTGGAAGGGCAGCGTTCGGGGAACTTCAAATGCACAGACTACCCTATAGTGAGACTCACTTTATATAGGGGGAAGCTGAGGCCCGAGGTCACTGCCGGATCTAAAGAGGAAGGGGTTTCGGTGGAGGCGACAGAGGTAGGGGAGCGGCGAGTCCCTAAAGACTCACCGTGCACACTGAGGTAGAGCTCAGGGTCGAGGTCCGGCCGGGGCGGCGGTTCCCCCTGTCCCTGGCGCAACAGCAGTGCACCGGGTCTCTTGGCCAGGCCCTTTCCGCTCGTATCCTCCACGAACCAGCACTCGATCACCGCGGGTCCTGCCGAGACGGCGGTCGCCAGGCCTGGCGTATAGGGGCGCGAGTGAGGGGCGGCTTGGATATCTGGTGACCTGCCCACTCCCACCCTGGCGTCGGCTCCAGTGGGGCCACCTCCCCCCGCTTCCCTCTAGTTCCTGGGCGATGAGTCGCGGGGTTCGCTCACCCAAAGCCACAGCGAGGAGCAGGGACAGCGACTTCATGGCTCTACGACCTCCTCAGCCAGCAGCCCTCCTCTTCCTCCTTTCACTTTCACTTTCTTCCAAAGGGCGAAGGGAGGGGCGGTGGAAATCCCCTCTCTGGTTAGGTGAGGGTGCCTGGGAGACCGGTGTTTCCTCACAGGCCAGGCAGGGACCCGGGAAGATCCTCTCCAGGTCTCACCAGGACACCCCAGTCTTACCGCACCCTCTTGGACTACACAGCAGCCCCGAGTTCGAGCCCTCCCCAAGCCGAGGCACCCACCCCCCGCTCCCCAACTCCTGTGTGTGCTCTCCAGCATCCACTTGCCCGAAAACCATTACTCCTGCTTTCCCCCATCTGTGCCGCGTCCCCACCAAACACACGGGTGTCGGGAAGCCAAGTAAATGACCAATAAATATTTTAATCACTGTTAAAAAAAATAAAAACCTTGTACTCCTAAGACTTACTCCCTCCTTGTCTCCACCCACTCTTCCATGAGAACCGAGTTGGGAATTTCCACGGGAAGTGGGGGGGGGGGGGGGTGGCGAGGACAGAGGGTAGAAATAAAGAGCGCATCCTTGAGAGGGGGTAGGTTCTAGGACAAGGGTGGGGCTCAAAGGCCTGGTCTCCACGACAACACAAACACAGACTTCAGGCACAGACTACAACCACCTGACCCCTGACCCTGTGACTGCAAGATGCTCAACACGCCCCCTCTCCTACCCTCCATGTGCACCCCACTCTGGAGCAGGGGCTTCAGTGTACCCATCAGAGGGAAAGGAAGGGTTTAGTTCCGGAAATACCTTGGGAGGGAGGGGTTGAGTAGTAGAATGGGCGGGTGATGGTGCAACTGTGGTTCCCCTTCCAGAATATATACAAGTCCACAGAGATAAAGGAAGACAGCGTGGTGGGAGATCACCCGGGGGTCACAGCGCCCTTGTATCGTGCTTATTCCCTTTCCCGAAAGCTACCCCACCCCAGTAGCCTGCCCCTTCAGTTTGCTCCTCCACCTCCACTGAAGCCCATCTCCACCTTGTGGACGCTGGGTGGGGACCAGACACGTCTACTGGACGGGGGCGTGGCCGCACTCGCTTCGTCGCCGCTGCCCCCGCCCGTTCCGGGAGACTCTCTCTTGGAAGGTAAGGATGGCCCCGTGGGCGTCCCAGGCCCAGGTCCAGCTCCGCCCCCACCCAGGCGGTGCCGGCGCTCACAGTGTCCTCGGTGGCGCATGAAGCTGTCTCGCCACATGAACTTCTTGGCGCAGACGCCGCACTCGTAGGGCTTGAGACCTGTGTGCGTCTTCATGTGCTCAGTCAGATGGTGCTTCATCTTGAACTTTTTGTTGCACACGGGACAGTCAAACGGCCGCAGATTGAGGTGCATGTTCACGTGCCGGTCCCGCATGCTCTTGTGGGAGAAGGCCTTCCCACAATGGCACAGAAAGATCTTATTCCCGTCCCCGCTGCCAGTCCCTCCAGGGACCCCACCAACGCTACCCGGCACACCCAGGCTCCCCACCGACGTGCCCCCCACAGTCACTGCCCCGTGTTCTGCTTGGTTCCCTGGTGGTTGGCCAGGAGCCTGTGAGGAGGAGGATGAAGACGACGGGAAGACCAAGATCTGGTTGCCCTGCATGTCCAAGGGAAGAAGTGGTCGAGGAGGGTGGGAGGGTGCATAGGAAGAGGGAGTTGGCCCCCCTGAGTCATCAAGACTTGCCCCAGGACCCCCACCCTCATATGGACCAAAGTCATTGGAGGACTCACAGAAGTTAACCTGCTCCTCTCCCTTGTCTGGGGGCTCACTCAGGGTACGGACATCACTTATGCTGAGGGTAGCCTCAGGCCCTCCCCCCATTGGAACCCTGGAGCTACCCCCTAGTTCTTCATCTTCATCATCCTCACAGGTCAACACCAGGTCTTCCTCCTCCTCTTCCTCCTCCAGATCTGGGTCTTGGGGAACCAGCGGTGCTGGTGCTGGGCAATTACCACCTCGCTTCACGTATACCCAGTGTTTCTGTGGCATGATGCTAGGGGGTGTGTAGGTGGGTCTCCGGAGCCCAGCCCCAGGAACCACTGCCCCCCTCCCATCCCCACCATCATCGCACAGCTCATCTGCCTCCAGCAGCAGCTTTCCAGATGTGGCCCCCCCACTGCCAACGACAGGGGCTGGGAACACAGGGCCACCTCCTCGACGCTCCCCACTGCCCACTGCAGAAGCTGCAAATGCCTCTTGGGAGGAAGATGAGAAATCAGTGGACTCCCTGGGGCTGAAGTAGTTGCTGCTGCTGGGAGATTGATTCTCACTGGCCCGGCTGGAGGCATGGGAGCGTGCAGAGCCCATGGTAGCAGGGACCACAGTGCCCCCATTCCCGGATGGGACCCCAGCACCAGGGACAGTGACAGAGGTGGCTGCAGCAGTAGTGATGGTGGTGGTAGCTGAGGCCCGGCCTTCTCGGAGTAGTTCAGTGCACTTGTCCACAATGTGCCACATTTGGAGCACAGACCCCACTGTGAGGAAGTTGACAATGTCAGCAGCAGCCATGCTGAGGCGGCCAGTGTAAGCGGAGGCTAGGACAGTCTCAAAGGCGCCTGGGTCCATGACACTGGGCAGTGAGATGGAGGTCATGCCCTTGAGTAGGACCTGATCATGGAAGTAAGGGGAGGAGGCAGCCAGGACAGCCCGATGAGCCCGGAACTCACGGCCCTGCACTCGGATAGACACATCGCAGAGCTGGCCCTGCAGACGCTGCTGATTGAGGGACTCCAGGAGGGCACTGGTCACCTCAGGGAAGGACACATGTACCACCGCAGCTGCTGGCAGGGGTAGTGGGGGCGGCGCCAGCGACAGCGGTAGGGGAAGTGCTGCCCCACTGGGAGACAGAGGAGATGGCTCCATGTTGTGGAGGGAGGGGATACCCCCCCAGCCACAGGAACAAAGAAAGGAAGAGGGCGGCCGGGGGGGTCTCTGGGAAGAAAAAGAGAAAAGAATAACGATAACATCTCATAACGACACAGCCCATTACAACTCAAAAATATGTTCACACTCATTATCTGTGTAACTCCCCACAACAGTGAGGTAGGTATTCCTCTCAACCCCATTTGACAGATGAGGAAACTGAGGCTCAGAAAGATTACAAGATTACCCAAGGTCACACAGCAAGTGGCACCGCCAGCAAACACAGGTATCTGACAAATCCTGTGCCCTTTCCTTGGAGGTTAGAGAAATAAGGTGCTCTTAGGGGGTGGAGTGGCTTCCTTCGGAATTATACCCTATTTCCCATTTACCTGGGAGCCTGACATTCCAAAATCTACCTTTTTGGTGTTTTGCACCCACTTTTTGGGAGGGGGCAGGGCAGCTCCGCTACTGAAAACCAACCCTCGCTCCATCTCCCCTCCATGCTATGACCCCCAAGCTCTCTCGTCGTCCACGCCCCCTTTACCCCAGCTTCTCTAGCCCCGCCCCTTTCCAGGCCCGCCCCCGTGCCCCGCCCACTATCGGGCCTTTCGACCCCGCCCCTTGTCTACCTCCGCCCACAACGGACCCCGCCCCCCCCCCGCTCCGCCCCAGGCGCTACCTCGGCCTCTTCTCCCACCCGGAAGGCGCCCCCCAACCTCGCGCGTCCCCGCTTACCGGGCCGCGCGCCCCCGGGCCCCCCCCGCCCCTCACCCGGCGGCCAGAGCAGCAGCCTGGGCCCCTCCCGCCGCCATCTTGCGCCGACTCCCTCCGCCCTCCGCCTCCGCTCCGCCTCCCGCCCCTCTGCCTTTAAAGGCACAGCCGGGCACCCCGCCCGTGCCGCTGGGCAATACTCGGCCGACTCGGCCACTTTGCCTTTAAAGAACCGTCGCCTCATTCCACCTTAAAAGATCAGGTCCCCTCCTCCTCTGGGAACTCAGGACTTGGTTCGGCCGAAGCATTTATTCTCCTTTAAAGCTATAAGCTTGTCTTTTCCCATTGGCGATGGGTTCAGGTATCGTTCCCCAGGCTCCGCCTCTGAGCTGTGACCATTAGCTGGTTGGTGGGATCTAATCGCCCTCTTCCTAGCTCTTTACAGCCCCCTGAAGCCCCGCCCCCTTTCTCCGGGCCTGGATTGGCCAAATAACCTTGAAGTCGGCCCCTCATTGGCTTTTTCACTCCTACTGCACGAAGTGAAAAAGTAAAGTGCGTTAAGGCGGCTGAAGCACTTAAAAAAAAAAAAAGTACAGCCTGAACAACATGGCGAAACCCTGTCTCTACAAAAAATACAAACAACAAAAACAAAAAATTAGCCAGGTATGGTGGCACGCGCCTGTAGTCCCGGCTACTCGGGAGGCTGAGGCATTATCACTTGAGACTGGGAGGTCCACGCTGCAGTGAGCTGTGATGGCACCACTGCACTCTGGCCTGGGCGACATAGCGAGACAACAACAACAAAAGACCAGGCTAGAAGGGGCAGATCGGGACTACCCCGAGGATATTGGGCTAACCCTGAGCAAGGGGACAGCTAATGCCAATCTGTAACAGTAGAAGGACAAGAAAAAGACAGTGATACAGTAA
>NC_045438.1:135473745-135479961 GCF_002776525.5 Piliocolobus tephrosceles | reverse complement strand
AAAGAAACACCACCAAAAGGGGATTAGCTTAGTCCATCCCTTCCTCAGTCATCTGCTTCCCACATTCCTCCAAATGCTATCCCAAAACATTCTGGAGGCAGGGAGAAGGGGAGGCAGCTAATCAGAGTCTGAGAGCACGATGATCTCTTCTGGATCGCATTGTGTGGCCACACTTGTCTGCAGGGAAGTGAGAGACAAAGAGTCAGAGAGATCTGGAGTACAGGAGAAAAGAAACAGACAGGAGGATTTACAGGATAAAACGGGTGGGAAAAAGGAAGAGACAGGATGTGGCAGGTGCAATATTCAGACAGAGCAGCTAAAACAGACAATGAAAGAGAACAAATTATCAGAAGAAACACGGCCTCCCCTTCTTACCTTGCAAGTACCAGGCCGAGGAGGTTGTGATTGGGGGGTTTGGGACAGCTGGGCTGGAGAAGGGATGCAGAGGGAGCTGGTCACCAGGCCATGGCTGGGAGAGTCCACCCTTGTGGAGGAATCAGCAACCGGGGCCAAGGAAGCCAATGGGGAAGGTGGGCTGGGCAGGGTACATATCTTTTTCCCATTCTTCTCATGCACTGACTTTTGCCTTTCCACATAGCTAGAAACCGAAACATAAATATGTGGAGGGGTAAGGGAAGACTGAGGCTGGAGGAGGGCAGTCCAGTCTCTCCCAGCAGACTCAGTTCCCCAATATTCCTCTCCGAAAGTCCCCTGCAATCCCTCCTTGGCTTCCCTCTTCCTCCTCCTGTTGTTATTACCTGTTTCCTAATGGCCCTAATCCTGTTTGCTTCTTCTCCTTCCGAGATTTTTTGCAGGGGGGACCAGAATCTCCCCAGTTGTGAGGAGAGACGCCTCCATTGAAGGAAGTAGAAGAGACCATGCCTGCCCCATTCTCTAAGACAGTGGTGAAGGGCTCCTCTGATTGCTTCCTGGAAGAGGAAATGTCCATCTCCACAGAGGAAGGGGTATCCAGGGGCAAAGCTTCAATCTCCAGCTCAAAGAGCTGAGACACAGGGCTTTCTTCCTCCAGGGTCAGCTCCTCAGGCTGTTCTCCATTGCTTTCAGCATCTATGCTGGAGGGGGCCAGGGGTTCTTCTGA
The DNA here is from genome assembly GCF_002776525.5 of Piliocolobus tephrosceles. NCBI lineage: Eukaryota > Metazoa > Chordata > Mammalia > Primates > Cercopithecidae > Piliocolobus > Piliocolobus tephrosceles. The sequence continues at coordinate 135,478,862 of NC_045438.1, read as the reverse complement.
CAGTAACAATGGTGACACTTTGTTTTGCTGCTCCCCTGAAGACCTGCTGATCTGTTTGCCAGGTTCCAGGTTCTTTTCAGTGGAGATCTGTGGTGAGGACATGGGGCTCCCGTCTCCATCTTTACCTGGAAAAGAAGAAAAGGGGAAAGGGTAGCCCGAGAATGAGGGGAAAAAATACTGCTGAGAGGACACTAGGAGGAGGAAGGGAAAGGTCTCAAACAGGTGGCTTATGCCTAACAAAAACAGCAATGACAGGTGAGGAGAATGTTCCCTTGACATACCTGCTGCTTCTTCCTCTTCCTCCTCCTCTTCATCGTCCTCCTGACCCTCCTGCATCTGTTCCAGATCCTCCTCCTCTTCAGAATCTGTGGCCTCCTCCTCTTCTTCTTCTTCCTCCTCCTCCTCGTCCTCCTCCTCTTCCTCATCACTCTCATCTTCTTCCTCATCTGTCTCAGCTTTGGAGGCAGAAGGGCACCCCTGGGATGCCATTCCACTAGGGCCCTGGGGGACAAAAAAGTTTCTCTAAGGAATCCCTTGCCCCAGAGGGTTTGGTTCTTGCATTCCTTCTCATGCTCCCCCATCAGTCAACCTGGACTCCCTGGTGGCCGGTGCAGGGGAAGGACAATGTCTCTCTGAAGGCTTTACCCCATCCACACCTCACCAGAATCCAAGGAGGCTTCGGGGGTGTCTTCAGAGTGGGAAGAGGTGCCTTGGAGCCGAGCTCTTCTCTTTTTTCTCTCGCCCTCCTCACTTTTGTCTTGCAACATTGCATATTTGGAGATGACCTCATCCAGCCGACTCATGGCCAAACTCCGGTTTTCCCGAAGGCGCCGGGCCAACACAGGATCTGATAGTGCAGGGTCAATGCCTACGTGGGAAGACATAAAGTCAGAGCACTCAGCTGTGGAAGGGACTAGAAGAGTACAAACCCTAGACAGGACTAGAGAGATGCCCCATCCGCCTCATACCTGACATATAAAGGTCACTGAGAGGCATCCCACTAACCCCCTACCTGGCCTATAGTCATCTGTGAGGTGGCAGCCAAAGTTGTAGATGAGATCGAGGTGACGTCGTTCCTGTAACCGGATGCCCACATCTCGGAAGGCATCCTGAGCCATGAGCTGGAGCTGCTGTCGGGGGAGGCCAAGGCTGTGTCGGGCGGCTGCCTTCTCTACTGCCCGAAGCACATCCCCATAGTCAGGGAAGGTATCAGGTCCTGGCTTGTTGATGAGCCGCTCAATGCGCCTGTTAACCTCTGGGTAGCGGGTGCCACGGTAGGGGATGCGCTGCTCTATGACACGGCCGGTCAGTGAGGAGCAGTCTTTCAGCTCACATAGTCGCCCAAAGAGGCGGATCAGCTTACGCTTCAACCGTGCCTCCTGCAGGTATGTGGAGTCTGGGTCATCCAATTCTGAGAGATCCAACTCCTTTTCCTGCAGCCGCCGGATCTCTGCCACATAGAGCGCCAGCAGCTGCTCCAAGCGCTGGATCTGCCGCCGGGAACCACGGGTCCTTGGGGCCTGAGAGGCAGTGTTTTCAGCATTTGTGGGGTCCAAGGAGAGGTGTGTGGGAGGGTTATTCCCAGAGGGCTCATTGGAGGTGGTGGCAGCAGGGGCCAAGTTCAGCTTCTTTTTGGCTGAGTGGGCCTTGAGAACAGTGCAGAGCTCATTGATGTAGACATAGAGCTTAGATGGCCGGCACCGGGCCCGAGATAGGACCCGAGAGAGGATGTTGCAGAACTCCGCCGAGGCCAAAAACAGAGAGTGGGCACGTTGCTGCCGGTTACAGAGGAATGGGACCACCTCAGGGTGGTCCGCTGTCTGCGTCTTACAAAGTTCAAGGAACTAGAAGGTTCAGGGGAAGAAGGAAGGGGAAGAGAGACAAGGGAGGGGGTTGAGAGAAAGGGGAGTGGGGTTAGTGGGGAAGAAAGGACAGGAGAGCCAGTCAGCCATCCCCCTCCCTGGGGTACAACAATCTTCCCCGCTAAAGCTCACCTCTTCGAACAGCTTCTCATTCTCCAGCTTGTAGCACTTCTTGCCGCCCGAACTACTGCTTTCTCTGGCCCCATGAGGCTCAGAAGAGCTAGGGGCTTCTGCCCCTGGTGAGGCCGCATTGGGGAGTGGGTGGGAGGGCCCTGGCTGAGCAGCTGCTTCATCTTCATCATCATCATCCAGCACGATGATGCTGTTAGCGGTGGCCATGGGGGAATCAAATCCCCCGGAGGGAGGAAGTGGTGGGGATTTCAGAATTCCTGCTGGAAGGGGATGGGGCCTCAGAATGAGCCCCTCCAGCACAGCCCCATCCCTTCACCTCACGCATTTTCTGAACTCCTTGGGTTTCAGTAACATCCAGCCCTGACCAACACTGTCTTCACCACCTGATTTCAATAACCATTAGTTCTATATGCTTTTCGGGCCCTTCAAGTGGTGTGGGGGGGGGCAACCCCCCCCACACCTTAAGTTGCCACCTTCTGCTCCACCCCTCACGTCGATTTCCGGTCTTTCTGTTGCATTTCCCCTCACGTCGATTTCCGGTCTTTCTGTTTCATTTCCCCACTATTTCTCAGAGTTGGCAAGTTGGTTCTTTCTCCCACACTGCTCCCTAAATCGTCCTGACACCCCCTTGCACAGACAACATACTCCTGTGGGCGCCACCTCATGTGTTTGCCCCCTCTGCCCTCAAGCAAGTCAACCCCACACCCGCCCCATCCTGAATGATCACCCCAACTCCTAGACTCTCTGAGGTGAAAGAGGTTCCCTCACAACAGTCCGTTCTCTTTTCCCCTCCTTGAATTATCTCCATATTTCACCCTAAGTCTCCTCAAACTGGGTCTTTAGGTTGAAGATATTTTACCCAAGTCCCCTCCCTTTCACCCCACCCTAATTTCCCCCATTCTCTCGGTGACCTGTAACTAATTAGAAGTCCCCCCGCACCGCGCTACGCTCTCCCGATTCCTCTTAGATCCCAACCCTGGGTCCGGCCGGTCGGGTAGATGCGCTTCCCGCCAAATCCCCCCCCCCCAGTTCAGCCCCCGGCCGCCCCACTCCCTTTCAGGGATAGGAAGGTACCACAGTTTTCCCCTCAGACTCAGAGCCCGGATCTCCCCAATACCTCTGCCTCGATATCCCCGCCCCCGCCTCTGATCCCCGCACCGTCCGGCCCCCACCTCAGAAACCGTCTCTCGAGGCGACCCTCGCCGCAGATCTCAGAACCTCGCATGGTTCCCTCCGCCTTCCTTCCCACTCCCACCGCAGGCCCCACTACGGACCGGAAGCCACAGAGTTTCCGCCTGCATGCAACTAAGCGACGCCATATTGTCGTACGGAACAAGGCTTGCCGTGGCCGGAAGTGGCCGTAGGCCCGCCCCGCGAACACCTCCAGTGCCGCCCACATAGTCAGCGCTGTTGTCCAGGTCGGAGTTTGTCTCCCCGAACCCGGGCGTCCCAAAGCAGCTGGGGGCCGCCATTTTGCCGTACGGCGCTGGCTACGCCAGAACTTCGGTGCGCCGCCAGTGGAGCTCTTTTCACCCGGTGCTTCTCTGACTCCTCCAATCAGAAACTTCCTCCCTGGGGCCCAACCGCCGGCGAGTGGCGCGTGGGGAGGACGGAGCCTCTTTTCCAAGGAGGGGCAGGGGAACTGAACAGGGTGGTTTAGGAATTGGGCTTTCCAAAGCTGCGCAGGGTTTCAGGGAATGGCAGAAGTCTCTTAAAAGGGAAGTAAAACCTTTTTCTTCAACTAAACTATTGGCAAGCTATCTGGCCCTGCTTTCCTGTCCCCCAGGTTCCCATTTCCGCGGCTTATTCGGCTGACCCAGCCCCTTCCCCTGCAAGGGCGGTGCGCTCCTTGCCGCTGTCCAGCAGCTGCTTCTACTGCCAGGTGCTGCGTCCCGCAAATGAGCACAACGCGCCATACAAAAGTGTTATTATTATTACTATTGTTGCTGATTTGCTTTTCAAGCTTCACCACAGAACTAATGACCAACCAGACGGTTGGGACCTGAATGGTTCTCCTTCTCCAGAGGGGGTCCTCGAAGGGCTGTCGGTGCTGACTGTGAGGCCGTGCTTTGTCGTGGAGGCCCAGGGTCTGCGGATGGACGATGATGGGGTGGGGCTTGGAGGAGAGTTTGAGCCTCTGCGAGGGCTGCTGTGAAACGAAATGAGGCTCATAAAATACTTTGGGTTTCCTCCTCCTCTTCTGGGAGAGGGGGAAAAAACAATGAAGGATGAAGAAACAGACTTGATACCCACCTCTTTGAGTTTAGGGAGGTTGGAGGGAGTCGTGGAGGCAAGGCTGGGTCCAGAGGTGAGCTTACGAGGAAACCAGAAAGATTAACAAGGTCCCAATCGCTAAGACTCCCATTTCCACAAGTGGTGGGCATCTTGCCGCTTAACTAGGTTCACAGAATTTACTACATCCCTAACGCTGAGTCATAGAATCGCAAACACCCGTCCATTGAACAATCCCACATCACTTCTTTCCAGTCGTCAAAGTCTACAGCTTTCAAAATGGGGAACATAAAAAACCTCTGCGGGGACTGGACCTTGGGAGATGTAAGGGATTTAATTTCCAGAACCTCAACTTTCCCAAAATTGGTCTTCCTAAGGAAATACCTGCAGTACAGGTTCTCATTCTTCACTTCTCCTTTTACAATAGAGACACCCTCTTGAAAAAAAGAAAGAATAGTTCTTTTTCCCCTCCCCCCTCAAAAGTGTAGTTCTCAACCATGAAATCTCCTGGGGCATTCTTACCTGTTTAAAATAAAGGGAAATGTACCCTGTTTCTTTCACTAAGGCACCATGAAGACCTTTTCTTTTTTTTCTTTTATTTCCTTTCTTTTTTTGTTTGTTTTTTTAAAGGCAAGGTCGGCCGGGCGCGGTGGCTCACGCCTGTAATCCCAGCACTTTAGGGGACCGAGGCGGGCGTATCATGGGGTCAAGAGATGGAGACCATCCTGGCCAACATGGTGAAACCCCGTCTCTACTAAAAATACAAAAAATTAGCTGGGCTTGGTGGCAGGCGCCTGTAGTCCCAGCTACTCAGGAGGCCGAGGAAGGAAAACCGCTGGAACCCGGGAGGCGGAGGTTGCAGTGAGCCGAGATCGCATCATTGCACTCCAG
>NC_045438.1:135463173-135473645 GCF_002776525.5 Piliocolobus tephrosceles | reverse complement strand
GGAGTCTCGCTCTGTCGCACAGGCTGGAGTGCAGTGGCCGGATCTCAGCTCACTGCAAGCTCCACCTCCCTGGTTTAGGCCATTCTCCTGCCTCAGCCTCCCGAGTAGCTGGGACTACAGGCGCCCGCCACCTCGCCTGGCTAGTTTGTTTTTGTGTGTGTGTGTGTGTGTATTTTTTAGTAGAGACGGGGTTTCACCGTGTTAGCCAGGATGGTCTCGATCTCCTGACCTCGTGATCCGCCCGTCTCGGCGTCCCAAAGTGCTGGGATTACAGGCTTGAGCCACGGCGCCCGGCAACAGAGTCTCACTATGTTGCCCAGATAGATCTTGAGCTCCTGGCCTCAAGCAATCCTCCCACCTCAGCGTCTCAAAGTGCTGGGTTATGGGGATGAACCGCCACTCCCAGACTACTATCTTATTAAACATTTCTTTTTAACAGTTATAAAAATGTGTACCATCAGCCAGGCGCGGTGGCTCACGCCTGTAATCCCAGCACTTTGGGAGGCCGAGGCAGGCGGATCACGAGGTCAGGAGATCGAGACCACCCTGGCTAACATGGTGAAACCCCGTCTCTACTAAAAATACAAAAAAAAAAAGAAGAAGAAGAAGATTAGCTGCGCTTGGTGGCAGGCGCCTTGTAGTCCTAGCTACTTAGGAAGCTGAGGCAGGAGAATGGCATGAACCCGGGAGGCGGAGCTTGCATGAGCCGAGATCCCACCACTGCACTCCAGCTTGGGTGAAAGAGCAAGACTCCTTCCAAAAAAAAAAAAAATGTGTACGATCACATGTTTATAAGAACATTCTGTTCTTACAATAATTGTAACAGTTACTCCAGAATAATTTTTAACAACTAGAGTCTTAAAAACACAAGAAAGATATTTTTCATCTCCATTAATATATATGTATATGCAGGAAGATGTAAAAGTTTGGTCAATAAAGGACTTTCAAGTATAAAAGCATAAAGTTTGTGGGGAAGTGGAATAGTAGTAGGAGCTCAAGGAGAAAAGAGGCAATGAAAGAAAAAAAGGAATGATTCCCAACTGGTAAGAACTTATTTATACTTTTTTTTTTTTTCAGACGGAGTCTTGCTCCGTCACCCAGGCTGGAGTGTAATGGCACAATCTTGGCTCACTGCAACCTCCCCCTCCCAGGTTTAAGCGATTCTCCTGCCTCAGCCTCCTGAGCAGATGGGAATACAGGCGCATGACACCATGCCCAGCTAAATTTTTGTATTTTTTTTTTTTTTTTTTTTTTTTTTTTTTAGTAGAGATGGGTTTTCGGCATATTGGCCAGGCTGGTCTCGTGATCCACCCAACTCGGCCTCCCAAAGTGCTGGGATTACAGGTGTGAAGCACTGCACCCGGCTTCACTATGATATTTCAGTTCCACTGGACAATAAATGGTGATCTAATTGTTTTATTTTAAAATGCCGGGCCAGGCATGGTGACTCATGCCTGTAATCCTAGCACTTTGGGAGGCCAAGGTGGGCAGGTCACTTGAGGTCAGGAGTTTGAGACCAGCCTGACCAACATGGTGAAACCTCGTCTCTACTAAAGATACAAAAAATTAACCAGGTGTGGTTGTGGGTGCCTGTAATCCCAGCTACTTGGGAGCTGAGGCAGGAGAATCCCTTGAATTTGGGAGGCAAAGTTTGCAGTTAAGCCAAGATCGTGCCACTGCACTCCAGCCTGGGTGACAGAGCAAGACTCTGTCTCAAAAAATAAAAAAATAGGCCAGGCGTGGTGGCTCACACCTGAAATCCCAGCACTTGGGAGGCTGAGGTGGGTGGATCACCTGAAGACAGGAGTTCGAGACCAGCCTGGCCAACATGATGAAACCCCGTCTCTACTAAAATTACAAAAAAATTAGCTGGGTGCAATGGCGGACACCTATAGTCCCAGTTGTTTGGGAGGCTGAAGCAGGAGAATTGCTTGAACCTGGGAGGCGGAGGTTGTCGTGAGCCAACATTGCACCGCTGCACTCCAGCCTGGGCAACATAGAGAGACTCTGTCTCACAAAAATAAATAGGTCAGGCGCGGTGGCTCATGCCTGTAATTCCAGCACTTTGGGAGGCCGAGGTGGGCAGATCACGAGGTCTAGGAGTTCAAGACCAGACTGGCCAATATGGTGACACCCCTTCTCTTTTTTCTTTTTCTTTTTTTCTTTTCTTTTTTCTTTTTCTTTTTTTTTTTTTTTGAGGCAGAGTCTTGCTCTGTCGACCGGACTGGAGTGCAGTGGCCGAATCTCAGCTCACTGCAAGCTCCGCCTCCCGGGTTTACGCCATTCTCCTGCCTCAGCCTCCCGAGTAGCTGAGACTACAGGTGCCCGCCACCTCGCCCAGCTAGTTTTTGTATTTTTAGTAGAGACGGGGTTTCATCGTGTTAGCCAGGATGGTCTTGATCTCCTGACCTCGTGATCCGCCCGTCTCGGCCTCCCAAAGTGCTGGGATTACAGGCTTGAGCCACTGCGCCCGGCCGTGACACCCTTTCTCTACTAAAAATACAAAAATTAGCTGGGTGTTGTGGCTGGCACCTGTAGTCCCAGCTACTCGGGAGGCTGAGGCAGAAGAATCGCTTTAACCCAGGAGGTGGAGGTTGCAGTGAGCCGAGATTTTGACACTGCACTCCAGCCTGGGTGACAGAGCAAGACTCTGTCTCAAAAACTAAAAAAATTTTTTAAATAATAAATAAATTAATTAATTAAAATAAAATGTGGCCAGATGCTGTGGCTCACCACCTATAATCCTAGCACTTTGGGAAGTTGAGGTGGGTGGATTGCTTGATCTCAGGAGTACAGACCAGCCTAGGCAACATAGTGAGACCTCATCTCAATAAATAAATAAATAGGCTGGGTGCAATGGCTCACGCCTGTAATCCCAGCACTTTGGGAGGCTGAGGTGGGTGGATCACTTGACATCAGGAGTTCCAGACCAGCCTTGCCAACACAGTGAAACCCCATCTCTACTAAAAATACAAAAATGGCTGGGCATGGTGGCGCACACCTGTAGTCCCAGCTATTTGGGGGCCTGAGACAGAAGAATCGCTTGAATCTGGGAGGCAGAGGCTGCAGTGAGCTGAGATCACTGCCACTGCACTCCAGCCTGGGCGACAGAAGGACTCTGTCTCAAAAAACAAAAAAAAGAGTTCGAGACCGGCCTGGCCAACATGGAGAAATCCCCGTCTCTGCTAAAAATATAAAAATCAGTCAGGCGTGCTGGTACACACCTGTGGTCCCAGCTACTCAGAAGGCTGTAGCAGGAGAATCGCTTGAACCCCAGAGGCAGAGGTTGCAGTGAGCTGAGATTGTGACACTGCACTGCAGCCTGGGAGACAGAGCAAGACTCCACCTCAAATAAATAAATAAATAAATAAATAAATAAATAAATAAATAAATAAATAAGAATATTTTCAATATGCCAGAATTACATCCTTGAAACAATTTTTATTTATTTATTTATTTTTGGAAGGAGTCTCACTCTGATCACCCAGGCCAGAGTGCAATGGTGCAATCTCGGCTCACTGCAACTGCCTCCAGGGTTCAAGCGATTCTCCTCCTCAGCCTCCGAGTCGCTGAGGCACACAATCAGGTGCCCACCAACCTACCCAGCTAATTTTTGTATTTTTAGTAGACATAGGGTTTCACCATATTTGCCAGACTGATCTTGAACTCCTGACCTCAGGTGATCCCCCTGCCTCGGCCTCCCAAAGTTCTGGGGTTACAGGCGTGAGCCACTGTGCCCGGCCACAATTTTAATTGATGATGAAAATTTTTAGATACCTACTTAAAGATATGTGAAGGAGTATATACTTTTTCAAAATTATTTCCCTGAGTATAGGTGTAGAATTTAAGATTGCTGCCCTGGCCGGGCACAGTGGCTCGCGCCTGTAATCCCAGCACTTTGGGAGGCCAAGGCGGGCAGATCACCTGAGGTCAGGGTTCGAGATCAGCCTGACCAACATGGAGAAACCCCGTCTCTACTAAAAACACAAAATTAGCCGGGTGCGGTGGCGCATGCCTGTAATCCCAGCTACTTAGGAGGCTGAGGCAGGAGAATCCCTTGAACTCTGGAGGCAGAGGTTGCAGTGAGCCAAGATCGCGCCATTGCATTCCAGCCCCGGCAACAAGAGCAAAACTCCATCCCCCACCCCACCAAAAAAAAACTGCTGCCCTAAGCTATCCAAGCATCTCCTCCACAGTCCCCAACACTCCCATTTCCCTCCTGTCTCCCCTCTCACCTCCTTGGTGAGGAAAGAAGATGTTTATAGGAAAGGTGGTCACAATTCCAGCTCCTCCTCCTTCTGAGGTGTCCCCAGGAGCCAGTCCCCTAACTTTGCCCATGGTAGTGACCACAGCAGCTTATAAGCAACCTCCAGCATCAGCAGTGTCAGGAAGAGGGCCAGGAAGATAAAGAAAGCCTTGTCCAAGGCACGTCGCATGGGACCCCTGGGAGGAGAGGGACCCTGGGCAAATGCCAGGAACACATCCCCCTCGTCCACATCACCTTCCTCTGCCATCCTGACTCACAGTCAGACAGCTGGCTGGATCAGGGGCTGGGATGGAAGGCCTTGCTCAGCACTGCCGGGATTAAGGGGCATGGCCATGGCAAGTCCTGCACCTGCCAGTCCTGACCCTAATTCCCATACTTAAGAGAAAAGAAAGAGGACCCTCTGAGCCTTCGGATCAATTATGTAAACATCCAGCGTGATGTGAAAGGTCTGGACTAAATGATCCATGAACTCTTTTCAGCTTTTTCATAGTATAATTCTGTGATTTGGAAACTGAAGGCCCAACGTGGAGGCATAAGCTAGAATTGCCTGTCACTCTGGGTCTCAAGTCTCAAAGGCTCAAGGCTCAAAGTCTTGGGCCCCAACTGATAGAGTGAGGAAATGGAACTACCATGCATCTGTGGGCAATTGTCAGTCAAGGATCTAAAGCCCCTTCTGGCCGGATGGTAGGGGGTGAGTTGGTCTATCCTAATCAAGGCGGGTGGGAATAAGCAGAGGGGACTTGAGTTTTCACAGTAGTTCTCCCCACTGGGTCTGCAGGCAGCTAAGTTTGAGATGTTATAACCCAGAGCACTCTCTTCCTAATGATAATGCAAGGATTATCATTGACTGCATGAGCCCAAGGGGAGGCTTATAAAAAGACAAAGACCATGACGGAGCAGCAGGGCAAGGGTATGTGATTGGGACTTGGCTATTGGGTTGGGATTATTTTACTTTACTTACTTATTTATTTATTTAGAGACGGAGTCTCGCTCTGTCTCCCAGGCTGGAGCACAGTGGCACAATTTCAGCTCACAGCAACCTCTGTCTCCTGGGTTCAAGCAATTCTCCTTCCTCAGCCTCCTAAGTAACTGGGATGTTGGGAGCAGGCCCCCAAAATCTGGCCATAAACTGGTCCCCAAACTGGCCACAAACAGAGTCTCTGCAGCACTATGACATGTTCATAATGGCCCTAACGCCCATGCTGGAAGGTTGTGGGTTTACGGGAAAGAGGGCAAGGAACACCTGGCCCACCCAGGGTGGAAAACCACTTAAAGGCGTTCTTAAGTCACAAACAATAGCATGAGCAATCTGTGCCTTAAGGACATGCTCCTGCTGCAGTTAACTAGCCCAGTTTATTCCTTTAATTCGGCCCATCCCTTCATTTCCCATAAGGGATACTTTTAGTTAACTTAATATCTATGGAAACAATGCTAACGACTGGATTGCTGTTAATAAATACGTGGGTAAATCTCTGTTTGGGGCTCTCAGCTCTGAAGGCTGTGAGACCCATGATTTCCCACTTCATACCTCTATTTTTATGTGTGTGTGACTTTAATTCCTCTAGCGCCACTGGGTCAGGGCCTCCCCTACTGAGCTGGTTCAGCACTGGGATTACAGGCATGTGCAACCACGTCCGGCTAATTTTTTTGTATTTTTAGTAGAGACGGGGTTTCACCATGTTGGTCAAGCTGGTCTGGAACTCCTGACCTCAAATGATCTGCCCAACTCAGTCTCCCAAAGTGCTGAGATTACAAGCGTGAGCCACTGCATCCAGCCAGAGTAATTTTAAAGAAGAGTGAAGTTTTGCCATTGATGGTCCAGGTCTCAGAGGCTACTGGTGGAGGATGTGGTTGAGGAGCTTGTTGGGGCAAGGATTGAAGACCTTTTCTTTTCTTTCTTTTTTGATTGATTGAAGACCTTTTCTTAGGCCGGGCGTGGTGGCTCACGCCTGTAATCCCAGCACTTTGGGAGCCTGAGGCGGGTGGATCAATTGAGGTCAGGAGATCAAGATCCGCCTGGCCAACATGGTGAAATCCTGTCTCTACTTAAAATACAAAAATTATCTGAAAGTGGTGGCACATGCCTGCAATCCCAGCTACTTGGGAAGCTGCTGCAGGAGAATCTCTTGAAACCGGGAGGCAGAGGTTGCCGTGAGCCAAGATCACGCCACTGCAACTGCACTCCAGCCTGGGTGACATAGTGAGATTCTGTCTCAAAAAAATAAAAATAAAAAAAGAAGACCTTTTATTGATCCTGTTCCCCAGGCATTGGCCTGAAGGTTGGGTAGGGAAATTGAAGCCCATCTAGAGACAAGGGATTTCCCCAAGTGAGGGTGAGGGAGGGGAGGGGGAATGGTGGAGGAAGCAGTGTACCTTATACTGGGAACCTTTAGAGCCTCCTACCTAAAATATTTCATTTTCATTTTTACTTCAATAGGAAGACCTTGTTCCTTTTTTTTTTCTTTTTTTACCAGATCTTTTTTTTTTGAGATGGGATCTCACCCTGTCGCCCAGGATAGGGGGTGCAATGGCACGATCTCAGCTCACTGCAACCTCTGCCTCCCAGGTTCAAGCGATTCTCCTGCCTCAGCCTCCCGAATAGTTGGAATTACAGGCACGTGCCACCACGCCTGGCTAATTTTTTGTATCTTTAGTAGAGACGGGGTTTCACCATGTTGGCCAGGCTGGTCTCAAACTCCTGACTTTGTGATCCACCCACCTCGGCCTCCCAAAGTGCTGGGATTACAAGCGTGAGCCACCGCACCCAGGCTACAGGATCTTGCTCTGTCACCCAGGCTGGAGTGTAGTGGCTCAAACATGGCCCACCGCAGCCTTGATCTCCCTGGCTCAAGCAATCCTCCCATCTTAGCCTCCTGAGTAGTTGGGACCACAGGTGTGTGTCACCACGCCTGGCTCACTTTTGAATTTTGTAGAGACAGGGTCTCACTATGTCACCCAGGCTGGTTTCTAACTCCTGAGCTTAAGCAGTCCTTCCACCTCAGCCTCCCATCATTCTGGAATTAAAGGCATAAGCCTCCACGCCTGACTAGGAAAACCTTCCTTACTTGGGAAGTCAAGTCACCCCCCAAAAGAGCAGAAATAATATAATGTTTCGAGGGCTGGGCGCGGTCGCTCACACCCGTAATCCCAGCACTTTGGGAGGCCGAGGTAGGCGGATCACAACGTCAGGAATTCGAGACCATCCTGGCAAACACGGTGAAACCCCGTCTCTACTAAAAATACAAAAAATTAGCCAGGCGTGGTGGCGGGTGCCTGTAGTCCCAGCTACTCGGAAGGCTGAGGCAGGAGAATGGCGTGAACCCCAGAGGCGGAGCTTGCAGTGAGCCAAGATTGCGCCACCGCACTCCAGCCTGGGCGACAGAGCAAGACTCTGTCTCAAAAAAAAAAAAAATGTTGTTTCAAGTCGTGCCGCATTGTCTTTTACGGCAGCTGCAAAGGAGTCTCAAAAGGGTAAAAAAAACCCTGGACTAGAATTTAAACTGATCTCTTAGTTGTGTGAAGCTGTGGACAAGTCACATGACCTTTCTTTAGTTTTTTTTTTTTTTTTTTTTTAAATAAAATCAGAAAAAGTTCTTGCCTCCCAGAATTATTCTGAGAGATAAATGAAATAAAGGTTTTTTGATGTTGTGGGTCTTTTGTAAATTATAAAGCCCTGTGTAAATTTAACATATTAATCTCTGATACCCTCACTTACATCCCAGGCAAGTGTGCAATAAGGCCACACAAACACCTTTATTGTCTCTTTACCATTCCTTTCACATGGTAGGTTCAGCACCAAGATCTTGTATAATAAATAAACCTAGCACCTTGTTGGAATTTTAATTTTGAAATAATTTTCAGCTTACAGAAAAATTTAAGAACAGTTCCATAAACTTCGGCATGTACCTCTTTCACTCAGATTCTCCATTTGTCGACACTTGGCTGTATTTGTTCCATCTCGCTCTCAACCCCAGTATAACCATGTGTTACAGGTTGAATTGTGTCTCCTAAAAATTCATATGTTGTGCAGCCATAAAAATGAACAAGAGCTGGGCTGGGCGCAGTGTCTCATGCCTGTAATCTCAGCACTTTGGGAGGCCAAGGCGGGCAGATCACGAGGTCGGGAGGTCGAGACCATCCTGGCTAACATGCTGAAAGCCCGTCTCTACTAAATATACAAAAATTTAGCCAGGCATGGTGGCATGGGCCTGTAGTCCCAGCTACTCGGGAGGCTGAGGCAGGAGAGTGGCTTGAACTCGGGAGGTGGAGGTTGCAGAGAGCCAAGGTCGCATCACTGCACTCCAGCCTGGGCAACAGAGAGAGACTACATCTCAAAAAAAAAAAAAAAGGCCGGGCGCGGTGGCTCAAGCCTGTAGTCCCAGCACTTTGGGAGGCCGAGACCGGTGGATCACGAGGTCAGGAGATCGAGACCATCCTGGCTAACACGGTGAAACCCCGTCTCTACTAAAAAATACAAAAAACTAGCCGGGCGAGGTGGCGGGCGCCTGTAGTCCCAGCTACTCAGAGGCTGAGGCAGGAGAATGGCGTAAACCCAGGAGGCAGAGCTTGCAGTGAGCTGAGATCCGGCCACTGCACTCCAGCCCGGGGGACAGAGCGAGACTCCGTCTCAAAAAAAAAAAAAAAAAAAGAACAAGATCAAGTCAGGCGCAGTGGCTTATGCTCCTGTAATTCCAGAACTTTGAGAGGGCAAAGCGGGCGGATCACAAGGTCAGGAGTTCGAGACCAGCCTGGCCAACATGGCAAAACCCCATATCTACTAAAAATACAAAAATTAGCCGAGCATGGTGGCAGGCACCTATAATTCCAGCTAGCTACATGGGAGGCTGAGGCAGGAGAATCACTTGAACCCAGGGGGCTGAGATTGCAGTGAGCTATGATCTCACCATTGCACTCCAGCCCCGGTGACAGTACAAGACTCCTCTATAAAAAAAAAAAAAAAAAAAAAAAAAGGTGAAGAATTCATTTGTCCGCATGTTCTCACTTATAAGTGATGATGAGAACACATGGACACAGGGTGGGGAACAACAAAACTGGGTTCTGTCTCGGGGAGCGGGGGAAGGAAGAGCACCAGGAAGAATAGCTAATGGATGCTGGGCTTAATACCTGGGTGATGGGATGATCTGTGCAGCAAACCACCATTGCACCTGTTTACCTATGTAACAAACCTACACATCCCACACATGTACTCCTGAACTTAAAATAAAAGTCGAAGGAAAAAAAATAAAATTCATATGTTGACGTCCTAACTCCCAGTTCCTCAGAATGTAACCTTATTTGGAAATAAGGTTGTTGCATATGTAATTGGTTAAATGAGGTCATACTGGAGTTGAGTGGGCCGCTCACCCCCTTTATTAAAAAGGGAAGTTTGGACATAGGCTTGCAGATAGAAAATGACATGTGACCATGAAGGCAGAGATCAGGTTGATATGTCAAAGACTGCCAGCAGGCCAGGCACCATGGTTTATGCCTGTAATCCCAGCACTTTGGGAGGCTGAGGCAGGTGGATCACCTGAGGTCAGGAGTTTGAGACCAGCCCGGTCAACATGGTAAAACCCCATCTCTACTAAAAATACAAAAATTAGCTGGGCGTGGTGGTGGGTGCCTATAATCCCAGCTAGCTACTCAGGAGCCCGAGGTAGGAGAATTGCTTGAATCCCGGGGGGCCAAGGTTGCAGTGAGCCGAGATCACACCACTTTACTCCAGCCTGGGTAAAAGAGCAAAACTCCATCTCAAAAACACACACACACAAGGGCGGGCGCGGTGGTTCATGCCTGTAATCCCAGCACTTTGGGAGGCCAAGGCAGGTGGACCTGAGGTCAGGAGTTCGAGATCAGCCTGGCCAACATAGTGAAATCCTGTCTCTACTAAAAATACAAAAAATTGGCCTGGCACAATGGCTCACGCCTATAATCCCAGCACTTTGGGAGGCTGAGGCAGGCGGATCACGAGGTCAGGAGTTCAAGACTAGCCTGGCCAACATGGTAAAACCCTGTCTCTACTAAAAATACAAAAATAAGCAGGGCGTGGTGGTGGGCGCCTGTAATTCCAGCTATTCGGGAGGCTGAGGCAGGAGAATTGCTTGAACCTGTGAGGCGTAGTTGCAGTGAGCCAAGATCGTGCCACTCTACTCCAGCCTGGGTGACAGAGCGAGACGCTGTCTCAGAAAAAAAAAAAAAAAAAAAA
>NC_045438.1:135416555-135463073 GCF_002776525.5 Piliocolobus tephrosceles | reverse complement strand
CGTTATATATATAATATATATAAAGCTATATGTATATAAAGTTTATATATAATATATATAATGTTATATATATGTGTATATATATATAAATAAAGTTAGCTGGGCGTGGTGGTAGGTGCCTGTAATCCCAGCTACTCAGTTGGGAGGCTGAAGCAGGAAAATTGCTCGACCCTGGGAGGCAGAGGTTGCACTGAGCCGAGATCTCGCCATTGCACTCCAGCCTGGGCGACAGAGCAAGACTCCGTCTCAAAAAAAAAAAAAAACTTAGCTGCGCGTGGTGGTGCACACCTGTAATCCCAACTACTCAGGAGGCTGACTGAGGCAGGAGGACCGCTTGAACCTGGGAGGCAGAGGCAGAGGTTGTAGTGAGCTGAGATTGTGCCACCACACTCTAGCCTGGGTGACAGAGCAAGACTCCATCTCAGAAAAAAAAAAAAAAAAAGGTCTAGTGTAAATGTATGTTCTTTGAAGTAGAACTGCTAGGACAAAGAATATGTAAATACTTGATTTGAGCAGATATTTTTAAAATGCTTTCTGTAGAGGCCGCACCAGTATACCTTCCTTCCTGTCAGCATTGTGTGACAGTACCAGTTTCCTTTCCCCACCCCTGTCAGCTGAGAGTGTTATCAAACTGTTTTTTTTTTTTTTTTTTTTTTTTGAGACAGAGTCTCACTCCATCACTCAGGCTGGAGTGCAGTGGTATGGATCTCGGCTCACTGCAACTTCCATCTTCTAGGTTCGAGCCATTCTTATGCCTCAGCCAGTAGCTGTGATTACAGGTGTATGCCACCAGCAGCTAATTTCTATATTTTTAACAGAGACAGGGGTTTGCCATGTTTTTTTTGTTTGTTTTGAGACAGGGTCTTGCTCTGTTGCCCAGGTTAGCGTGCAGTGGCATGAACATGGATGGTTCACTGCAGCCTCAACCTCCTGGGTTCAGGTGATCCTCTTTTCTCAGTCTCCCAAGTAGCTGGGACTCCAGGTGGGCGCCACCATGCCCTCCTAAACTCTACCTTTTGGTCACAGTGACTAGCCACCAAAGCACACTGTAAAGGCCTCAGATAACAGGAAGTGGTAGAGAACTGCAGCCAATCTAATACCTAGACAAATTCAAGGTGGGACCTATCAGGTACTATGCTTGTTGCTTGGGTGATTAAATTACCTGTACACCAAAGCCCCATGACACACAATTTACCTATATAACAAACCTACACACGTACCCCTGAACCTAAAATAAAAATTAAAAAATAAAATAATGCCAAGTTTGGGCTACAGAGTATAAGTGAGAGATATTCAGCTATTGGGAGTTTATAAAAGACCCACAAACATCATACTAGAGCAAAAGTCAATTTGAACATCTGCCACAGCCAGAGGAAACCAAAATCACTAGTAGTGTGTGGCCATCAGGTAAAGCATTTTGTCCCCCGCACCTCCTCTGCTTCCAGCTGTGAGGGGGAGGGTGGAGAGTCAGACACAGGAAGGCAAGAAAGAAATTCTTGAGGAAGCCAGCCACTCCGCCAGTTTCCCATGGGCAGCTTCCCATGTCAAGACATTCAGTCGGAGCTGGCCGAGAGAAAAATATAATTCAAAATGATGCTTGGAAGATTTTTTTTTTTTTTTTTTTTGGTTCCAGGGATTGAGCAGATATACTCTGTGGCCTGCCTGAGTTATCTTTCACGGGCAGTGGGAGAACTAACCCCACAGGACAGGTTTAAAGGGGTGGGGACACTTGAGTGTGGGGGGTGCATGGCAACATATTCAAGCTTATGTACATGGCATTTGAGGTCGGGACATGGAAAAATACTGAGGCACTGTGTGTATGTTAATTGTGCGTGAGAATGAAACTCCTTGACCCTGAAAACAGGACAGGGAGTGGAGGGCGTGGTGAGATAAGGAACGCTGAAAACAGCCTCCTGAGAATGTGGTTTGAGTGCTTTTACAAGGCCGCAGGTGTCTCACAACCTGACCTCAAAAAAGCCATCTAGTGGATGTTTGTGATTTAACAAGTCCTTTCAATAAGTATTTGGCAGACTGACGCTGCGGGGGGCTCTCTTAGAAGGACTGCCCCCCGTTCCCCCGGTCGCACTCCGCTGGAATTGTCTAAGAACTCATTCTTGGCGTTCACTGCGAGCTATAAACTCTGCAAGGCGACATGATCGCCTTGAAGTTATGCGTGAAGGAGGAGAGCACATCAATTTTCAGAGAATCCCCGTAAGACACTCCTGACTGCCATCAGGTGGACAGGACCCACGCGAAAAATACCAGGGGTTCGGTTATGGTGGGTCAGGAAATGAACAAAGAACAAAAAGTGTGTGTTTTTTTTTTTTTTTTTTTTGAGATGGAGTCTCACTCTGTCACCCAGGCTGGAGTGCAGTGGCACGATCTCAGCTCACTGCAACTTCCGCCTCCCTGGTTCAAGTGATTCTCCTGCCTCAGCCTCCTGAGTAGCTGGGATTACAGGTGCGCGTCACAACGCCCGGTTAAGTTTTGTATTTTTAGTAGAGGTGGGGTTTCATCATGTTGGTCAGGCTGATCTCGAACTCCTGATCTCGTGATCCGCCTGCCTCGGCCTCCCAAAGTGCTGGGATTACAGGCGCGCATCACCACGCCCGGCTAAGTTTTGTATTTTTAGTAGAGACGGGGTTTCTTCATGTTGGTCAGGCTGATCTCGAAC
This sequence comes from Piliocolobus tephrosceles, assembly GCF_002776525.5. Lineage (NCBI taxonomy): Eukaryota > Metazoa > Chordata > Mammalia > Primates > Cercopithecidae > Piliocolobus > Piliocolobus tephrosceles. The sequence goes on along the minus strand of NC_045438.1, from coordinate 135,460,399 downwards.
TCCTGACCTCGTGATCCGCCCACCTCAGCCTCCCAAAGGGCTGGGATTTCAGGCGTGAGCCACCGCTCCCGACCTCAAAAAGTATTTTTTAAAACAGTGCAACAGCTACTTCAGGCTATCCAGTGCACTGTAGAGCCTGAAGCTCTACACAATCTTATGCTTTTAATTAGGCAGGAATGTCCTTAGTTTCCTGATCAAGGAACCTTACATTTAAAGTTATGGGAGCAGGTAGGTCGCTGCCTGGGAAGAGGATATGAGCAAGGTCATTTTACTAATATTACTATTTTGACCATCTGCGTTGTATCTTCTTTATCTGCCAGATCGTGGGGAGTTAGAACGCCTATTACCTCCACCTGAAAATAATTCAGAATATTTAAAGGGAGAGATTCCTCTCCTCCCTTCATTCCCTTCTATGGGGAATAAGAGATTTTTTCTAGTGAGGAAAAACAGGAACCAGAACAGCAGGAGAGTGCTCCTCTCTCTACTTCATTCCCTTCTGCAGGGCATAAGGAGGATTTTTTTTTTTTTTTTTTTCTAGTGAGGATAAGGAGGAACTGGAGCCTTTTCCTCCCTCTAGAAAAGCCATTGCCTCCTTTCCTCCACCCTTAAAGGGACCTGGATTTGTTGGCTCCATTTAGCCAACAGCGCCTCCCATCGGCCTTAAAGATTGGAATCTGGGCCGGGCGCGGTGGCTCAAGCCTGTAATCCCAGCACTTTGGGAGGCCGAGACGGGCGGATCACGAGGTCGGGAGATCGAGACCATTCTGGCGAACACGGTGAAACCCCGTCTCTACTAAAAAACATACAAAAAAACTAGTTGGGCGAGGTGGCCGGCGCCTGTAGTCCCAGCTACTCAGGAGGCTGAGGCAGGAGAATGGCGTAAACCCGGGAGGTGGAGCTTGCAGTGAGCCGAGATCCGGCCACTGCACTCCAGCCTGGGGGACAGAGCGAGACTCCCTCTCAAAAAAGAAAGATTGTAATTTGCCCAAAGGTCGGTTCTTAGATAAGACCCCCGGTCAGCGAACATCTGTATGATGGGGTGGCCACGTCTCCTGGACAGACTTCCCTGCTGGAGGGGTGCCTCCAGGACTGAAGGAAAGTGGCTGATTATGATTGTATCCCTCATATGCAAGTTCTCATTTCCTACTTCCAGCATCAGCCTTCTGGCCTCCTCTGTTTTGTTTCCCTTGTTATATACAAAGTTTCGGTGCCACTAAAGGAATAGCATTCAAATATAAAATTTTCTTTTTAATTCTCAGCAAGGCAAGGTACTTCTATATAGAAGGGTACACCCTTACAGATGGAACAATGGTGAGCACACACTTGGACAAGGTGGGGGAAGGGGTTCTTATCCCTGATGCACGTGGCCGCTGCTGCTATGTCCTTCCCCTATTGGCTAGGGTTAGACCACACAGGCTAAACTAATTCTGATTGGCTAATTTAAAGAGAATGACGGGGTGAGTGCTTTGGTGGGAGTTAGGGCAGAGCAGGTAGCAGGTAATTGAAATGAGTTAGGGTGGAGCAGGTGATCCGAATGAGTCAAGGTGGGGTAGGTAATCAAAAAAGATTGCTTTACGAGGAAGTTTAAAAGTAGAAGGCAAAGAATTGAACATACTGATATATTAATTCTTTGAAAAGAAATTTAGAACTCACATCTAACAACCCCTCCCCTTGTATTTCCTTACAGCTTTCTTTTCAAACTTTTAAAATATGTCTTAGCTTAGTTGTTTTGCTTGATTTTCCAAAAGAAGCAGCTTCTCTGGATAAGGTGGAGGCTAGTTAAGGGAGGTTTTAGTAGGTGCCGTTTTTATGAGCCTCTGCATCAACTTACGGATGCATGGTATGACACATGACCCCACAAGAATAAGTACACCTATTACACCTGCGAGGGAAATAGGAATTGAGACTATTATTCCTTTCCATATACCAAACTACTTTTCTAGCCATCCTGTAAAGGGGTCATTTACCACTGAGTTGCTGGCTAACTCATTGGATAGAGCAGTCAGACCGTGCAATGCCTTTGTTATACTTCCATGAGGGACGGTGTTGTTTGGGATGAAGGTGCAACATCAAGTTTTAATCATGACGTAGACTCCTCCTCTCTCTGCTAATATCATGTCTAAGGCTGTCCTATTTGTCAGGCCTCTTGTGGCGAAAAGAAAGAAAGATCAGACTATTACTGTGTCTACATAGAAAGAAGTAGACATAAGAGACTCCATTTTGTTCTGTATTTGAGATGCTGTTAATCTGTGACCCTACCCCCAACCTTGTCCTTGCAAGACATATGTGTTATGGTGACTCAAGGTTTAAAGGGTTTTGGGCTGTGCAGGGTGTGCTTTGTTAAACAAGTGCCTGAAGGCAGCTTGCTGGTTAAAAGTCATCACCATTCTCTTAATCTCAAGTACCCAGGGACACATACACTGCCAAAGGTCGTACACTGCCAAAGGTCACAGGGACCTCTGCCTAGGAAAGCTAGGTATTGTCCAAGGTTTCACCCCATGTGATAGTCTGAAATATGGCCTTGTGGGAAGTGAATGACCTGATCGTCCCCTAGCCTGACACCCGTGAAGGGTCTGTGCTGAGGAGGACTAGTATAAGAGGAAAGAAGGCCTCTTGGCAGTTGAGATAGAGAAAAGCATCTGTCTCCTGCCCCTCCCTGGGCAATGGAACATCTCGGTGTAAAACTCGATTGTATGTTCTGTTTACTGAGAAAGGAGAAAACCGCCTTAGGGCGAAAGGCCGGACTTGCTAGAAATGCTGCTCTTTATGCACTAAAAAGGTTTATGAAGATGTTTACATATGCATATCAAGGCACAGCACTTTTCCTTAAACTTATTCTTAAACTTATTCATGTCACAGAGAACTTTATTCATATGTCTTACTGCTGACTTTCTCTCTATAATGATCCTATTATCCTGCCACTTCCTTTTCTTTAAGATGGTAAAGATAATTATCAATAAATACTAAGGGAACTCAGAGACCGGTGCCGGCGTGGGTCCTCTGTACGCTGAGCGCGGGTCCCCTGGGCCCACTTTTTCTTTCTCTGTACTTTGTCTCTGCGTCTCATTTCTTTTCTCAAGTCTCTTGTGCCACCTAACGAGAAACGCCCACAGGTGTGGAGGGGTAGGCCACCCTTTCACCTCTGAGCCCAACCTAAGCCATCATATCCCCTGTGAACTGCACCTATATATCCAGATGGCCTGAAGCAATTGAAGATCCACAAAGGAAGTGAAAATAGCCAGTTCCTGCCTTAACTGATGACAATCCACCATTGTGATTTGTTCCTGCCCTACCCTAACTGATAAATATATTCTCCCCTGCCCTTAGGAAGGTACTTTGTAATATTCTACCCGCCCCCACCCTTAAGAAGGTACTTTGTAATATTCTCCCTTGCCCTTAAGAATGTACTTTGTATGCCTATCCCAAACCTATAAGAACAAATGATAATCCCACCACCCTTTGCTGACTCTTTTTGGACTCAGCCCGCCTGCACCCAGGTGAAATAAACAGCTTTATTGCTCACACAAAGCCTGTTTGGTCTCTTCACATGGACACCCTTGATGCTATTTTCCTAAGCCATCTGGCTAGTAGCCCCTAATTGTTCAGCTATTCTTTTAACAGCTTCTCTAGTGTAGTTAATAAATCGCTGTTGGTTGTAATAGATGTAGTTTATCCAATCTACACTTTTATTAATTGTCACCCACCAAAATATTGACTTAAATCCTGCAGCAATTTGATTTCGGGCTTTAAATTGATCTAGTATTCCCTGTGGGACTCTTAATTGTGTCTAAATAGACATAAGAGTCGAAAGACCCATAAGGGGCTTCTCTTGCTTTATGATATCTTATTTTTCCTTCCTCTGGTTGATGAAATGCCAGGGTGAAAGGGATAGCCAATTGGAATAAAGCACAAGTGCCATTCCAGTTATTTGGCAGAGTGTCCAGTAAAGGTCCACCACAATACCACCACACATCCGCGTGGGGATGAACAAGGGCTGACTGACTGATAAGTTCTTGAAAATTCTTAAGCTCACTGCATCCCTTCAGGTCTCCAAGGAACGCTAAGTTTCCTACCTGTTGGGAAAGACACGAAGTGAACTTAGTGTTGGGAGACAGAAGCTGGATGGCCCTCGGGGGCTGACCGCAGGGTGCCAGACTTTGGGATATAGCAGAGAGAGAGAGCTTGGCATGACTTGTTACTCCAGGCTGTAGAATCCTGGAAAAGAGCTACCATGCAGCCCACACCTGGTTGACTGGAGGACCACCTTAGTGGAAAGGGGACAATCTGGGCCTCTGGCCTGCCAAGTGCACAAGCATAACAATTGCTTTTGTTTAACGTGGACAGAATATTTGATCCATTCCAACCAGGCATTTGCATCTTGGTATCCTGTCTTAATTGCCAAAATATTTTTTAAGTCTTTAACTTCTATGATCCTCTAGTAAAATGAACGTATGGTTTTACGAAATTACAAAAACTGGTTGGAGCAATCCATACTTGCTCTTTAGTGATCCACAGAACGTTGGACCAACTACGGCATAAAAGCTCTACATCAGGGGTCAAGACTCCTGGTTGACACTGGGGACTTTATTGAAATCCCCCTGGATTCAATGGTCCCAATTTACTAATGCCCAGTCTGAGGAGAGTCAGGATGCACAGAGGTACTTTTCTGAAGTAGAGAACTGTCTTTGACTTGGCAAGTTCCCACAGGGTAAAACAAAGCAAGCATTAAATGCAATAGTTTGAGATGAAATTGACTTGGTTATGTTAATAACTAGATGGTCAGCAATAGAGCGAGGAAAGAAGAGTAATAGAATAGATGAAAGAGTTAAATTTTTCTTAGCTTTAGTTTGGTAGGATTTCCCCCTGGGACTATAACCCACAGCTCTGGAGGGGGTGGCACTTTCTTGACTTGGGTGTGATGAATCCATCCCTTTTTCGCTGTACAAACAGCAATCTCGGTGGTTAGCAGCACAAGGTAGGGTCCTTTCCAGGCTGGTTCCAGTTTTCCTTCTTTCCACCCTTTGATGACAACGTGATCTTCAGGCTGGTGCTGGTTTACCGGAAATTCTAGGGGTGGTACATGTACTAAAAGACTTTTAATTTTGAAGGAAAGGAAAGTGAAAGATAAACCAAGCATATAATTTTTTTTTTTTTTTTTTTTGAGATGGAGTTTCGCTCTGTCGCCCAGGCTGGAGTGCAGTGGCCAGATCTTGGCTCACTGCAAGCTCCGCCTCCCGGGTTTTTACACCATTCTCCTGCCTCAGCCTCCCGAGTAGCTGGGACTACAGGTGCCCGCCACCTCACCCAGCTAGTTTTTTGTATTTTTTAGTAGAGATGGGGTTTCACTGTGTTAGCCACGATGGTTTCAATCTCCTGACCTCGTGATCCACCCGTCTTGGCCTCCCAAAGTGCTGGGATTACAGGTTTGAGCCACCGTGCCTGGCCCAAGCATATAATTTCTAAGAAATTGACCTTTTGTTTTAAATGTGAGGACATTAGCAGTGGACTTTATAGTCATTGATGCCTTCTTACTGAGAAATTTCCTTTAGCACTTATTTTTATTAGTTTTTAGACCAAAGAATGCCAAACACCATTTTATATTTGACAGTACTTCCTGTATGATTTTTAGACCAGATAAGTGAAATTTCACTTTTATATTTGTGTTATTATTATTATTATTATTATTATTTTGAGATGGAGTCTTACTCTGTCACCCAGGTTGGAGTGCAGTGGGGCGATCTCAGCTCACTGCAACCTCTGCCTCCCGGATTCAAGCAGTTCTCCTGCCTCAGCCTCCAGTAGCTGGGACTACAGGAACACGGTGCCACGCCCAGCTCATTTTTTTGTATTTTAGTAGAGACGGGGTTTCACCTTGTTGCCCGGGCTGGTCACGAACTCCTGAACTCAGGCAATCCGCCTGTCTTGGCTTCCCAAAGTGCTGGGATTACAGGCGTGAGCCACTGCGCCTGGCCTATTAATGTTAAACTTAGTTTTAATAACATTTTGTAGACATATTTATTCCCCCACCTTTTTTTTTTTTTTTTTTTTTGAGATGGAGTCTCGCTCTGTCACCTAGGCTAGAGTGCAGTGGCACGATCTCAGCTCACTGCAAGTTCTGCCTCCCAGATTCATGCTATTCTCCTGCCTCAGCCTTCCAAGTAGCTGGGACTACAGGTGTCCACCACCACGCCTGGCTAATTTTTTTGCATTTTTAGTAGAGACAGAGTTTCGCCATGTTGGTCAGGATGGTCTTGATCTCCTAAGCTTGTGATCCACCTGCCTCGGCTGCCCAAAGTGCTGGTGAGAGGTGAAGCCGACTGGGCTTCTGGGTTGGATGGGGACTTGGAGAACTTTTCTGTCTAGCTAAAGGATTGTAAATGCACCAATCAGTGCTCTGTGTCTAGCTAAAGGTTTGTAAACACACCAATCAGTGCTCTATGTCTAGCTAATTGGGGCTAAAGGTTTGTAAATGCACCAGTCAGCACTCTGTGTCTAGCTAATTGGGTAAGGGGACTTGGAGAACTATTCTGTCTAGCTAAAGGATTGTAAATGCACTAATCAGCACTCTGTGTCTAGTTAAAGGTTTGTAAACCCACCAATCAGCACTCTGTAAAAATGGACCAATCAGCACTCTGTAAAATGGACCAATCAGCTCTCTGTAAAATGGACTCAAAAGCAGGATTTGGATGGGGCCAAATAAGGGAATAAAAGCAGGCCACCCGAGCCAGCAGTAGCAACCCGCTTTGGTCCCCTTCCACGCTGTGGCAGCTTTGTTCTTTCGCTCTTCACAATAAATCTTCCTGCTGTTCACTCTTTGGGTCACTACTACCTTTATGAGCTATAACACTCATCGTGAGGGTCTGTGGCTTCATTCCTGAAGTCAGCAAGACCACGAACCCACCAGGAGGAACAAACAACTCTGGAGGCACCACTTTTAAGAGCTGTAACACTCACTGCAAAGGTCTGTGGCTTCACACCTGAAGTCAGCAAGACCACGAACCCACCAGAAGGAATAAACTCTGGACACATCTGAACATCTGAAGAAAAAAACTCTGGACACACCATCTTTGAGAACTGTAACGCTCACTGCGAGGGCCCGTGGCTTCATTCTTGAAGTCAGCAAGACCAAGAACCCACCAGAAGGAACAAATTCCAGACACACCGGGATTATAGGCGTGAGCCACCACTCCGGCCATTTTTTTTTTTTTTTGAGACAGAGTCTTGCTTTGTTGCCCAGGCTGGAGTGCAGTGGTGTGATCTTGGCTTACTAAAAGCTCCGCCTCCCAGGTTCACACCATTCTCCTGCCTCAGCCTCCCGAGTAGCTGAGACTACAGGTGCCTGCCACCATGCCCAGCTAAGTTTTTATATTTTTAGTAGAGTCAGGGTTTCACCATGTTAGCCAGGATGGTCTCGATCTCCTGACCTTGTGATCTGCCCACCTTGGCCTCCCAAAGTGCTGGGATTACAGGTGTGAGCCACGATGCCTGGCAGCCATTCTTTTCCAAAGCGAACTTCCTTCATGTTTGTGGACTAGACTGCCTAAGACTAGAAGTTAGGATAATATATGTTACACTGTTAATGTTTGGACGAACAGAGGCAGGATGGCGCACTTCCGGGTTCTTCATCCCCCAACTTTTCCCGCGCGCGTGAAAATGCAGCCAGCGCCCAGGGAGGTGAAGACCAACTGGGCATACGCCAGGTGACGTCAATCCGAAGAGACCAAGATTTACCTGGTCGCACCTGCGGAACGCCCCCCGACACGCCCGTGCCCCGCCTATTGCCCTCCCACTCCTAGAAAAGCCGCTCTCGGCCAGCGCGCCACGCAGCCTTCCTGAGTCTCTCACTCCCGTCGGGATGTCGGGACTGCAGGAACTCCGTCCGAGAGCCTCACCGGGGGACTCTGTGGGCCTCCTTTGCCGGAGGCCGACAGACCTCTCCCCCACACCTTAGGTTACCAAAAATAAACTTGCAGTTTTGCTGTTACCCTTGCCTACTCGCTGGTTCTTTTGTGCCCTCTTGGCCGCAGCATGTGAGGATCCTTTAAGCTAGATTGTGTTGGGAGAAAAGCTGAGTGTTGGGAGAGAAGCTGAGGCAGGGAATGGAACATGTCAGGGTCCACGGTAAAACCCCTGGGGGCCTTTGGAATGTGTCCAGACTTGCTGGCTCCTTGCTTCTAGCTCTCCCATTATCTCAAGTAGCCATAGTTTCAAAGAAAATGCTAAACCGTCACAGCTGTAGTTCATTCACTTGCTACATCGCTTCCTTTCAACCCCCACATCCTCACCACCTGTTTCTTTGTTTGATCACCAATCAATAGCCTGGGCTCCCAGAGCTCGGGACCTTCGCAGCCTCCATACTAGCATTGGCTCCCTGGTCCCACTTTCTCAAGTCTTTTTTTTTTTTGAGACAGAGTTTCGCTCTGTTGCCCAGGCTGGAGTGCAGGGGCCGGATCTCAGCTCACTGCAAGCTCCGCCTCCCGGGTTTACGCCATTCTCCTGCCTCAGCCTCCCGAGTAGCTGGGACTACAGGCGCCCGCCACCTCGCCCAGCTAGTTTTTTGTATTTTTTAGTAGAGACGGCGTTTCACTGTGTTAGCCAGGATGGTCTCCATCTCCTGACCTCGTGATCCGCCCATCTCGGCCTCCCAAAGTGCTGGGATTACAGGCTTGAGCCACCGCGCCCGGCCTCAAGTCTTAACTTGTGTTTTCTCATTCCTTTGACTCTGCTGGACTTCGTAGCCCCCACGGCCTGGTGTTGGGTCTATCACCCCAACATTCCTGGTGCCCAACGTGGGGTGACGAAGACCCTGGTGAAGGAACCCTAGAGCACGTGAAAGTGGAGGATGCATCATCAGAGGACACCCAAGGATGATTGAAAGAAGCTTGGCAGAAAACCAGGGTAACAATGGGACAAAGTGAAAGCAAACATTCTCCTTATTTGAATTTCTTAAGGCATTTATTATGAAAAGGGGGCATGAAAGTGAGTACTCAGAATCTGTTATCACCCTTTGGTATAGTAGAGCAGTTTTGCCCATGGTTTCCAGAACAAGCGACTATGGAATTGGATGAATGGGAGAGAATTGGAAGAGATTTTTAAAAGGTGTATAAAGATGGAACAGAAATTCCGGTTTCCATTTGGTCAATGTGAGTGCTAATAAAAGCAGATCTTGAGCCATTTCAAACAGATGGTGAGGCTGATTCAGATGAGGAAGAGGAGGATGAGTGTAAAAAACTACAGATTCTGAGTGTGAGGAACAGCTACTGGAGGAGATTAAAGAAAGGAAAACTATAAAAAAGGTATGTTTTACTAGCCTGTTGACTCCACCTGCTGAATTAAGTGAATGACCACCTCCTCCCTCTCCCCTTAATGGGTGAGAAAATGAATTAGCTGAAAAACTTTCTGCTCCTGTAGTTGCAACATTAAAACCTGGAGCAATTGGTGGTGATATACAAAATTCTATTCAAAAAGCTAGAGCTGAGGGAGACCTTGAAGCATGGCAATTTCTGGTTACTATAACCCAGCAAGGAGGACAGAATATAGCTAATTGGGCCACTTTTCCTTTTAAGCAAGCCATTAGTCAATATGGACCAAACTCTCCTTTTGTGCAAACTTTGTTGAAAAATGTGGCTCTGATAATAGGTTAATACCATATGATTGGGATGCTTTGACAAAATCTGTTCTCACTCCATCTCAGTATTTACAGTTTAAAACCTGGTGGAGGCTGGGCGCGGTGGCTCAAGCCTGTAATCCCAGCACTTTGGGAGGCCGAGACGGGCGGATCACGAGGTCAGGAGATCGAGACCATCCTGGCTAACACGGTGAAACCCCGTCTCTACTAAAAAATACAAAAAACTAGCCAGGCGAGGTGGCGGGTGCCTGTAGTCCCAGCTACTCGGGAGGCTGAGGCAGGAGAATGGCCTGAACCCAGGAGGCGGAGCTTGCAGTGAGCTGAGATCTGGCTACTGCACTCCAGCCTGGGCGACAGAGCGAGACTCCGTCTCAAAAATAAATAAATAAATAAAAATAAATAAATAAATAAATTAAATAAAACCTGGTGGGCTGATGAAGCTCAAACCCAGGCAAGGGAAAAAACACAAGCACAGCCACCTGTGCCTGTCTCCTTTGAACAGTGAATGGGAGTTGGCCTTAACTGGGGTCGATTAGAGAATCAAACATTAATGGAGGATGTTGCCATTTTTCAGCTGCACCCTGTGTGCTTACGGGCATGGGAAAGGATAAATGTTTCAGGGGAAAAATATCCTTCTTTCAGTTTTGTCCAACAAGGACCTAAAGACCATATATTGATTTTATTGCTCAGCTCCAAGAGGCTGTTTATAAAGGCATAACTGATAAAACAGCTCAGGATGTTGTAATACACCTTCTTACATACGATAATGCTAATGCAGAGTGTCAAACTGCTATTAGACCCCTGAGAGGGAAGGCTCATTTAGCTGAATATATTAAGGCTTGCAATGGCATTGGAGGTAACTTACATAAGGCTACTCTTTTAGCTCAGGCTATGGCTGGATTGAAAGTAGGAAAGTAGCCCCCACGGCCCGGTGTTGGGACCAGGTATTACATTCGAATACCCTGGAATATACGGGGAAGTTGCATGCTGCCTCCTGGGGTTTATCCCAGGTAGCTCTAGCTTTCTTGCTGCCCACAGAGGCCTGGAGCAGGAGAGTTGCTAAGATGCCATGGAGTGCCCATCTGGTCACTGGCAGTCTGGGCAGGTTGCCCCTTTCTGGGTTTGTGGTGACGGAGAGGAGGCCAAAAGGCATAGACCAAGTCCCCGGGTGGCTGCAGGCAGTTCCAGCCCAGTCCTGAGGATCCTTCTCACCATGGTCACCTGCCTTAGTAACTCTGCCCAGGAAGTGGCCTGCTGCTTGCTGTGCTGCTGCTTTTCCTACTTCTGCCCTTCCCTGCCATCCCTCACATGTCTCAGTTGACAAGCAATTCCTTGTCTTCCCTGGCCCCCTAGGGAAAGGGCTAAGAAACAGTCCATGTACACCCCGACCTTACTAGCCTAAGGTAGGCGAAGGAGTGTGGAGCAGCCTAGAGTACAGAGCCCTTGGGAAGGAGCCCGCTAATAAGGGATGCTCTCCCATAGCCATATTTAAATGCTAACTAGACTGAGGTGGACGAGCTCTGCCAGCTGCTGTCATCTTCAGAAGATAGATGCAGCAGTAAGGAATGTTTGTTTCGCTTTTTTATAAAATGTTTAAAAGCACTGTGGCTAAGAAAAATTCAGGCCAGGCGTGGTGGCTCACAACTGTAATCCCAGCACTTTGGGAGGCCGAGGCAGGTGGATCACGAGGTCAGGAGATCAAGACAATCCTGGCTAACATGGTGAAACCCCGTCTCTACTAAAAATACAAAAAATTAGCCGGGCATTGGGGCAGGCGCCTGTAGTTCCAGCTACTCGGGAGACTGAGGCAGGAGAATGTCATGAACCCGGGAGGCAGAGCTTGCAGTGAGCCGAGATTGCACCACTGCACTCCAGCCTGGGCTACAGGGCGAAACTCCATCAAAAGAAAAAAAAGAAAAAACTTCAAAGCAGACCCTGTGCTGCTCATCTGCTCTCCCCTGAGCCTCTCTGCTTGAGGGTGGTAAAAATAATAAAAAGCCCAGTATATTTTCAGTACCTTACCTAACAGGGTTGGCTGCAGGTATAGGTGGCGTAGGAGATAAGGGGAGTGGTTTTCCCCTAGCCTGTTACCTTCCTGCCTCCAGTCTCCAGGCTTACACACACACTTCACCACCTGGTCCTTCTCTGGCCTCTTACTGCCACTTGTAGTCTTCTTTCCTTCCTCTCAGGGTAAGGGCAGCAACTAGTGGCAGGCCATTAAAAAGAGAAGCTGCCTAAGGATCTCAGAACGAATAAAAAGAAACCGGTCACAGCCCTACTTTCCCAAGCTACCTTCTAAGACATTCCAGCTAAAGGCTGATGCAGGAAAATGGCTAACACCAAAGGACATTTTTAAAGTTTTTCTTTTTTTTTCCCTTTTTTTTTTTTTTTTTACACACTTAAGCTAACTCAGTTCAGGTTTATTGTCCTGGTGACTTGCAGTCACATTCTAATGACTTTCAAGGGCCAAAATATAGTAAAAATTATTTAAAATATCCTTCCCTTCCATGCCTGAGTTGAACAGGTAGGCTTTATCTTTTGCCATTTCTGTATGTTATGTGTTATGTATATGTCTCATAATCCCTCTAAACATGTACAAAAGACTACAGATTTAATAGCTTCTTTCTCATAAAGGGATGCCAACGTTGCGTCCAGCTGTCAGGATATGACCCTGCTACTCTTTTCCTACCTTTAAGCAAGGAACAATTTGGTACTCTCTTAGCTTGTGATCTTGATTGGCAAGTAGCAATGGCTGACTTTATTGGTAATATCAGCTTTCATTTACCAGCCTCTAAGCTCCTGAACTTCTTACAAACTGTGCCTGTTAAATTTGCATCTATTGTTGTCTCTGAGCCTTTACTTCATGCCACCACTGTCTTTACAGATGGTTCAAAACAAAACTGAAAAAGCAACTATATAGTGTGGCAAGATGCCATGCAGAACTGGCAGCACAAATTCCAAGAGCATTTTAAAATGTACGCAACAGGCAGAATTATGTGCCCTGATATTAGCCTTACAAATTTTCCACACCAAAACATAAATATAATTAGTAATTCCACTTATGCAGTATATAGTATTACTCATTTAGATCTTGCACATGTGAAGGGCTTTACAAATGAACCCCTACTAACTTTGTCTCTTGTGGCACAAGAGCTCCTCTGTACCCGCCCTCTTTAGATCACACATATTCAGCTCTCATTCTGGGCTACCTGGTCCCTTATCAGAAAAGAATGCTCGCCGCTGATGCTCTAGTATGACCATAGATGTGGTTTGCAGATTCTCCTGCTTTTCTGCAAGCTCAAGCTGATTATGCTTTTTTTCATCAGAACGCCCACAGTCTTAAACAACAGTTTCATTTGACACTTACTCAAGCTCACATGATTAATAAAACTTGTCTTGATTGCCAACCGCATTCTCTTTCCCCATTTTCCTTAGGCCTTGGTGCCAACCCATGAAGTCTAGTGCCTAATGCTATTTGGCAAATTGATGTTACTCCGTATCCGCCCTTTGGATGTTTCAGATTTCTCCACGTTATGGCACAGGCCTGATACGCGTGCTATCCTCCCGACCAGAGAGAAAACTAAAGATGCAATTGCTCTTTTGTTTAAATCTATTATGACTTTAAGCTTTCCACACACTATAAAAACTGATAATGGACCTTGCTATCTTAGTGTTCTATTTGCATATGCATTACAACTTTGGCACATACAACACAAAACTAATATTCCTTATAACTCAACCAGTCAGGCCATTGTTAAACAAGCTCATCAAACTCTTAACATATATCTTATTAAACAAAAATGGGGGAATATGGGGCTCTTCTCGAGAATAGGCTGGGTTGTTGGAGAACAAACAATGACGTTGATGACTCAGAAGGCCCCTGACATTACCTGGGGACAGCTAAAGAAACTGGATCACAGGGCACGGTGGCTCATGCCTGTAATCCCAGCACTTTGGAAGGCCAAGGCAGGCGGCTCATGAAATCAAGAGATCGAGACCATCCTGGCCAACATGGTGAAACCCCGTCTCTACTAAAAATACAAAAAAAAAAAAAATTAGCCGGGCGTGGTGGCGGGCACCTGTAATCCCAGCTACTTAGGAGGCTGAGGCAGGAGAATCTCTTGAACCTGGGAGAAAGAGGTTGCAGTGAGCTGAGATTGCGCCACTGCATTCCAGCCTGGTGACAAAGCGAGACTCTGTCTCAAAAAAAAAAAGAAAAAGAAATTGGATCAGCAAGTACCTATCCGGCATGCAGCCGTGGAAGCCCCTGCAACTGCAAAGAATTGGTCTTTTATGTATCTGACTTGATAACTGGGGAAATTTCTGAGAAAGTAAGACAGACATGGATGTTGGGGTGGCTGGTAATTCTTGTCTTTTGCCAAGTGGGATAAGCTCAAGAACATGTTTATTGGAGTCATGTTCTAAATCCCCCTGTTTTTAATGTTATTACATGGTGGGATGCTGACCTGCCTTTGTCATCTAATGATACTTCTTAGACAGAAGGTCAATGGATGCCCCTGTCTTACCCTTAACTGAAAATTTGGGATGGACTAAACTTAATGACTCCTTGATTTTATTGTCTAGTAATCCCTCTCTTTGTTTTTGCACAATAGCACATAAGTGTGTTACTCTCATTCCTCAGGAGTATCTTTACTATCAGCCCAAAAGGGATACTAAGCTTGCAAACTTGACCTTTATTTCTGCTGTTACCTCTAATCTTACTGAGGTGTCTAATGAAGCTACACAACTGCCTAATCTTCCTATATGCCATCCAAGTAGGGACTGGCAATATAAGTCTGAGGCCGTCCAGTGGTCGCTGTGCAGACAACCTGCACCTAGTCAAGGGCCTGTTTGACAATGGCACCTTACTTGATTGGGGTCCCCATGGTAATCTTATGTCTTCAAATCAGACTATTGGATTTGGAAGTCCCTCCGATAATTCTATTACCTAGTCAGAGTATGGGCTTTCAGGACCAAAAATTTTTTTTTTTTTGAGATGGAGTCTCGCTCTGTTGCCCAGGCTGGAGCGCAGTGGCATGATCTCAGCTCACTGCAAGCTCTGCCTCCTGGGTTCATGCCATTCTCCTGCCTCAGCCTCCCAAGTAGCTGGGACTACAGGCGCCCACCACCAGGCCTGGCTAATTTTTTTGTATTTTTAGTAGAGACAGGGTTTCACCGTGTTAGCCAGGATGGTCTTGATCTCCTGACCTTGTGATCCACCCGCCTCGGCCTCCCAAAGTGCTGGGATTACAGGCGTGAGCCACTGCACCCGGTCTTTTTTTTTTTTTTTTTTTTTTGAGACAGAGTCTTGCTCTGTCACCCAGGCTGGAGTGCAGTGGCGCGATCTCGGCTCACTGCAACCTCTGCCGCCCAGCTTCATGCCGTTCTCCTGCCTCAGCCTCCTGAGTAACTGGGACTACAGGTGCCCGCCACCACGCCCGGCTAATTTTTTGTATTTTTAGTAGAGACAGGGTTTCACTGTGTTAGCCAGGATGGTCTTGATCTCCTGACCTCAGGATCAATATTACAACTGAAAAGGAAACAAGCTTTAAGCCCTGCTCATACCCAAATTTAGAGATTAGGACTTCCTTTTTTTGAACGGGTTTTTTCACATGGTGAGTATATTACTAGCAGTGGCAACTATACCCTCTCCTGGCATAATAATGCTACTGACACAGTCTTAATTTGTACTACACACCCTTACATACTCTTGTTTGGGCAAGGTGTTCCTAACATAAAGCAGAATCAATCCTTTCATCGTATTAAAGTCTCTTCCAGTAGTTGATATGCTACATGCTTGTCTCATCGAAATGTTACCCAGTTGAATATAACGTATGTCATGATCTTAAAATGGTGTGCAGAACTGTGGTTGCCTGTAAATTTAACCCGGAGCTGGTAGGGAGATTCCACCCTGCAGCTATTTAGAAAAGCATTGTCTCTGCCAGGCGCGGTGGCTCACGCCTGTAATCCCAGCACTTTGGGAGGCAGAGGCGAGAGGATCACGAGGTCAGGAGATCAAGACAATCCTGGCTAACACAGTGAAACCCCATCTCTACTAAAAATACAAAAAAAAAAAAAAAGCTACGAGTGGTGGCGGGTGCCTGTAGTCCCAGCTACTAGGGAGACTGAAGCAGGAGAATGGTGTGAACCCGGGAGGCGGAGCTTGCAGTGAACCGAGATTGTGCCCCTGCATTCCAGCCTGGGCAACAGAGCAAGACTCCGTCTCAAAAACAAACAAAACAAAACAAAAAAAGCATTGTCTCATACTGGGAAAAGAAAGATTTCTGGCCACTTTAATTGCCTTTTTAGGCTCAGCTATTATTATATTAGCTACTGCCGCTACTACAGCTGTTTCTCTGACAGAATCTATTTACACAGCCTCAGTGGTAAGTCACATGGTATATAATGTAACCCGTGAACTTCAAGAACAGGTAAATATTGATAAAACTATTCTGTCTCGCCTGAAGACTCTTGAAACTGCTGTTAAATAGCTGGGGAATCAGCAGCAGGCATTCATTACCCGTCAACATTTACACTGTGATTGGAAATATAATTCTATCTGTGTCACACCGCTGCCATATAATACCTCCCAATATGCTTGGGAGAGAGTAAAAGCACCTCTATGAGGGGCTTATCACAACCATTTGTCTTCTCAAATTTCCACTCTTGAGTGTAAATTAAAGAAACAACTTGAAGAATAGTCACAGTAACTACTAACAAGTACCCTTCAGCAATTACAAGAAGGTTTTCAATGGTTAAACCCCAACGCTTGGTTGTGTGGGTTAAACATATGCATTTAGGTGATGGCTGTTGTACTTATTCTTTTTGTATCTGTTTGCTAGGGTACTTATTCTTTTTGTATCTGTTTGCTAGGCATCTGCAGATGACTCTGTACTGCCACCCAACACATCTATGACCAGGGAAGAATGATAGAAGCTTACCTTGCATTGGATGACCCGCAGGCTTTATTTAAAAAGCAGGAGATGTGGAGGGGCGCACGGCAACATATTCAAGCTTATGTACATGGCATTTGAGGTCGGGGCATGGAAAATACTGAGGCACTGTGTGTATGTTATTTGTTTTTTTCTGTTTGTTTTTGTTTTTGAGACGGAGTCTCGCTCTGTCGCCCGGGCCGGAGTGCAGTGGCCGGATCTCAGCTCACTGCAAGCTCTGCCTCCGGGGTTTACCCCATTCTCCTGCCTCAGCCTCCTGAGTAGCTGGGACTACAGGCGCCCGCCACCTCGCCCAGCTAGTTTTTTGTATTTTTTTTAGTAGAGACGGGGTTTCACAGTGTTAGCCAGGATGGTCTCGATCTCCTGACCTCGTGATCCACCCGTCTCGGCCTCCCAAAGTGCTGGGATTACAGGCTTGGGCCACCGTGCCCAGCCTGTTATTTGTATGTGAGAATGAAACTCCTTGACCCTGAAAACAGGACAGGGAGTGGAGTGTGTGGTGTGATAAGGAACGCTGAAAATAGCCTCCTGAGAATGCAGTTTGAGTGCTTTTGCAGGGCCACAGGTGTCTCACAGCCCCATCTCAAAAAAGCCATCTAGTGGATGTGGTTTAAGCCCTTGCAATAAATACTTGGCAGACAGATGCGGGGGCAGACTCTCTTGGAAGAACTGCCCCCCAGCCTCATTCGGCTGAATTGTCTAAGAACTCATTATTGGCGTTCACTGCAAGCTCTAAGCTCTGCATTCAGCCTTTGAGTTGGAGGCTGTAGTGCTCAATGACTGCACCTGTGAATAGTCCTGGCATTGCAGCCCGGGTAACACAGGGGGACTCCATTTCTAAAACTACGGGGGTGGGACTGGAGAAAGCAGCTATCTGATGCAATTTACAGGTCCACAGACTCCATGTACTACCACAGAAGTAAAATGATGACAGATTGGAGTAAGTGATATGAAGGAAATAGTGTGATAGACGGAGATAGAGAGTGGGGAGAGATTTAGTTACTTGCTAGATGATGGCCTGGAAAGAGCTCCCCAAGGAGGCAACCTGAAGTAGAAAAATGCTCCAGCACTTTAGACAGAGAGAACACTGGTCCGAAAGTCCTGAGGTGGGAAAGACCACAGCATGTTCTCGGACAAGGGCTTGCTTTCTTCTTTTTTCTTTTTTATTTATTTGTTTATTTTTTTGAGACCGGAGTTTCGCACTTGTTGCCAAGGCTGGAATGCAATGGCGCGATCTTGGCTTACCGCAACCTCCGCCTCCTAGGTTCAACCGATTCTCCTGCCTCAGTCTTCCGAGTAGCTGGGATTACTGGCATGCACCACCACACTTGGTTAATTTTGTAATTTTAGTAGAGACCGGGTTTCTCCATGTTGGTTAGGCTGGTCTTGAACTCCCAACCTCAGGTGATCTGCCCGCCTCAGCCTCTCAAAGTGCTGGGATTACAGGCTGAGCCACCACGCCTGGCCTCTTTCTTTTTATAAAACCATAATTCATGGGGTAAAATAACACATTATACTCTGCAATCCAGAACACACATCTAAAACAAAAAGTTTATAAGATAGTCCTTCTACATAAAATACTAAAATGCATTCATATTTTATTTTCTTTCTTCTTTTTTTGTGGGGGTGGCCAGGGTCTTGCTGTGTTGTCCAGACTGGAGTGCAGTAGTGCCATCATAACTCACTGCAACCTTGAACTCTTGGCCTCAAGCAGTCCTTTTACATCAGCCTCCCAAAGTACTGAGATTGCAGGTGTAAGCCACCGCACCTGGCCTAGGTGTACAGTTCTGTGTGCTTTGATAAGTGTACAGAATTATGTGCATCATCACCATCAAGATATAGAGCATTTCTAATTCCCTAAAAGTTCCCTCTGGCTCCTTTGTAGTCAATGTCTCCCCTAACTGGCAGCTCCTACAAGCAATGACCTAATCTCCTTTATATTTATTTTTTTATTTTATTTTATTTAAAAAAAATTTTTTTTTTTGAGATGGAATCTCGCTCTGTCGCCCAGGCTGGAGTGCAGTGGTGTGATCTTGGCTCACTGCAAACTCTGCCGCCTGGGTTCAAGCAATTGTCCTGCCTCAGCCTCCCAAGTAGCTGGGACTACAGGTGCATGCCACTGTGCCTGGCTAATTTTTGTATTTTTAGTAGAAACGGGGTTTCACCATATTGGCCAGGCTGGTCTTGAACTCATGACCTTGTGATTCACCTGCCTTGGCCTCCCAAAGTGCTGGGATTACAGGCGTGAGCCACCACGCCCGGCCACCAGATTTTTAATACAGTTTTTCTCTTAATTGAGAAAACTGTCTAGCAGTTTGTTGATTTTTAATGATCTTTTCAAAGAACCAGCTTTTGGTTTCATTGACCCTCTCCCTTCCCCTTCCCCTTCCCTTTCTCCTTCCCCTTCCTGCAGTGTCGAGATCTCAGCTCACTGCAACCTCCGCTTCCCAGGTTCCAGCGATTGTCCTGCCTCAGCCTCCGAGTAGCTGGGATTACAGGCACCCGCCATGGTACCTGGCTAATTTTTGTATTTTTAGTAAAGACAGGGTTTCACTACCTTGGCCAGGCTGGCCTCGAACTCCTGACTTTGTGATCCACCTGCCTTGGCCTCTCAAAGTTTTGGGATTACAGGTGTGAACCACTGTGCATGGTCTCTCTATTGTTTTTCTGTTCTCCATTTCATTTCTACTTTATTTCCTTCCTTATTTGCTTTGGATTTAATTTCCTCTTCTTTTTTCTGGTTTCTTTAAGTGGAATATTTAATTACTGATTTGAAACTTTCCTTGTTTTCTAATTTAATGTTTAAATTTTCATTTAAACACCACTTTGGCTGTGTCCCATACATTTTTATATGTTGTGTTTTTATTTTTATTCAATTCAAACTATTTGTTCATTTCCCTTGTGACTTCCTCTTTGACCCCTGGGTTATTTAGAAGAGTGCTATTTACAAATATTTGGGGGATTTTCTAGGTATCTTTCTGTTATTCATTTCTAATTTAATCCAGTGTGGTCAGAGAACATACTTTTTATGATTTCAATGGTTTTAAACGTGTTGAGGCTTGCTGTGTGGACCAGAATATCATTTATCCTCATGAATGCTCCATGTACTCTTGAAAATACTGTGTGTTCTGTTGTTAGATTAAGTGACCTATAAATGTCAATTAGCTCAAATTGTTGATAATATGTCCAGGTCTTCCATATACTGAACTGATTTTCTGTCTACTGGTTTGTTTGTTTGATTTTTGTTTTTTTTTGAGATGGAGTCTCGCCCTGTTGCCCAGGCTGGAGTGCAATGGCTCCATCTCAGCTCACTGCAACCTCCGCCTTGCAGATTCAAACGATTCTCCTGCCTCAGCCTCCTGAGTACCTGGGATTATAGGCACCCGCCACCACGCCCAGCTAATTTTCGTATTTTTAGTAGAGACAGGGTTTCACTGTGTTGGCCAGTCTGGTGTCGAACTCCTGACCTTGTGATCCACCTGCCTTGGCCTCCCAAAGTGTAGGGATTACAGGTGTGAGCCACCGCACCTCCTGGGTTCAAGCAATTCTCCTGCCTCAACCTCCCAAGTAGCTGGGACTACAGACATGCACCACCACAACTGGCTAATTTTTGTATTTTTAGTTGATGCAAGGTTTCACCATGTTGACCAGGCTGGTCTCGAACTCTTGATCTCAGGTGATCTACCCACCTCATACTCCCAAAGTGTAATTTTTGTTTTTTGTAGAGACGGGGTTTCACCATGTTGGCCAGACTGGTCTTGAACTCCTGGCCTCAGGTGATCTGCCCACCTCCAGCGTGAGCCATTGAGCTAGACCACAAATTTTTAAATTATGTTTTTCTCTCATTTTTCATCTCTTTCTTTTCACTCTACTTTCTGGGAGATTTCATGAACTTCATCTTCCAAATTTTCTGGGATACTTTTCATTTTTGCCACCAAAAATGAAAAGTTTTCTCCTCCCTCCCTCCCTTCCTTTTTTGACAGAGTCTCACTCTGTCACCCAGGCTGGAGGGCTATGGCGTGGTCTTGGCTCACTGCAACCTCTGCTTCCCAGGTTCAAGCGATTCTACCGCCTCAGCCTCCTGAGTAGGTGGGACTATAGGCATGTGCTGCCACACTTGGCTAATCTTTGTATTTTTAGTACAGATGGTTTCACTATGTTGGCCAGGCTGGTCTCAAACTCCTGACTTTGTGATCTGCCCGCCTTGGCCTCCCGGTGTGAGCCACTGCACCAACCTCCCCTCCCTTCCCCTCCTCTCCCCTCCCTCCCCTCCCTTCTCCTCTACCTCTCCTCTTTTTCTTTTTTTTTTTTGACAGTCTCGCTCTGTTGCTGAGGCTGGAGTTCAGTAACATGATCTTGTCTCACTGCAACCTCCGCCTCCTGGGTTCAAGGGATTCTAGTGCCTCAGACTCCTGAGTAGCTGGGATTACAAGTGCGTGCCACCACAACTGGCTAATTTTTGTATTTTTAGCAGAGACAATGTTTCACTATGTTGGCCAGGCTGGTCTTGAACTCCTGACTTCGTGATCCACCTGCCTCCACCTCCCAAAATGCTAGGATTACAGGCATGAGCCACCGTGCCCAGCTCATATTTTTCTAGTTATCAAGAGCTCTGTTTTGCTGGGCGTGGTGGCTCACGCCTATAATCCCAGCACTTTGGGAGGTCGAGGCGGGCAGATTTTGAGGTCAGGAATTTGAGACCAGCCTGGCCAATATGGTGAAATTCCGTCTCTACTAAAAATACAAAAAATTAGCCGGGCATCATGATGCATGTCTGTAATCCCAGCTACTCGGGAGGCTCAGGCAGGAGAATTGCTTGAACCCAGCAGGCGGAAGTTGCAGTGAGCCAAGATCACGCCACCGCACTCCAGCCTGTGCGACACAGCGAGACTCCATTTCCAAAAAAAAAAAGAGCTCTGTTTTATCTCTAGATTTTTTTTATAGTATTTTTTTTTTCTGATTTCATGGTTATAATTTCCTTTCTTAACTCTCTTAAAGATACAGATAATAGATTTTGGTAAGTTTTCTTCCTTTTGTTTAGTCTCTATTTTCTCCAAGTTATTCTTTTATTTTTGTTTTGCTTAATCTCCATATTTCAAGTTAGAGGTCTTTCTGTCATTTCTGGTAATCTTCCTCTGCATATTTTTTTAAAAAACTTACATCACTAAAAAGCTGATGAGCAGGGCTGGGCGCGGTGCTCACGCCTGTAATCCCAGCACTTTGGGAGGCCGAGGTGGGTGGATCACTTGAGGTCAAGAGTTTGCGATCAGCCAGTCCAAGATGGTGAAACCCTGTCTCTACTAAAAATACAAAAATTAGCTGGGCATGGTGGCATGCACCTGTAATTCCAGCTACTCGGAAGGCTGAGGCAGGGAATTACTTAAACCCAGGAAGCGGAGCTTGCAGTGAGCCTAGATCCTGCAACTGCACTCCAGCCTGGGCAACAGAGCAAGACTCCGTCTTGAAAATAAATAAATAGATAAAGACATAAATAAATAAAATAAAAATCCAAAAATTAGCCAGATGTGGTAGCTGGTGCCTGTAATCCCAGCTACTCTGAAGGCTGAGGCAGGAGAATGGCTTGAACCCGGGAGGCAGAGGTTGCAGTGAGCTGAGATCACGTTACTGCACTCCAGCCCAGCTGACAGAGCAAGACTCCGTCTCAAAAAATAAATAAATAATAAAATTAAATAGAAAGCTGATGAGTAGCTTTGTTCATCTTACATGGGACTTGGTGACTTTAATGTGATTTTCTTAGCTTGGGTTCCCCCCAAGAGACCCTAAGACATGGATTTGAGTAGAGTGCTCAGTGGAAACACAGGTGGGAAGTAGGAATGTGAGACAGGGAAGCTAAGGCAGCCATGATGCTAACTATTACTGGGAGCGACTGAGGCTTAATCCTGCAGAGGACCTTTGGGAAGAATGTAAAACGTACACCTCAGAGTTATTGCACGCAAGGGCAAGGGAGCTGGGGTATTTATAAAACAAATTCTGACAGTCGTTGGGTGAGAGCTGCTCCTGGGGTCATTCATTCCCTACTACTTCTGCCTGCCTTGTTCCTGGGCAGAGTAACCTTCCCTGGCTTTGAAGAGACACTTCAAGCAACATGCCACAGTCACTGGCAGTTGGAAGTCAGCAGAAGTACATTAAAGTGGAACTGCCCAGGGGGTATGGATAGGTCAGTGACATGCATTACAGTGACCTAGCTGGGCTGTTACTTGGG
This sequence comes from Piliocolobus tephrosceles, assembly GCF_002776525.5. Taxonomy (NCBI): domain Eukaryota; kingdom Metazoa; phylum Chordata; class Mammalia; order Primates; family Cercopithecidae; genus Piliocolobus; species Piliocolobus tephrosceles. The sequence goes on along the minus strand of NC_045438.1, from coordinate 135,437,595 downwards.
AATTCCCATCAGTATTTTTAAGTCTTTTTTTCTTTCTTGTCCCTGTCAAGTGTCCTGGACAATCTCTTGTCCGGTGGGTTTCTGTCTGGATGAGAGACCCAGATGTGTGACCTAGTTGAGCAGTTCCAGCCACCCCCTAGCCATTCGAACTCTCCAACCTGAGGCTCTAGGCGTGTAAGTTAAGAAGCCATCATGGGCCTTTCATCCCCAGCAGACATCACATGGATCAGAGGCAAGCTGTGCCCTTGTGGAATTCTGACCCTGCATTTTGTGAAATATACAGTGGTTGCTGTTTTAAGAAACAGTTCTGGGGCAGTTTGTTACACAGCAATAGATAACCCAAGTAAACCAGAAAAGAAACTTTGAATTACTGATGTTTGAGGGATTTCCTCTACACATCAGGAAGACCTGGCAACATTTAGACTTGAACAGAGAGGGTAGCTAAAAGTATATGTTGGTCTGGAAGAAAATATGCATTTTAGAATTAAAAAAATCTTTAGGAAGTATTAACTTTAGACTTTTTTTTCTTTACCCATAGTTCCATTCTTTATTTTATTTTTTATTTTTTTGAGACAGAGTCTCGCTATGTGGTCCAGGCTGGAGTGCAGTGGTGCGATCTTGGCTCACTGCAATCTCTGGCTCCCGGGTTCAAGAGATTCTTCTGCCTCAGCCTCCCGAGTAGCTGGGACTACAGGTGCCCACCATCAAACTCAGCTGATTTTTGTGTTTTTAGTACAGACAGGGTTTCACCATGTTGGCCAAGCTGGTCTCGAATTCTTTTTTTTTTTTTGGTTTGTTTGTTTGTTTGTTTGAGACAGTCTCGCTCTTGCCCAGGCTAGAGTGCAGTGGCACAATCTCGGCTCACTGCAAGCTCCACCTCCCAGGTTCATGCCATTCTCCTGCCTCAGCCTCCCGAGTAGCTGGGACTACAGGTACTCGCCACCATGCCCAGCTAATTTTTTTTTCTTTGTATTTTTAGTAGAGACAGGGTTTCACCGTATTAGCCAGGATGGTCTCGATATCCTGACTTCGTGGTCCGTCCACCTCGGCCTCCCAATGTGCTGGGATTGCAGGCGTGAGCCACCGCGCCCGGCCTCTAACTCTTGACCACAGGTGATCCACCTGCCTCAGCCTCCCAAAGTGCTGGAATTACAGGTGTGAGCCACTGCACATGGCACATAGTTCTGTTCTTTAAAAGCCCAAGTTTATTTATTTACTTATTATAACTCACAAACCATGATGCCATAAAAGCCCAAGTTTAAAGACAAGAGTGGAAATGCCCTCAACAGTACCTCCAGATCGGGTGGCTTTTTTATCCATCTCAGGGGTTCAAGCAATCTGCCCACCTCAGCCTCCCAAAGTGCTGGGATTACAAGCATAAGGCACTGCACCTGGCCAGTAAGCTCATTTTATGTATGTGTGTATGTATGTATGTATGTATTTTCTTTTCTTTTCTTTTTTTTTTTTTTTTTTGAGATGGAGTCTCGCTCTGTCACCCAGGCTGGAGTGCAGTGGCCGGATCTCAGCTCACTGCAAGCTCTGCCTCCCGGGTTTATGCCAGTCTCTTGCCTCAGCGTCCCGAGTAGCTGGGACTACAGGCGCCCGCCACCTCGCCCGGCTAGTTTTTGTATTTTTTAGTAGAGACGGGGTTTCACCATGTTAGCCAGGATGGTCTCGATCTCCTGACCTCGTGATCCGCCTGTCTCGGCCTCCCAAAGTGCTGGGATTACAGGCTTGAGCCACTATGCCCGGCCGTATGTATTTTCTTGAGGCAGAGTCTCACCCTGTTGCCCAGGCTGGAGTGCAGTGGCATGACCTCGGCTCACTGCAACCTCCACCTCCTGTGTTCAAGCGATTCCCATGCCTCAGCCTCCCAAGTAACTGGGATTACAGGCATGCGCCACTGCTCCCAGACCAAACTGAGGGTCGGGCTGCTATTTCTTTGGGCCCAATAACGAGATGTAGATGAACTAGGGAGGAAGAGACGTTTTATTTCTGTAACCAGTTACTAAGAGAAGGCCTGGAAATTATTGCCAGACCAACTCAAAATTACAGTTTTTCAGAGCTTATATACCTTCTAAGCTATATGTCTACATGTAAGTGTGCATTCATCTAAAGACATAAGTGATTAATTTCTTTTACTAAGGTTCAAGTCCTGAAGACCTTCCTCTGGAGCCTCAGTGAATTTACTTAATCTAAATGGGTCCAGGTGCTGGGGTGATTACCCTTATCTTGTCTCCTGCTAAATCATGGAGGTTTGAGGAGTTCCTTCAGACCCCAATAAACTTGTTTGTGGAGGCCTGGGGAGTTTCTTCAGACCCCCAGTAAAACTTGTTTAATCCTGAATGGGTCCCATTAAGAATTCCTTCATTATTTTGTCATTCTTTAAGGTCCAGGAAAGGCCTAGGCAAAACTCCTGATGGGCTTTTGTTACATCCCAGCCTTTGTACAAGGGCACTGGCTTTTAATGTTTAAATTAACTACGCAGTCAGTGCTGAAACAGTTACTGAGACCTGGCCTGCCACACCACCGTGCACAGTGTAGGGTCCAGCGCTACAGGGCTTAGCGGGTGTGCTCCCCATGTGCAGAGATGAGAGATTGTAGTAAATAAAGACACAAGACAAACAGATAAAGAGAAAGCAGCTGGGCCCGGGGGACCACTACCATCAAGACGCGGAAACCGGTTGTGGCCCTGAAAGGCTGGGCTCACTGATTTTTTTTTTTTTTGAGATGGAGTCTCGCTCTGTCGCCCGGGCTGGAGTGCAGTGGCCGGATCTCAGCTCACTGCAAGCTCTGCCTCCCGGATTTACGCCATTCTCCTGCCTCAGCCTCCCGAGTAGCTGGGACTACAGATGCCCACCACCTCGCCTGGCTAGTTTTCTTTTTGTATTTTTTTAGGAGAGACGGGGTTTCAGCATGTTAGCCAGGATGGTCTCAATCTCCTGACCTCGTGATCCGCCCGTCTCGGCCTCCCAAAGTGCTGGGATTACAGGCTTGAGCCACTGCACCCGGCCTGGGCTCACTGATATTTATTGCATACAAGACAAGGAGGCAAGCTAAGGAGGGTGAATCTTCTAAGTGATTGACAAGGTGAAGCGAGTCACATGATTACAGGATAGGGGACCCTTCCCTTTTAGGTAGCGGAAGCAGAGAGAGAAGGCAGCATAGTTCAGCATTTTCTTCTGTACACTTATAAGAAAGATCAAAGATTTTAAGACTTTCACTATTTCTTCTGCTGCTATCTACTACGATCTTCAAAGAGGAACCAGGAGTACGGGAGGAGCATGAAAGTGGACAAGGAGTGTGACCACTGAAGCACAGCACCACAGGGAGGGGTTTAGGCCTCCGGATGACTGCGGGCAGGCCTGGATAATATCCAGCCTTCCACAAGAAGCTGGTGGAGCAGAGTGTTCCCTGACTCCTCCAAGGAAAGGAGACTCCCTTTTGCAGTCTGCTAGGTAACGGGTGCCTTCCCAGACACTGGCATTACTGCTTGACCAAGGAGCCCTCAAGTGGCCCTTATGCCAATGTAACAGAAGGCTCACCTCTTGCCTTCTAGGTCACTTCTCACAATGTCCCTTCAGTACCTGACCCTATACCCACTGGTTATTCCTAGGTTATACTAGTAATGCAACAAAGAGTAATATTAAAAGCTAATGATTAATAATGTTTATAATAATGATTACTAATTGTCCATGATCATCTCTATATCTAATTTGTCTTATGACTATTCTTATTCTAACTATTTTCTTTATTATACTGAAACAGTTTGTGCCTTCAGTCTCTTGCCTTGGCACCTAGGTAATCCTTCGCCCACAGCCCAGCTAATTTTTGTATTGGTAGTAGAGACAGGGTTTTACCATGTTGGCCAGGGTGATCTCCAACTCCTGGCCTCAAGTGATCCGCCTGCCTTGGCCTCCCAAAGTGCTGGGATTACAGACGTGAGCCACTGCGCCCGGCCTTATTCTTGTTTTAAAAGTAGTGGCCTGACGGCCGGGCATGGTGGCTCACGCCTGTAATCCCAGCACTTTGGGAGGCCGAGGTGGGCGGATCACAAGGTCAGGAGATCGAGACCATCCTGGCTAACACGGTGAAACCCCATCTCTACTAAAAAAACAAAAAATTAGCAGGGCATGGTGGCAGGCGCCTGTAGTCTCAGCTACTCGGGAGGCTGAGGCAGGAGAATGGCATGAACCTAGGAGGTAGAGCTTGCAGTGAGCCGAGATCGCACCACTGCACTCCAGCCTGGGCAACGGAGCAAGACTCCGTCTCAAAAAATAAGTAAATGAAAATTTAAAAATAATAAAAATAGGGGCCAGACTCAGTGGCTCACATCTGTAATCTCAGCACTTTGGGAGGCCGAGGCAGGAGGATGGCTTGAGCCCAGGAGTTCCAGACCAGCTTGAGCAACACGGCTAAACCCCATATCTAAAACATACAAAAAAATTTAGCTGGGAGTGGTGACATGCGCCTATAGTTCCAGCTACTCTGGAGGTCAAGATGGGAGCCCAGGGAGGTTGAGGCTGCAGTGAGCCAAGATGGTGCCACTACACCCCAGCCTAGGCCACAGAGTGAGACCCTGTCTCAAAAAAATAAAATAAAATAAAAACTCCTACAAGGAAGAAAGTAGTCATCGTTATAGAGTCCTCTCTGTGTAGTGCTAGCACAATCTCTCAAGAGGCACCCAATGCAGAGAAACGATGGTTAAAGTTAGCAGTACCGAGGAGCAGGGTTTGAATCCCAGCTCTTTCATGTTTTAACTATTGGGCTTTGGGGAAGTTATTCTACCTCTTTCAGCCTGTGCACCCTGTCTCATCATTAAAAAATGAGAATGAGGCCAAGTGCAGTGGCTCATGCCTGTAATCCCAACACTGGGAAGTGGAGGCAAGAGAATTGCCTGAGGCTGGGAGTTTGAGACCAGCCTGGGCAACATAATGAGATCCCAATCTACAAAAAAATTTAAAAATTATCTGGGCATGGTGGCACACGCCTGCAGTCCCAGCTACTCGGGAGGCTGTGGTGGGAGGATCACTGGAGCCCAGGAATTTGAGTCTGCAGTGATTGTTCCACTGCACTCTAGCCTGGGTGACAAAAAAAAGTGAAAATGATGATACCTACTATGAAGGATTGCTTTGAGAAGAAATGACATAATGTACACAAAAGTACATCACATACCACTTAGCATATGGCTGAGACTTTAAAAAATCCTGGCTTTGCTTTCCTGCATTAGGAGTTTATTGCTGTCAAAGTGATGGTTCCAAGAAGTCAAAGGAGGAGCCAGAGCACTGGACAGCTCAGCAGCAGTTTGTTTGGGTCACCAAATGCCTCTCTTCCCTCCATATTGCCACTGACTTAGATTCTGGAGAGCTAAGGTTTTAAAAATATCAACCTATTATCTTATGTTTTTGGTAATCCTTGTAACCTGGTTCCCTATTCTCAATGAAAAAAAACAAGGGTTCTAGCTTTATTACCTAAAGAAAGGAATGACAGTATAATACCAGTTATAAATGGGTCAGATTTTTGGCTTTGGAGTTTCAAAGACTCATGGTGTTTAAAAAAAAAAAAAAAAAAAAAAAGAGGCTGGGCGCGGTGGCTCAAGCCTGTAATCCCAGCACTTTGAGAGGCTGAGACGGGCGGATCACGTGGTCAGCAGATTGAAACCATCCTGGCTAACACGGTGAAACCCCGTCTGTACTAAAAAATACAAAAAACTAGCCGGGCATGGTGGCGGGCACCTGTAGTCCCAGCTACTCGGGAGGCTGAGGCAGGAGAATGGCGTAAACCCGGGAGGCAGAGCTTGCAGTGAGCTGAGATCCGGCCACTGCCCTCCTGCCTGGGCCGCAGAGCGAGACTCCATCTCAAAAAAAAAAAAAAAACAGAAAGAAAGAAAAAATGGACCAGGCGCAGTGGCTCACGCCTGTAATCCCAGCACTTTGGGAGGCTGATGCGGGTGGATCACTTGCAGTCAGGAGTTCAAGACCAGCCTGATCAACATGGTGAAACCCCGTCTCTACTAAAAATACAAAAATTAGCCAGGTGTTGTGGCGTGTGCCTGGAATCCCAGCTACTCGGGAGGCTGAGGCATGAGAATCCCTTGAACCCCGGAGGTAGAGATTGCAGTGAGCTCACTGCACTCCAGCCTGGGCAACAGAGCAAGACTCTGTCTCAAAAAAAAAAAGGAAAAAAAAGAAAATGGAGAGTTCCTTTTCTCAACACTCTCATTAATACATGCATGCACACACACTCTTGCATGCAGTCACAAATTCTCACGTGTGCATGCACACACTCAAAGGACTAGATAAAGATTCTCCAGACTTTGCAGTAGGGAAGTCAGGTGGAAGCAGGGAGCTGGAATGGATAATGTATGAAGAAACAATTAATGTGTTTTTTCCTTTTATCCTGTTCTCTTTTGCCTTCAGCAAGTAAATGACGTCTTTCTTATTTGGTTGTGGCATCAATCTGCTTGTGAGGAGATTAAGATTGTTTCAGAAGAAATATAAAGAGAAGGAAATGATAATATGCATTTGTTGAAATTGAAAATAGGATTTTGCAGCAAGACAATGGACTTGAAAACTGTACTATGAGAAATAAATCGTTTTCTGCATTCATTTAGCTCCCATTTAACATAATCAAGAGCCAGATCTAGAATCAAGTTTCTACCAAAGGAGGAGGTAATTTAATCTCTCATCTTTGATTTCCTATATGTCTATAATGAGGATAATAACACCTACCTCAACAGATTGTTTCCAAAGGGAACCCTTGTCTTTTGAAGTGGTAATTAGAGCCAGGAAACCAAAGATAAGATATGAAAAGAAGAAAAGAGAAGCCTACCACTTCTCATCTTGGGGTTTGAACAAGAGGCAGGCAGGGAGGTAAGAGTCAAGGAGATGACTTAGACTTGGGGGAATGGCTTCAGAAACATCCAGAAAACAGAAGAGATCACTGAAGCTGCTACAAAATTTTGCCCATTGTAGATAAGTGGGCAAATCAGGATGCACTGGCAGGGAGACAGGGTCTGTTTTGTGTTACCAGCTCTTTGCCAGTGATGGGTATTGAATTGAGAGCCATGGGCCTGCCATGAGGCGTGGAGTAGGAAGAGGGTGACCTGGCAGCAGAGGCATGTGGTTTGCATAACTTGGTTAGGAGCTGAATGGAAGACATGGTGGAGATTCAGGGGGCCCACTGGGCTACCAAGAGCCACAGGGAGGTTGAGTCAGCCAGGAAGCACCAATGAGATCAGATCCAGCCAAGAGATCTATGAGAAACTCTAAATGTTGACTTTAGCCAAAGGCCAGCAGGATGAATGTGACCAACTACATACTGACTCATAAACTGGAGAAGCCGGAGGACACGCTGAGAACCCAAGGACCCTAGCTCTCCTCCTGTACCTGTCCCCGGGAGATTGCTTAAGCCACTCTATTTATTTTCATACTCATGGGTTTGTGAGTTGTCTATGGTTTGTCTAATCCAGGCTGGGCTTGACAGGGCTTGGTAGGACTCCTTTAGTCCTGGTCCAGTGTCCATTCTGGGTCACAGCTGAAGGGGCAATGGATATCTGGAATTTGCCTTTCTCTTGTCAGATCACAGGAGTGCAAGAGGCCAAGCCAAACTACAAAAGCACATTTAAAGCATCTGCTTGCATCCTGTCCTCTGACATTCTGTTGGCACAAGCAAGCCACACAGCAAAGGGAATGGATGTACAATTAAATAATGAGAAAGCAAAGAATTGGGAATAACAGTCCGAACCACCACAGGGCCCCACCTACCTCCAAGAAGTAATACCCTCAGATTGATCTGGGAAATCCAAGAGCAGATGATGTTTCCCATGTGCCAAGAATATCAGTGGAGCGTCACACAGAGGGCCCCAAAAGCCAGCATACCAAGGATGATGGAGCAGGATGAAGAGACCCTGGGTCCTAGATAATATAGTTAAGGGGCTTTGCTAGCTGCTGACCTCTAGGCATTTTTGTAATATGAAACAATTAAATGTATTTATTAGCTGACATTATTAGCTGAGTTATCTGTTGCTTTCATCTGAATGCATCCTAACTGTTGCAGGACTCTTTATTTTTATTTTTATTTACTTATTTTTTTGAGACAGAGTTTCACTCTTGTAGCCCAGGCTGGAGTGCAATGGCGCCATCTTGGCTCACTGCAACCTCCGCCTCCGAGTTCAAGCGATTCTCCCACCTTAGCCTCCCCAGTAGCTGGGACTACAGGCATATGCCACTACGCCAGGGTAATTTTGTATTTTTACTGGTGATGGGTTTCATCATGTTGGCCAGGCTAGTCCTGACCTCAGGTGATATGCCCATCTTGGCCTCCCAAAGTGCTGGGATTACAGGCTTGAGCCACCACGCCCAGCCTTGTTGCAGGACTCTTTTTTTTTTTTTTTTTTTTTTTTTTTTTTGTTGAGACGGAGTCTTGCTCTGTCGCCCAGGCTGGAGTGCAGTGGCCGGATCTCAGCTCACTGCAAGCTCCGCCTCCCGGGTTCACGCCATTCTCCTGCCTCAGCCTCCCAAGTAGCTGGGACTACAGGCGCCCGCCACCTCGCCCGGCTAGTTTTTTGTATTTTTAGTAGAGACGGGGTTTCACCGTGATAGCCAGGATGGTCTTGATCTCCTGACCTCGTGATCCGCCCGTCTCGGCCTCCCAAAGTGCTGGGATTACAGGCTTGAGCCACCGCGCCCGGCCAGGACTCTTATTAACCCTATTTGTAGCCGGGCGCTGTGGCTCCAGCCTGTAATCCCAGCACTTTGGGAGGCTGAGAGGGGCGGATCACAAGGTCAGGAGATGGAGACCATCCTGGCTAACACGGTGAAACCCCGTCTCTACTAAAAATACAAAAAACTAGCCGGGCGAGGTGGCGGGCGTCTGTAGTCCCAGCTACTCGGGAGGCTGAGGCAGGAGAATGGCGTAAACCTGGGAGGTGGAGCTTGCAGTGAGCTGAGATCCGGCCACTGCACTCCAGCCCGGGCGACAGAGCAAGACTCCGTCTCAAAAAAAAAAAAAAAAATTAACCCTATTTGTCCATGAGACCTAGAGACATAAAGGCTGGAGGTTGGGTTTTGTGTTGTTGTTGTTGTTGTTGTTGTTGTTGTTATTTTCAGGCAGCCCTCTGAACCAAAATAGGTTCAGAGAGACTCCCTGGAGGTTGGGTTTGATCTCAGACTTTATCTTCAGAGCACGTGCTTTTACCCACCATTATGGTATCCTACCTTCCAAGCTTGTGTGAGGTTGAAGTCTCTTATGTACTTGTAGTTTATTCAAAGGGTAATATGGTAAAATGCCCTCATAGTGAAAAAGTGAAAGGTCTGTGCATGGCAGTAAAAAAGTGCCAATGTGACCTTGCTCTGACCAGTGGCTGGCCAACTCAGGGAAGAGTTAGCTCCCAGAGGCCCCTACTCAGTTGTAAGGCTTGTCTTGGGATTGCCCCAGCTTTGCTCACAGAGGGATGCTGTAGTGATGGTGACTCCACCCAACAATTTAGTCAAATCTGCTTGCTTGAATCAGGCCCTTTCAAGTTCCTCCTCCTTTCATTACTCTATTCTCCTTTGAGATAGTGGGAAGGAAATTTAGCAAATAGCTGGTCTAAGTCATCGGCTTTCAGATCCACTCTATAGATTAAGATATCTGGATCACATGGAAATGTTTGTCTAAGCTGATACCAGGGACAGACCCAACCATGATCTCCCACCCAGGAGGTGCTCAGTCAGGGTTTACTGAATAAACGAACAAGCCATCATCTAGGATTAAGGACTGATGATTGTCACTAGGATCCAGGGATAATTTGACTTAAAGTTCTGTTTACCAGAATATTCAGGGTTATTGACATTCACGGGAACTGACTGACGCTAGCCAAAGTCACACGAGACTGATAGGTAAGCTAGAACACCTGGGGCGTTGGTCTTTCCAGTGAGCAGTGAATTCTTGTGCCTCTGCCTAAGGTACTTCCCAGTACGAAGGTGCAGATGCAGACTAAACAAGATGATTACCTAACATGAGCCAGAGGGGTCAGGACCTGGTGAGGGAAGTTTCTCCAGGGCCCTGCAGAAGCCACTGAGCTATCAGTGCCTTGGGTGGATTTAGGAATTTTGAAAGTGTGACTTAGGCCGCGTGCGGTGGCTCACGCCTGTAATCCCAGCACTTTGGGAAGCCAAAGCGGGCAGATCACGAGGTCAGGAGATCGAGACCATCCTGGCTAACATGGTGAAACCCTGTCTCTACTAAAAATACAAAAAATTAGCTGAGCGTGGTGGCGGGTGCCTGTAGTCCCAGCTACTTGGGAGGCTGAGGCAGGAGAATGGCGTGAACCCGGGAGGCAGAGCTGACAGTGATCCAAGACTGTGCCACTGCACTCCAGCCTGGGCTACAGAGCGAGACTCCGTCTCAAAAAAACAGAACAAAACAAAACAAAACAAAAAACCGGAAAATCTAGTCCTGCCCAAGCTCCTCTCTTTGTCTTTGAGGGGAGCCAATCTCCAGAAATCTCTGCTGTCCTCCCCATTACCCTGCATGGCTGCTGGCTCCCAGGTGGTATGATGACCATCCCAGAATCTCCAAGTGTCCAGGGCCACCTCTGCTGCATCTGCCGGAACTCCCAGGCTTCACTGCCCTCCTGTGATGATGGGGCCCCGGGGCTGACACAGCTCTGTCTCTTTAGGAGAGGCTCCTACACAGAAGGACCAGGACTGTACTGATACCTCCTTGCCTAGGGCTCTGCTTCCACAGCTGGGCTGCAGCCCTTCTTTTTTCCTGTCTTCTCCTTTGTTCTGAAGCAGGAGGCCTTCCCAGGGCACTCCAGTTTGCCCACATCCAGGGATAACTTGACTTATATCCCATTTTGACAGTGTTTCTTTCACTCATTCGGCCAACCATATTTATTGGTGGCCAATTTTGTGACATCAGTGTGCTAAGTACAGGGGTGGTGGTACAGGTCCATGTAGCTTAGGGCCCAGCTGAGAATACCAACATTTAATGAGACATCACAATGAAATGTGCTGAGAGTCGTGGACCAGGGACACCTAATCTAGCGGGGGAGACAGCAAGGCCCTTTCTAACGATGTGAAGTTTATGGTGAGAACTGGAGAATGAGTAGAAATTAGCCCCATAAAAGAATGGGGGCAGAGAGGCTCACTGTTTTATACAAATTGCTTCCAATAGCAGAAAAATGCTTCATGAGATTATTACCTAGATACAGAGTTATAACCAACATTAAAAACAAAACAAGCGGCCAGGCGTGGTGGCTTACGTCTGTAATCCCAGCATTTTGGGAGGCTGAGGCGGGCAGATCACGAGGTCAGGAGTTCGAGACCAGCCTGGGGAGGCCAACATGGAGAAACCCTGTCTCTACCAAAAATACAAAAATTAGCCAGGCATGGTGGTGGGCACCTGTAATCCCAGCCACTCAGGAGGCTGAGGCAGTAGAATTGCTTGAAACTGGGAGGCAGAGGTTGCAGTGAGCCGAGATTGTGCCACTGCACTCCAGTCTGGGCAACAGAGCGAGACTCCGTCTCAAAAAAAAAAGAAAAAAGAAAACTAAGAACAAAATAAGCAAACAAACAAAAAAAAATTATGCCTTTCAAAAAGAGAAAAGAAAGTATACTTTCAAACTATTTTATAAGCCTTAATATAACCCAGTCTGGTTGCAGTGCCTCATGCCTGTAATCCCAGCACTTTGGAAAGCCAAGGCAGGTGGATCTCTTGAGGCCAGGAGTTCGAGACCAGCCTGACCAACATGGCGAAACTCCATCTCTACTAAAAATTTTGAAACATTAAAAAAAAAAAAATTAGGCGACCGTGCTGGCACATGCCTGTAATCCCAGTTATTCGGGATGCTGAGACACGAGAATAGCTTGAACCTGGGAGGTGGAGGTTGCAGTGAGCTGAGATCGTGCCACTGCACTCCAGCTTGGGTGACAGAGTGAGACCCTATCTCAAAAAAAAAAAAAATTAATATAACCTCTGTAACAATGTTAGACAAAGACAGTGAAAGAAAGGAAAGCTATAGGCTAATCTCACTGACAAACATACCTGGAAAAATCCTAATAAAAGTTTTGCAAATGAAACCAAGCCATGTGTGAGCATGTGTGTGTATTTGTGTAGAGTGCTAACTTGACAATGAAAAATAAAAAATCCATAAATAATCTTATTTCACTTAGTATACTGTTTTTGAGGTTCATCAAAGTTGTAGCATGTAATGTATCACTACCGCATTCCTTTTTTTTGTTGTTCTTTTCTTGAGACAGGATCTTACTCTGTTGCCCAGGCTGGAGTGTAGTGGTGTGATCATGGTCCACTGTAGCCCCCACCTCCTGGGCTCAAGTGATACTCCGACCTCTTGCCTTCCAAGTAGCTGGGACCACAGGCATGAGTCACCATGTCCGGCTAATTTTTTTTTTTTTTTTTTAATTTTTAGTGGACATGGGGTCTCCCTATGTTACTTCCCTAGCTTGATCTCAAATTCCTAGGCTCCAGGGATCCTCTTGCCTCAGCCTCCCAAAGTGCTGGGATTACTGTGCTCAGCTGATCATTCCTTGTGTTCCTTTTATTTATTTTTTTCTTTGAGGCAGAGTCTTACTCTGTCACCCAGGCTGGAGTGCAGTGGTATGGTCATGGCTCATTGCAACCTCAACCTCTCAGGCTCAAGTGATCCTCCCATCTCAACCTCCCTAGCAGCTGGCATTTCTTTTTATGGCTGAATAATACTCCATTGTAGGTACAGATCACAATTTATTTATCCATTCATCAGTTAGTGGGCATTTGGGCTGTTTTCACCTTTTGGCTATTATAAATAACGCTGCTATAAACATTTTTATACAAGTTTCTGTGTGGATATATACTTCATTTTTCTTGGGTATATACCTGGGAGTGGAATTGCTGGATCATCTCATAGATAAACAAAGCCAGACACTAGCTAAAGTGGTAAGGACAGGACAGGCACAGTGGCTCATGCCTGTCATCCCCGCACTTTGGGAGCCCGAGGCGGGCGGATCACTTGAGATAAGGAATTCGAGACCAGCCTGACCAACATGGTGAAACCCCATCTCTACTAAAATACAAAAATTAGCCGGGCATGGTGGTGCACACCTGTAATCCCAGCTACTCAAGAGACTGAGGCAGGAGAAGCGCTTGAACCCAGGAGGCGGAGGTTGCAGTAAACCAAGATTGTGCCATTGCACTCCAGCCTGGGCCACATAGCAAGTCTCTGTCCAAAAAAATAATAAATAAATAAATAAATAAAGTGGTGGCCGGGCGCTGTGGCTCATGCCTGTAATCCCAGCACTTTGGGAGACTGAGGCGGGCAGATCACGAGGTCAGGAGATCAAGACCCTCCTGGCTAACGCGGTGAAACCCCATCTCTACTAAAAATACAAAAAAATTAGATGGGCATGGTGGCGGGTGCCTGTAGTCCCAGCTGCTCGGGAGGCTGAGGCAGGAGAATGGCATGAACCTGGGGGGTGGAGCTTGCAGTGAGCAGAGATCACGCCACTGCACTCCAACCTGAGCAACAGAGCAAGACTTTGTCTCAATAAATAAATAAATAAATAAATAAAGTGGCAAGAACAGATGTTAATCAGTGACATACTACTGCAATAGGGAAAAGACTCTAGCTTGAACTGAGCTTAACTTTGATTTGTAGAGATAACTGGGCATTTTAAAGTGAGAATGAAAGAATAGGGTGAGTGGGGGCTCAATGACGACAGAGAAGTGACAGATTACAAAAAGTGGGAAGAGGGTTGGTCTGTGTTAAGCCCACCTGGGCTTGTTAGCTAGGGCTTATCACTAGGCTCCTACACTCTCACAGCAGCTGGGAAACAGGAGCTCTACCTTCAGCTGTGGACTGGAACAAACAGTACATTCTTTTGGCAGCCTTGAGTTCTCTCAGTCAGACACTTTAAAGGGCATTAGGGTCATCCTAGAGATGTGGCCTTGAACTGTTAGAAACCATGTTAGTGTTCATAAAAGTCTTTATCAGGTCGGACACAGTAGCTCACGTCTGTAATCCCAGCACTTTGGGAGGCTGAGGCGGGCGGATCACCTGATGTCAGGAGTTCGAGACCAGCCTGGCCAACATAGTAAAACCCCGTCTCTACTGAAAGTACAAAAATTAGCCAGGCCTAGTAGCAGGTGCCTGTAATCCTAGCTACTCAGGAGGCTGATGCAGTTGAATCGCCTGAACCCAGGAGGCGGAGGTTGCAGTCAGCTGAGATCGCACCACTGCACTCCAGACTGGGTGACACAGCAAGACTCCGTCTCAAAAAAAAAAAAAAAAAAAGTCCTTGTCATCCAAGATTGAGGCCTAACTGAGAAAGGGTTCAGAGGAACCTGGCGTGCATTTGGTCAGGAAAGAATCTTTGTTTGTATGGCAAATCTGTGTTTAACTCTAAAAAATGCTGGTTATCTGGCCAGGCATGGTGGCTCATGCCTGTAATCCTAGCACTTTGGGAGGCTGAGGTGGGCGGGTCACTTGAGGTCAGGAATTTGAAACCAGCCTGGCCAACATGGTGAAACCCTATCTCTACTAAAAATACAAAAAAAAAACAAAAAAACAAAAAAAAACTAGCCAGGCGTGGTGGCAGGTGCCTGTAATCCCAGCTACTCAGGAGGCTGAAGCAGGAGAATTGCTTGAACCCGGGAGGTGGAGGTTGCAGTGAGTCAAGAACAGGCCATTGCACTTCAGCCTGGGGGCAACAAGAGTGAAACTCCATCTCAAAAAAAAATTCCTGGTTATCTTTTTTATCTTTTTTTTTTTTTTGAGACGGAGTCTTGCTCTGTTGCCTAGGCTGGAGTGCAGTGGCGTGATCTCCGCCTCCCAGGTTCATACCATTCTCCTGCCTCAGCCTCCCGAGTAGCTGGGACTACAGGTGCCTGCCACAACACCCGGCTAATTTTTTGTATTTTTAGTAGAGATGGGATTTCACCGTGTTAACCAGGATGGTCTCCATCTCCTGACCTAGTGATCCGCCCGCCTCAGCCTCCCAAAGTGCTGGGATTACAGGTGTGAGCTACCATGCCCGGCCCCTGGTTATCTGTTTGTACCGTTTGAAATGTATGTAAATATACTGGTTTTGCAAACATTGAATTAATAATAAAAGCCATGCCATAGCAGACTACATCATATATAGGTATATAACCAAGAAAGAATTACTATCTAGAATTTACAAAGAACTTCCACAAATTGATATGAAAAAGACAACCAACCCAAGAGAAAAAACAATTAAATATAGGAAAGATAATCCCTCAAAGAGAAAATAGAAAATGTAAATTAATACTGACATTTTGGGCTTAAAAAAAAAAAGCAAATTAAAATAACAACAAGGGCTGGGTGCAGTGGCTCAGGCCTGTAATCCCAGCACTTTGGGAGGCTGAGGCAGGTGGATCACGAGGTCAGGAGTTCAAGACCAGCCTGGCCAAGATGGTGAAACACTGCCTCTATTAAAAATACAAAAATTAGCCAGGTGTGGTGGCAGGCACCTATAATCCCAGCTACTCAGGAGGCCGAGGCAGGAGAGTTGCTTGAACCCAGGGAGGGGGTGGGGGTGCGGAGGTTGTAGTGATCTGAGATACCACCACTGCACTCCAGCCTGGGCAACAGAGTAAGACTCTGTCTCCAAAAAAAAAAAAAAAAAAAATTAATTAAAAAAATAAAATAATGATAAGGTGAAAAAAATAATAAAATTTAAAATAAAATAATAAAATAACAAAGTGACATTCATTAAGTTGGCAAAGACAGGTTTGGGAATATCAGATGTTGTTGAAGCTCCAGGGCAACAGGGACTCTTTTCTAGTGGATGGGAGTGTAAACTGGAAAAACCACTGTGGAGACCATTTGGCAATATCTAGTAGAGTTGATAATACAATTCTACTTATGAGCTTATGCCCAGCCTCTCCCACATTTGCCCAAGAAGGCATGCAGAAGTATGTTCATTGCAGCATTTTTTAATATAGTAGTATATAAAGTAATTGGAAATACTTTAAAATCCATAAACAGAAGAATGGATACATTATTTGTGATATATTTATATAATTGAATTTTAAAGAGCTGCATTATTCAACATGGTAGCAATGAGCCACATGTGGCTATTTAAACTTAAACTTAAATAATTAAAATTATGTCTATGTTTCACATTTTAAAAATTTAAATTTAGTTCCTTGGCCAGGCACAGTGGCTCATGCCTATAATCCCAGCACTTTGGGAGGCCAAGGCGGGCAGATCAGGAGGTCAAGGGATCGAGACCATCCTGGCCAACAGGGTGAAACCCAATCTCTACTAAAAATACCCACATTAGCTGGGTGTGGTGGCACACGCCTGCAGTCCCAGCTACTCAGGAGGCTGAGGCAAGAGAATCGCTCGAACCGTGGAGGTGGAGGTTGCAGTGAGCTGAGATCACACCACTGCACTCCAGCCTGGCGACAGAGCAAGACTCTGTCTCAAAAATTAGTTCCTTAGTCACATTAGCCACACTTCAAGTGCTCAGCAGCCACATGTGATTAGTGAGTACCATAGTAGAC
Organism: Piliocolobus tephrosceles; assembly: GCF_002776525.5. Classification (NCBI taxonomy): domain Eukaryota; kingdom Metazoa; phylum Chordata; class Mammalia; order Primates; family Cercopithecidae; genus Piliocolobus; species Piliocolobus tephrosceles. The sequence continues at coordinate 135,421,080 of NC_045438.1, read as the reverse complement.
GATGCTGATAAAGAAAATTTCCATCATTGCAGAAAGTTCTATTGGACAGCACTGTTCTACAACATAAAATGAACTAACTGGGTCTAAAGATTTCAAAAAGAAAAAAACAAAAAACATCAAAATATAAGACTCAAAAATATGAAGTACATCAGAAAAAAAAAGCAAGTTGTAGAACACATAGAATATCCTCCTATTTTAAATTTGGTACAGCATGATGACTAGAGTTAATAACAATGTATTGTAGGCCAGGCGTGGTGGCTTACGCCTGTAATTCCAGCACTTTGGGAGGCTAAGGAGGGCAGATCACCTGAGGTCAGGAGTTCGAGACCAGCCTGGCCAATATGGTGAAACCCCGTCACTACTAAAAATACAAAAATTAGCTGGGCATGGTGGCACGCATCTGTAGTCCCAGCTACGTGGGAGGCTGAGGCAGGAGAATCTCATGAACCCGGGAGGCAGAGGTTGCAGTGAGACAGATTGCACTATTGTACCTCAGCCTGGGCATCATAGCAAGACTCCCTCCCCCAAAAAACAAAACAAAACAGGCTAGGCGCAGTGGCTCATGCCTGTAATCCCAGCACTTTGGGAGGCCAAGGTGGGAGGATCATGAGGTCCGGAGATCGAGACCATCCTGGCTAACACGGTGAAACCCCGTCTCTACTAAAAATACAAAAAAAAACCCCCAAAATTATCTGCGTGGTGGCAGATACCTGTAGTCCCAGCTACTCAGGAGGCTGAGGCAGAAGAATGGCGTGAACCCAGGAGGCGGAGCTTGCAGTGAGCCGAGATCAAGCCACTGTACTCCAGCCTGGATGACAGAGTGAAACTCCATCTCAAGAAAAAAACAAAACAACACAAAACAAACCAATACATTGTATTCTTGAAAAATGTTAAGAGATTGAATTTTGTGTTCTCACTACAAAATGATAATTATGTGAGGTAATGCACATGTTAATTAGCTAGATTTAGTTATTCCAAGTTTATATATGCTTCAAAATAGCATGTAATAGGTATGGAAACTAAGAATTAGGCTGGGCACAGAGGCTCACACCTGAAATCCCAGTACTTTGGTAGGCGAAGGCAAGAGGATTGTGTGAACCCAAGAGTTTGAAAACAGCTTGGGCAACATAGGCAGACCATGCCTCTGCAAAAATGCAAAAAATTAGCTGGGTGTGGTGGCTGGAGCTTGTAGTTCCAGCTAAAGGCTGAGGTGGGAGGATCACTGGAGCCCAGGTGTTTGAGACTGCAATGAGCCGTGACTGTGGCAGTGCACCCCAGTCTGGGCGATACAGTAAAACTGTCTCAAAAAAATAATGAAAATAAAAATAAAAAAGCAGGCCAGTCGCAGTGGCTCACGCTTGTAATCCCAGCACTTCGGAAGGCTGACATGGACAGATCACTTGAGGCCAGGAGCTCAGGACCAACCTGGCCAACAAGGAGAAACCCCATCTCTATAAAAAAATACAAAAATTAACTGGACATGATGGTGCATGCTTGTAGTCCCAGCTACTCTGGAGGCTGAGGCATGAGAATCTCTTTTTTTTTTTTTTTTTTTTTTTTGAGACGGAGTCTTGCTCTGTCGCCCAGGCTGGAGTGCAGTGGCTGGATCTCAGCTCACTGCAACTTCCGCCTCCCGGGTTCACGCCATTCTCCTGCCTCAGCCTCCTGAGTAGCTGGGACCACAGGCGCCGGCCACCTCGCCCGGCTAATTTTTTGTATTTTTAGTAGAGACGGGGTTTCACCATGTTAGCCAGGATGGTCTCGATCTCCTGACCTCGTGATCTGCCCGTCTCAGCCTCCCAAAGTGCTGGGATTACAGGCTTGAGCCACCGCGCCCGGCCGAGAATCTCTTGAATCTAGGAGGTTGAAGTTGCAGTGAGCCAAGAAGATCACACTACTGCACTACATCTGGGCAACAGAGCTAGAATGTGTCTCAAAAATGAATAAATAAATAAATAAATATTTAATTAATAAATAACCAAACCATCATGTTGTATATGATAAATACATAAAATGTATCTGTCAATTTAAGAATAATAGGCCTGGCATGGTGGCTCATGCCTGTAATCCCAGCACTTTGGAAGGCTGACACGGGTGGATCACTTGCAGTCAGGAGTTCAAGACCAGCCTGGCCAACAGAGCGAAACCCTGTCTCTACTAAAAATACAAAAATTACCTGGGTGTGTAATCCCAGCACTTTGGGAGGCCGAGGCGGGCAGATCACGAGGTCAGGAGATTGAGACCATTCTGGCTAACATGGTCTCTACTAAAAAAATAAAAAAATTAGCCGGGCTTGGTGGCGGGTGCCTGTAGTTCCAGCTACTCGGGAGGCTGAGGCAGGAGAATAGCGGAGCTGGCAGTGAGCGAGATTGCGCCACTGCACTCCAGCCTGGGTGACAGAGCGAGACTCTGTCTCAAAAAAAAAAAAAAAAAAATTGCCTGGGCGTGGTGGTGGGCTCCTGTAATCCAGCTACTCTGGAGGGTGAGGCAGGAAAATTGCTGGAACCTAGTAGGTGGAGGTTTCAGTTACCCGAGAGAGCACCACTGCATTCCAGCCTGGGTGACAGAGTGAGACTGTGTCTCTAAATAAATAAATAAATATAATAAAATAGGCCAGGTGTGGTGGCTTACGCCTGTAATCCCAGCACTTTGGGAGGCTGAGGCTGGTGGATCACCTGAGGTCAGGAGTTTAAGATCAGCCTGACCAGCATGGTGAAACTCTGTCTCTACTGAAACTACAAAAATTAGCTGGGTGTGGTGGCACGGGCCTGTAAACCCAGCTGCTCAGGAGACTAAGGCAAGAGAATCACTTACACTTGGGAGACAAAGGCTGCAGTGAGCCAAGATCGCACCACCGCACTCCAGCTTGGGCAACAAAGGAAGATTTCATCTCAAAAAAAGAAAATAATAATAATTATAATCCATAAATAAATAAAGTTTGGAAGAAATTGATGACATTCGTTGTCTTCAGGGGAGAGAAGTATGTGGATGAGGGATGAAGTGGCAAGTTTGTGGATGAGGGATGAGATTGTCACATATATCCTTTTTCTTCTTTTACACTTCAAACCCTGCAGTTGTATCATGTATTCAAAAATAAAATAAATGCTTCCAGTACCAATCAAGTCCAGGAAAAAAGCCCAATTGGCTGGATGTGGTGGCTCATGCTTGTAATCCCAGCACTTTGGGAGGCCAAGGTGGGCGGACCACCTGAGGTCGGGAGTTCGAGACCAGCCTGACCAACATGGAGAAACCCCATCTCTACTAAAAATACCAAATTAGCCAGGCGTGGTGGCACATGTCTGTAATCACAGCTACTCAGGAGGCTGAGACAGGAGAATCGCTTGAACCTGGGAGGCGGAGGTTGTGGTGAGCCGAGATCACGCCACTGCACTCCAGCCTGGGCAACAAGAGTGAAACTCCGTCTCAAAAAATATATATAAAATAAAAGAATGCCGGGCGCGGTGGCTCAAGCCTGTAATCCCAGCACTTTGGGAGGCCGAGACGGGCGGATCACAAGGTCAGGAGATCAAGACCATCCTAGCTAACCCGGTGAAACCCCGTCTCTACTTAAAAATACAAAAAACTAGCCGTGCGAGGTGGCAGGCGCCTGTAGTCCCAGCTACTCGGGAGGCTGAGGCAGGAGAAGGGCGTAAACCCGGGAGGCGGAGCTTGCAGTGAGCTGAGATCCGGCCACTGCACTCCAGCCTGGGCGACAGAGCAAGACTCCGTCTCAAAAAAAATAAATAAAATAAAATAAAAAGAAAAAAAGGAAAAAGGCCGAATACGTGTACAATCTGTATGGATGTTGACATATCATATTTATTAGTTATTTATTGAAAGCCATCCACCAGGTTATGTTTTTTTATTTTTGTTTTTTTGAGATAGAGCCTTGGTCTGTCACCCAGGCTGGAGTGCAATGGTGTCATTTTGGCTCACTGCAACCTCCGCCTCCTGGGTTCAAGCGATTCTCCTGCCTCAGTCTCCCTAGTAGCTGGGATTACAGGTGTGTGCCACCATGCCTGGCTAATATTTATATTTTTAGTAGAGACAGGGTTTTGCCATTTTGACCAGGCTGGTTTCGAACTCTCAACCTCTAGCCTGTAGTGATCTGCCCCCGTCGGCCTTCCAAAGTGCTGGGATTACAGGTGTGAGTCACCTCACTGCATCTAGCCCCAGTTATTTTTTTTTTTTTTTTGAGACGGAGTCTTGCTCTGTCGCCCAGGCTAGAGTGCAGTGGCCGGATCTCAGCTCACCGCAACCTCTGCCTCCTGGGTTCACGCCATTCTCCTGCCTCAGCCTCCCGAGTGGCTGGGACCACAGGCGCCCACCACCTCGCCCGGCTAATTTTTTGTATTTTTAGTAGAGACGGGGTTTCACCGTGTTAGCCAGGAGGGTCTCGATCTCCTGACCTCGTGATCCACCCGTCTCGGCCTCCCAAAGTGCTGGGATTACAGGCTTGAGCCACCGCGCCCGGCCTAGCCCCAGGTTATTTTTAAAACCTACTCTTGTGATTCTTCTCTGTGAT
>NC_045438.1:135364405-135416545 GCF_002776525.5 Piliocolobus tephrosceles | reverse complement strand
TTGAGACGGAGTCTCACTCTGTCACCCAGGCTGGAGTACAGTGGCGCAATCTCAGATCACTGCAAGTTCCGCCTCCCAGGTTCACTCCTACCTCAGCCTCCCGAGTAGCTGGGACTACAGGCGCCCGCCACCATGCCCGGCTAAGTTTTTATATTTTTAGTAGAGATGGGGTTTCACCGTGTTAGCAAGGATGGTCTCGATCTCCTGACTCCCAAAGTGCTGGGATTACAGGCGTGAGCCACCACGCCCAGTCTTTTTTTTTTTTTTTTTTTTGATATAGAGTCTTGCTCTGTTGCTCAGGCTGGAGTGCAGTGGCAGTATCTCAGCTCACTGCAACCTCTGCCTCCCAGGCTCAAGCAATTCTCCTGCCTCAGCCTGAGGCAGGAGATCGAGACCAGCCTGGCCAACATAGTGAAACCCCGTCTCTACTAAAAATACAAAAAATTAGCCGGGCATGGTGGTGGGTACCTGTAATCCCAGCCACTCAGGAGGCTGAGGATTACAGGTGCCTGCCACCACGTCCGGCTAATTTTTGTATTTTAGTAGAGACAGGGTTTTGCCATGTTGGCCAGGCTGATCTAGAACTCCTGACCTCAGGTGATCAGCCCAGGACGGCCTCCCAAAAGTCCTGGGATTACAGGCATGAGCCACTGTGCTGGACCTGTGTTACTTATTTTAAAAAGAGGGCAAATTGGCTGGGTGCGGTGGCTCACATCTGTAATCCCAGCACTTTGGGAGGCCGAGGTGGGCAGATCACAAGGTCAGGAGATCGAGACCATCCTGCCTAACACAGTGAAACCCCATCTCTACTAAAAATACAAAAAATTAGCCGGGCGAGGTGGCGAGTGCCTGTAGTCTCAGCTACTCGGGAGGCTGAGGCATGAGAATGGCGTGAACCTGGGAGGCGGAGCCTGCAGTGAGCCGAGATTGCGCCAATGCACTCCAGCCTGGGCAACAGAGCGAGACTCTGTCTCAAAAAAAAAAAAAAAAGGGTAAATTATTAGTGTTGGTGTGGTATAATGTGAAATATATTTGATCTTTGTTCCTGTTCCCGTCACAGAACTCCTAACACTTGGAATTTCCAGAGTGATGAGTGTCTTTTATTTTTTTTGAGACGGAGTCTTGCTCTTGTCACCCAGGTTGGAGTGCAATGGCATGATCTCGGCTCACTGCAACCTTCACCTCCGGGGTTGAAGCAATTGTCCTGCTTCAGCCTCCCGAGTGCTGGGATTACAGATGTGTACCCCCACGCCAGGCTAATTTTTATAGTTTTAGTAGAGACGGGCTTTCATCATATTGGCCAGGCTGGTCTCGAACTCCTGACCTCGTGATCCGCCTGCCTCAGCCTCCTAAAGTGCTGGGATTACAGGTGTAACCCACCTCGCCCGGCTGCTGTTTTATTTTTTAACTTTTTTTTTTTTTTTTTTACTCGAATAGAAACAGGCAAATTACTATGTTGTCAGACTGGTTTTGAACTCTTGGGCTCAAGTGATCCTCCTGCCTCTGCTTCCCAAAGTGTTGGGCCACAGTGCCAGGCCAGGAGTGTCTTTTATTATTCATAATGAGCTCTTTAGGATCACACCAGAGTTTATGCTAATAAGATGAGTTAGGGTGAGGCCCCTAAGTAGCCTCAGGATAGGGTTGGTCACCAGAAAGACCAAGGTATTAAAGGAGTAGATTTGGAATTTTCAGCCTCACCCACCAACTTCCAGGAAAAGTAGTGGTGTTTGAAGATTAAGCTTTATAAAAACTCCTTTTTTGGCTGGGAACGGTGGCTCATGCCTATAATCCCAGCACTCTGGGAGGCTGAGGCAGTTGAATGACAAGGTCAGGAGTTTGAGACCAGCCTGGCCAACATAGTGAAACCCCTGTCTCTACTAAAAATACAAAAATTAGCCAGGCATGGTGGCGCACCCCTGTAGTCCCAGCTACTCGGGAGGCTGAGGCAGGAGAATCGCTTGAACCCAGGAGGCAGAGGTTGTGATGAGCCGAGATCAGGCCACTGCATTCCAGCCTGGGCAACAGAGTACAACTGCCTCTCAAAAGGAAAAAAAAAAAAAGAACTGATGGGCTGGCAGGGTACTGACACTTAGAGGTGCTGGGAGGGTGGTTCCCAGATGGGCCATGGAAGCGCCAAGTCTCTTCCTCCCCAAAGCTCACTCTATGCATCTTTTAAATCTAGCTATTCATCTATATCTTTTATAATATCCTTTATAATTAAGTGATAAATGTGTTTCCCTGAGTTCTGTTAGCAATCCTAGCAAATTATGAAGCCAAGGAGGGGGTTGTGGGAACCCTGATTTATAGCGGGTTTGTCAGAAGCACAGATCACAGCCTTAGTCTTGGAATTGGCATCTAAAGTGGGGGGCAGTCTTTTGGGACTCAGCCCTCCACCTGTGGAATCTGATACCATCTTCATGTAGCTAGTGTCTGAACTGAATCGAATAGGACACTCAGTGTTTGCTGGATAACTGCTTGGTGTATGGGGAAAAAGTCCCACACATCTGGTCACAAGTGTTTTGTGTTGTGTGAGCAGACAGGGAGGGTCTTCAGGGATTATAGAAATTTAATCATCCTGAGCAATTGGCTTGTTTTACAGCCTCCTGCCCTGCAGCCTCTTTTTTCCTAAACCCTGTGTTGAATGCAGTCACCTGGTTGGTTAAAACTGGCTCCTGGCAGACCCCAGCAACTTGTAGATAAACCCGAGTGAAAGTGCCTCATTACCATGCTGAAGTCTCCATCCCGGGAGGAGCTGTGGCTTCATTCTCATAGCATGTGACCTGTGTGTGGGCGTGATGATTCACTGTGTTTCCACAACTGGCACTGGTCCTCTACAGGCAATGAGGCACTCTCTCCCCTCCCCATCGCCCCCTAAAATCCTCCTGTCACTTCTCTCCGGGGGACACTGCTTTGGAGAAGCCTCCCAGTGCTCTTCTTACTTGTGACGAGAAATTGAACTCCTATTAATTAAAACCTGCCTTGTGGAGAGTCATTTGTTATTTGCCAGGCAAACAAACCCTGTTTTTTTTCAGGTAACAAGAGTATGGTGGAAGAAAACAGTTTAGGTCAGGCACTGTGGTGCATGCCTGTAATTCCAGCACTTTGGGAGGCCGAGGCAGGTGGGAGGAACACTTGAGCCCAGGTGTTGGAGACCAGCCTGGGCAACATAGTGAGACACCCCCAACTCCACCCCCTTAAAAAAAAAAAAAGAGGTAATCCCAGCACTTTGGGAGGCTGAGGTGGGCGGATCATCTGAGGTCAAGAGTTGGAGACCAGCCTGGGCAACATGGTGAAACCCCGTCTCTATTCAAAATGTAAACAAATTAGCCAAGCATGGTGTAGGCGCCTATAATCCCAGCTGCTCAGAAGGCTGAGGCAGGAGAATTGCTTGAACCCGGGAGGTGGAGGTTGCAGTGAGCCAAGATCCTGCCATTGCACTCCAGCCTGGGTGACAGATCGAAACTCAGTGTCAAAAAAAAAAAAAAAAAAAAAAGAGGCCGGCCGTGGTGGCTCACACCTGTAATCCTAACACTTTGGGAGGCCGAAGTGGGTGGATTACCTGAGGTCAGGAGTTCGAAACCAGCCTGGCCAACATGGTGAAACCCCATCTCTATTAAAAATACAAAAATTAGCCGGCTGGGGTGGCACGGGCCTGTAATCCCAGCTACTCGGGAGGCTGAGGCAGGAATTGCTTGAACCTAGGAGGTAGAGGTTGCTGTGAGTTGAGATTCTGCCACTGCACTCCAGCCTGGGTGACAGGGTGGGACTTTGTCTCAAAAAAAAAAAAAAAAAAAAAAGTTTGTTTACAGTTGTATAAGGAAGTAGTGAGTCTGTGAGGTTTGTTGAGGCTCAGAAATTAATACTCCAAAATATGCTGACATGCTGAACTGAAGAAGAAACTTCAAGGTTTCCCTGACCTCTCTTCTCAACCGGCTCTCCCACAAGCCAGGATGAGTTGTTCTCTGAAGTTCCTTTATCTGCTTCAAGTCCAGACATATCACAAATAACAATTGTTTTCTCTTCCCCTCCCTGTAAGATCAGGAATGGAATCACACCTGAGCAGGTCCTTTCCCAGGAGAGTCTGTCTCTCAGGCTCATTCAAATTCCACAGAGAACTATTCAAAAATTAATCTCTATCTCTGGGCCCATTTATTCTCCCTAGTAATCCCCTATGGCCCCTCAATAGAATTCCTATTCCCTATCCCATAACCTGTTTTGCCAGGATGGTAAATAAGCTCCTGAACTCTGTTGTGGATTGGTTGATCACTCTGTGGTTCTCTCTGTGTACACATTAATCCATTTATATGCCTCTTCTCCAATGTATCTTTTTTTTTTTCTAGACTCTCATTCTGTCGACAAGGCTGGAGTGCAATGGCACAATCTCAGCTCACTGCAATCTCCACCTCCTGGGCTCACATGATTCTCCTGTCTCAGCCTCCCGAGTAACTGGGATTACAAGTACACGCCACTGCGCCCAGCTAATTTTTGTATTTTCACCATGTTTCCAGGCTGGTTTTGAACTCCTGACCTCAGGTGATCCACCTGACTTGACCTCCCAAAGTGCTGGAATTACAGGTGTGAGCCACCATGCCCAGCCTGCATCTGTCTTTGTGAGTTGATTTTCCAGCCAACCTTCAGAGGGCGAAAGGGAAGTTTTCCTTTGACCCAGACAGGTTCATTATAGCTATTCTATGTAGTTTTCTACTTAAGTATTTCATAATTTCAAAAGAGAAGAAGAGAAGGGAGAAAACTGTTTTACGCTTTCAATGTGAAGGCCTGGCACTTTTAAGGAATAACAGCTTCTGTGGCCAGACTTTCAGTGTCAGTGTAGACTTTCCCTGGAGAAGTCCAGCCAGATGGGCAGACTGGGCAGATGCTTATACTGATTAGCTGGATTTAGCTAATGGGCAGAGCTGTCACAATGCACTGATTGAAATGGTGCAAAAAAAAAAAAAAGTACACTTCTTTTTTTTTTGGTACAGGATCTGGCTCTGTTGCCCATGCTGGAATACAGTGGCTTGATCTTGGCTCACTGTAACCTCCATTTCCTGGACTCATGCCATCCTCTCACTTCAGCCTTCTGAGAAGCTGGGACTACAGGAATGCACCACCACACCCAGCTAATTTTTGTATTTTTTGTAGAGATGGGGTTTCACCATGTTAACTAGGCTGGTCTTGTAACTGCCCAGTATGTTTACTTTGCCCGGTGCCTAGACAGATTTCTCAAGACAGAGGAATTGCAATAGAGAAAGAGTAATTCACGCAGAGCCTGCTGTGTGGGGGACTAGAGTTTTATTATTACTCAAATCAGTCTGCCTGAGAATTTGGGGAGCAGAGTTTGTTTTTGTTGTTGTTGTTTTGTTCTGTTTTTTGAGACGGAGTCTCTCTCTGTCGCCCAGGCTGGAGTGCAATGGCAAAATCTTGGCTCACTGCAACCTTCACCTCCCAGGTTCAAGTGATTCTCCTGCCTCAGCCTCAGTAGCTGGGATTGCAGGCCTGTGCCACCATGCCCGGCTGATTTTTGTATTTTTAGAGACGGGGTTTCACCATGTTGGCCAGGCTGGTCTTGAACTCCTGACCTCAGGTGATACACCTGCCTCAGCCTCCCAAAGTGCTGCGATTACAGGCACGAGCCACCTCGCCCAGCCTGGGGAGCAGAGTTTTTAAGGACAACTTGGTGGGTCAGGGGAAGCCAGTGAGCCAGCAGTGCTGACTGGTCAGATCATAGGGAGTCTAAACTGTCTTCTTGTGCTGAATCAGTTCCTGGGTGGGGGCCATAAGATCAGATGAGCCAGTTAATCAATCTGGTGGGGCCAGCTGATCCATCAAGTACAGGGTCTGCAAAATGTCTCAAGCACTGATCTTAGGAGATGTTTAGGGAGGATCAGAATCTTGTAGCCTTCACCTGCATGACTCCTAAACCATAATTTATTTCTTTCTGTTTTTTTTTTTCTTGAGACAGAGTTTCGTTCTTGTTGTCCAGGCTAGAGTGCAATGGCGCAATCTCAGCTCACTGCAAAATTTCTGCCTCTGGGGTTCAAGCGATTCTCCTGTCTCAGCCTACTGAGTAGCTGGGATTACAGGCACATGCCACCACGCCCAGCTACTTTTTGTATCTTTAGTAGAGACGGGGTTTCATGATATTGGTCAGGCTGGTCTCGAACTCCTCAGGTGATCCGCCCGCCTCTGCCTCCCAAAGTGCTCGGATTATAGGCGTGACCCACTGCACCCGGCCATAAGTGTTTCTTATATTGAATTTGCAACTTGTATAAAAATGAACCAAGACACTGTGAAGTACAGTCACTGTTTTTTTTTTTCTTTTTGTGACTAATTTTTCTTAAGGAGCAGTGATCAGGGAAAGGAAGATGTTTCCCTAGAACTCCTCTAGAGGGCGTATCTTCCCTGGATCTTTGACATTGATTTTCGGAGTGGTAATGGATCTTACACAAGGAGTGGCCATCCCCTAGGAGGCCTGTCCACGCAGATGGAGGGTGTGGTGGTGCTGAGTGATGTCTCCCTGGCAGCTTGGACTGGAGACCCTAGAGGGAGGTCTTCATGTCCAAAGGCAGGGATCTGGAAGAAGGGGAATATGTGTGCACAGACTGCCCCCTGCCCTTTTTTTTTTCTTTTAAGATAGGATCTCAGTCTGTCACCCAGGGTGAAGTACAGTGGTGTAATCATTACTCACTGCAGCCTTGACCTCCCAGGCTCAGGTGATCCTCCCACTTCAGCCTCCCGAGTAGCTGGGACTACACCTATGTGCCACCATGCCTGGCTAATTTTTTGTATTTTTTGTAGAGACAGGGTTTCCCCATGTTGCCCAGGCTGGTCTCGAACTCCTGGGCTCAAGCAATCCGTCTGCTTTGGCCTCCCAAAGTGCTGGGACTACAGGCATGAGCTACTGTGCCTGGTCTAGATGGAATTTTACTCTTGTTGAATTGGAGTTTTTTTTTGAGATGGAGTTTTACTCTTGTTGCCCAGGTTGGGGTCCAGTGACACAATCTCGGCTCACCGCAACCTCTGCCTCCTAGGTTCTAGCAATTCTCCTGTCTCAGCCTCCTGAGTAGCTGGGATTACAGGCATGTACCACCATGTCTGGGTAATTTTGTATTTTTAGTAGAGATGGGGTTTCTCCATGCTGGTCAGGCCAGTCTCGAACTGCCCACCTCAGGTGATCTGCCAGCCTCAGCCTCACAAAATGCTGGGATTACAGATTACAGGCATGAGCCACCATGCCTGGCAATTTTTTTTTTTTTTTTTTTTTTTTAGGCGGAGTTTTGCTCTTGTTGCCCAGGCTGGAGTGGAATGGTGTGATCTTGGCTCACTGCAACCTCCGCCTCCTGGGTTCAAGCAATTCTCCTGCCTCAGCCTACCAAGTAGCTGGGATTACAGGCACCCACCACCACGCCCAGCCAATTTTTGTATTTTTAGTAGATATGGGGTTTCACCATTTTGGCCAGGCTGGTCTTGAATTCCTGACCTCAGGTGATCCACTTGCCTCGGCCTCTCAAAGTGCTGAGATTACGGGTGTGAGCCACCACACCGGGCCTAGACTCCCATTTTTATTTAACATCTTCCATTTCTCATCAAAGAAATGATAATAAAATATAGAAAAGCACAATTCTTTATTTTAACGCCACCTCTAGCTCACTTAAATGACCAGTTATTTCCAAGTCTGGATCTGAAAATTTCTATTATGAGAGACTCTCCAGGACCTTCATTCAGTTCCGCGTGTAGTCATGACATTGTGTGATATTGGCACATGGTTGGAAATAACACTTGTGTAGCAGTTTGAGATGAAATACAGGCGATGCCTGGCTTCTGAAAGTGCCTGCAGGCCTGATGTTATACAAGCATTCTCAGCCCAACTTGCCTCCCCTCCTATTTCTATCTCTGCCTTTAGCTGGATATTTGAATAGTTCAGGGGAAGAAAGGGGTAAAGATGAGATGGCAAAAGACACCCCAGCCGCTGGGCCCAGGGTTCATGTCTGTAATCCCAGCACTTTGGGAGGCTGAGGTGGGTGGATCGCTGAGGTCAGGAGTTTGAGACTAGCCTAGACAACATGGCAAAACCCCGTCTCTATAAAAAATACAAAATTTAGCTGGGCATGGGGTGCAGGCCTGTAGTCCCAGCTATTTGGGGGGGCTGAAGCAGGAGAATAGCTTGAACATGCAAGGTGGAGTCTGCAGTGAGCCGAGATTGCACCACTGCACTCCAGCCTGGGTGACAAAGTGAGACCCTGGCTAAAAACAAACACAGAAAAATATGTCATTACGTGTTTTTGAAAGCAAATGTGCTATAAAACTGCTTTGATCTGAATGTCCCCCAAAATTCATATGTTGATATTTAATCTCAGCTTTGGTGGTATTAAGAGGTGAGGTTGTTTGGGCAGTAATTAAGTCATGAGGCCTCCACTCTCATGAATGAATTAGTGCCTTATTCATTGAGGGAAAGGGCTGCAGGGGACTAGCTTTGGCCCTTTTTTGTCCTTCCACCATGTGAGGAACACAACATCTCCTCTGGAGATCATCTCTGGAGGATGCAGCAACAAGGCTCTATGTGAAGAAACCAGGTCCCTCACCAGACACTGTATCTGCTGGCACCTTGATCTTTCACTTCCTAACCCTTCAGCTCTGTAAGAAACACATTTTTGTTGTTTATTAATTACTCTGTCGCAGGTATTTTGTTATAGTAGCACAGACAAATAATGTTTTATTTTATGTTTACAACCCATAAGGAGGAAAATTCTGGATTTGGAATCTATCTTGGCAAGATAATATACAGATATGATTATAAGAAAATCAGTGAGGTCATAAACAGTAGCTTACCAACATAGGTTAGTATACAAATATAACTTCACATAACAAATATAGTTGACTTGAAGTAAACAAACACAACTTACTATAGCATTCTGATAAATGTAGTTTCCTATAACAAATAATCAAAGCCTTAAGATTCAGGTTACAGTTTTCAGAGTTAGTAGTAGCCAATTACTGCCAGGTGTAGTTGCTCAAACTTGTAATCCCAGCACTTTGGGAGGCCGAGGCAGGAGGACTGTCTGAGCCCAGGAGTTTGAGACCAGCCTGAGCAACATGGTGATACCCTGTCTCTATTTTATTTTATCAAAAGTTTTAAAATATTGGCCGGGAGCAGTGGCTCACCCTTGTAATCTCAGCACTTTGGGAGGCTGAGGCAGGCAGATCACTTGAGATCAGGAGTTCCAGACCATCCTAGCCAACATGGTGAAACCTCATCCCTACTAAAAATACAAAAATTGGCCTGGCATGGTGGTGCGCACCTGTAATCCCAGCCACTCAGGAGACGGAGTCAGAGAGTCGTTTGAACCTGGGAGGCAGAGGATGCAGTGAGCCCAGATCGCACCACTGCACTCCAGCCTGGGTGATAGAGTGAGACCCTGTCTTAAAATAAATAAATAAAATATTATTTAAAAAAAGAAGTAGCCTATCTCAGAGGCTATGTGACTTTATCACAGTTTTAAAAATGGAATGGTAAGCCAGTCGTGGTGGCTCACGCCTATAATCCCAGCACTTTGGGAGGTTAAGGCGGGCAGATCACGAGGTCAGGAGTTCGAGACCAGCCTGGCCAATACGGTAAAACCCCGTTTCCACTAAAAATGCCAGAATTAGGTGGGCATGGTGGTGGATGTCTGTAATCCCAGCTACTCAGGAGGCTGAGGCAGGAGAATCGCTTGAACCCGGGAGGCAGAGGTTGCAGTGAGCTGAGATCGCGCCACTGCACTCCAGCCTGGGAGACAGAGCAAGACTCCGTCTCCAAAAAATAAAAAAGTAAAAAAACGGAATGGTAGTTACCTTTACTAGAGACTGAGCATACATAAAAGTAATCTTGGCCGGGCGCAGTGGCTCACGCCTGTAATCCCAGCACTTTGGGAGGCCGAGGCGGGCGGATCACAAGGTCAGGAGATCGAGACCACGGTGAAACCCCGTCTCTACTAAAAATACAAAAAACTAGCCAGGCGTGGTGGCGGACACCTGTAGTCCCAGCTACTCAGGAGGCTGAGGCAGGAGAATGGCATAAACCCGGGAGGCGAAGCTTGCAGTGAGCCGTGATTGCGCCACTGCACTCCAGCCTGGGCAACAGAGCCAGACTCCGTCTCAAAAAAAAAAAAAAAGTAATCTTAAATAGCTTTTTTGCCTTTGGCCAAATGTCGTTTCCTTGTGATCTGGAGTCTACCATGACTATAACTGTATCTGTACCTATATGAATACCTGTACCTGTATCTATACCTACATAAGACTTCATCAAAGTTCTCATCTTGCAATGTTTCCTGTTAAATATCATCATGACTACTTGTAAGCTATTTGAATCAAGGCTGAGTTACAGCCTTTTAAGTCTTTGAATAATTTTTTTTTTTTTTTAGATGGAGTTTTGCCCTCATTGCCCAGGCTGGAGTGCAATGGCACGATCTCAGCTCACCACAACATCCGCCTCATGGGTTCAAGCAATTCTCCTGCCTCAGCCTCCTGAGTAGCTGGAATTACAGGCACACGCCACAATGCCTGGCTAATTTTTTTATATTTTTAGTAGAGACGGGGTGCCACCATGTTGGCCAGCCTGGTCTGGAACTCCTGACCTCAAGTGGTCCTCCTGCCTTGGCCTCCCAGAGTGCTGGGATTATAGGCATGATCCACCATGCCTGGCATTTTTTTTTTTTTAAGAGCACAAATCCATGTTTATTTATTGACTTTTCTTTTTTCTTTTTTTTTTTTTTTTGAGACTCAGCCTCGCTCTGTCACCCAGGCTAGAGTACAGTGGCGCGATCTCGGCTCACTGCAACCTCTGCCTCCTGGGCTCATGTAGTTCTCTGCCTTAGCCTCCCAAGTAGCTGGGATTACAGGTGCCCGCCACCACACCCAGTATTTTTGTATTTTTAGTAGAGATGGGGTTTCACCATTTTGGTCAGGCTGGTCTTGAACTCCTGACCTCGTGATTCACCCGCCTCAGCCTCCCAAAGTGCTGGGATGACAGGAGTGAGCCACTGCACCCGGCCTATTGACTTTTCATTAGTTTAAATCCTTGAGGGGTAGAGCATCGCTCGGATTCTGTGTCCAATAGCCTTAGTGGGAAGATTGCTTCGGAATTCGGCACCAACCATGCCACTGTTTCCGTGGGCCTGAGTTACCTTTCCCCAGATTACTCTGGTTTTATTTGGTTTGCTGCCAGGAGTCACTGTGTTGTTCTTTGCTTTGTATACATAAACGCATCTCTTGCCCCAATAGAATTCTGTTTCATCTCGGGCATAAACACCTTCAATTTTAAAAAGAGCTGTGTGCTCCCTCTGGTTCTGGAGACCCCGCTTATAGCCGCCAAAAATGGTCTTGGACCACAGCTTTCCAGACATAGTTCCTTTTAGAAGTCCTTTTCCCAGCAGGCCTCCACAGGAGTCAAGATGGTAGGAAGAGCTTTTTTTTTTTTAAATTAATTATTTATTTATTTTTATATTTTTTGAGACAGAGTTTCACTCTTGTTGCCCAGGCTGGAGTGCAATGGTGCAATCTTGGCTTACTGCAACCTTCGCCTTACAGGTTCAAGCAATTCTCCTGCCTCAGCCTCCTGAGTAGCTGGGATTACAGGCGGCTGCCACCATGCCTGGCTAATTTGTTTTTTTTGAGACAGAGTCTCGTTTTGTCGCCCAGGCTGGAGTACAGTGGTGCTCTCTGGGCTCACGGGCTCACTGCAAGCTCCGCCTCCCAGGTTCACACCATTCTCCTGCCTCAGCCTCCCGGGTAGCTGGGACTACAGGCACCCACCACCACGCCCAGCTAATTTTTTGTATTTTTGGTAGAGACGGGGTTCACCATGTTGGCCAGGCTGGTCTCAAAACTCCTGACCTCAGGTGATCCGCCCGCCTCAGCCTCCCAAAGTGCTGGATTACAGGTGTGAGCCACAGCGCCAGGCCAAGCCTGTGGTTCTTCTATTCTCAACAAATGGCATGGTTTGACGGGGAAGGGCATACTCCTTCCTTCAGGGCTCTCCCTGAAATGTGGATACATTACTTCCATTTGTGCTCTATTGGCCAGAGCACCGTCCATTGCCATACCTAGTCCCAAGAGAGGCTGGGAATTGAGGTCTTTTTTGGTGGCCCTGTGTCTTGCAAAAAAATCGAGGGTTCATTAAGAAGAAAAGATTGGAGAAACAATACTGGGGGGGAAACTAACAGCCTCTATCAAAGGCTCAGTGTCACTATCAATATCATGCTCAGCTGTGAGAGGCTGGACCAAGGTTGAGTGCCTGAGCCACAGCACCCTGTGTGGGCAGGACGCCCCTGGGCAGGCCTGTAGCACTTGAGGTGGCCCAGCAGGAAACCGTGCCCTGTGGGGCTCTCTATAGCAGATGGTGGCAAACTGCATGATGCACAAGAAAAGGAGTGTTTACTCCTTTTCCCCATGTTGCCCAGGCTGGTCTTGAACTCCTGGGCTCACTCCAGCACAGACTTTGTCCCTGTAAAGCTTCACCCTTCCCTATCCTGGAAGTAGGGAATCCCACCAACTGACAGATTTGAAGGAGACTCCTGCTCCTATCCTGAGGGTAAAGCCTTCGTGGTCTGCCCCCTCCTACCCATCCCGCCAGCCGCAGCTCCCCAGACTGTTCCGTGCTGCAGCCCTTCTCAGTTCTGCATACTTGATGAGCCTGGCTTTGGCCTGTCGTGCTCTGCTGCTGCTGCTCAGGGATACATACAATTGTACAGACTGTGCTAAGAACTTCACATGCATGATCTCTTTTATTTTTTGTCGCTGCCTCTCTGCTCATCTGTACTCCTCACAGGGCAGGAACTTTGAGAAATGGAGGCCCACATCTGTTGTGTTCACTGCTGTATTCCCAGCAAGCAGCACGGTGTGGCACCTTCACAGGGCTTCTGGCTCCAGATCGTTGGCACACAATAAGTGTTTCTTTTTTTAATAATAATAATAATAATTATTATTATTATTATTATTGAGAAGGAGTCTCTCTGTGTTAGCCCAGGCTGGAGTTCAGTGGTGCGATCTCAGTTCACTGCAACCTCTGCCTCCCGGGTTCAAGCAATTCTCCTGCCTCAGCCTTCTGAGTAGCTGGGATTACAGGCACACCACCACACCCAGCTAATTTTTATATTTTTAGTAGAAACGGGGTTTCACCATGTTGTTCAGGCTGGTCTTGAACTCTTGACCTCAGGTAATACATCTGCCTCGGCCTCCCAAAGTGCTGGGATTACAAGCATGAGCCACCACGCCCAGCCTGAGCTTAACTTTTATGTATGTAAATATTCATGTAACCAAATAGTACAATTTTTAAAGTTACGCTTTCTTTTTTTTTTTTTTTTGAGACGGAGTCTTGCTTTGTCGCCGGAGCTGGAGTGCAGTGGCCAGATCTCAGCTCACTGCAAGCTCCGCCTCCCGGGTTCACGCCATTCTCCTGCCTCAGCCTCCCGAGTAGCTGGGACTACAGGCGCCCGCCACCACGCCTGGCTAGTTTTTTGTATTTTTAGTAGAGACGGGGTTTCAGCGTGTTAGCCAGGATGGTCTCGATCTCCTGACCTTGTGATCCGCCCGTCTCGGCCTCCCAAAGTGCTGGGATTACAAGCTTGAGCCACCGCGCCCGGCCAAAGTTACGCTTTCTAATTGGTGTTGCTGAAGATGGAAATGCAATTGATCTTGTAAACTGATTTTTTTCCTCTTACTGATTTTTTATCCATCAACCTGGCTAAACTCATTTATCAATTTTATCTTAATTTTATTTTAGGGTTGCTGCACATGGAATAATTTCATCTGCGAATATTAACATTATTGTTTCTTGTAATCCTTATATATTTGTTGCTTATTGCACTGGCTACAACTTCCATTGTTGTATTGATGAGGATTATTGAGAGCAGGCATCCTTGCCGTGTTCCCCATCTTGAAAGGAATGCTTTCAACATTTCACCATTATGGTGAGGTGTTCTGCGAAATTTTTGAAGATGTCCTTTATCAGCTTCTGGAGTTTTTTTTTTTTTTTTTTTTTAAATCAATGGGTGTTGAATATTTTGAGTGGCTTTGCTGCATCAATTGGGATGAATAAATTTCATCTGCTAACGGGTCTATATTTCTCCTAGTTTAACTTTTTCTTTTAATTTGATAAATATCTTTAGCTATATGTTTCTTCTCAGGTCTCCCTTCTCAGTTACTCCCTTTACCTTCCATTGTTGGTTTTCTCTAGTTTCTTCCTTTACTTTTCTTTTTACTGTGTTCTCTTCCAGCTCTTACTTTTTGGAGTTTTCCCAGGATATCAAAGGTTGGGGGGATGGCAACATGGTTTTCAGATAGTGTGTCTCCCCACAATCTGCTTCTCTCCACAAGTTTGTTTGAAGCCAAGTTAAAGCAATGGATAGAAGACGGCAGCGTGGGTGCCAGACCTGCCAATTTCCAACTGCACACCAAACCCCCGAGCATATGCTTTAGGCCCCTGCCTTTCAGCTTCATAAATAAAACCCTGTCCTGACTACCTCCAGGATTGGATGGAAACTCGGATGAGTAAATATGGTAGAACGACTTTGCAAACTAGCTCCTTATTCACACGTAAGGGGTTGCTCTTGTCACCGAGACTGTTAGAGGCAATGTGAGTTAACAGAAATAGCTCGGATTTTGAAGCTAATGGAATCTAGATCCATTCCCAACCAGCAATGTGACCTTATACTTACTATTTATTTAACCTTTCTGAACCTGTCTCCATCCATCTATACGAAGAACATGGCACAATGTAGGAACTCAGTGAATTTTTGAGATTATAAGACGAGATAATACAGGGCCACAACCTGAAAAACATAAAATACTCCATAAATGGAAGCAGTAAATCCTCCCTGGGCTCGAGACTCCAAAGGCCCTGAGCCCAGCACCAGTAACAGCACCCAGGTAAGTAGGTTGACTGAGAGAAGAGGGCTATTAAAAAAAAATTATTTCCTGAGTTTTGAATCCCCACTGTCAGGCTTCAATGGAGCGCAAAAGTTCCTAAATTTGGTGAGAAATGGCAACATTACCAGAGAATGAACAGACCAGGCCACTAACGTCCACGTGAGGGCTCCAGGAGCCACTTCCGGGCCCAGTCAACCACGACCAGGAGAAGCAGCCCTGGAGCCGCAATCACGTCGACGGAAAACGAGTGCGCTCCCTACTGCAGTCACCAGGAGGCGCTAGTCCTGCCTCTCTCCCGTCAATGGTCCTTGTTTGCGCATGCGTGATTTCTTTCCGCCAGCTTCCCCGCCCCTCCTCCTCCGGCCGCCACCAGTTACGTTCGGCCCGCTGCGTTCGTGCGGCGACGTCCACGCATTTTTTGACGTAGCGAGCGACGGCGAGGAGCGGAGCGGAAGTCCAGCACTGTTCCCGCTAGGGGAGGGAGGGGTGAGAAGCGTAAGTGGGACCGGAAGTGGAATTAATCCGCTTACCTCTCCGGCGCCTGCGAAACAGAAAAGAGAAGGCGCCTGTCGGGCGGGGTGTGGCTTCGGGTGGCGGAGGACGCTGCGATTGGCCCTCGGCTGTGGTGACAGCGACGATTGGTCCCTGCGTGCAGAGCGCGGTGAGAGCGGGTGGCGGCCGTTGGAATTCAAAAGTGGCGGGTGTGGCGCGGGGCTGGTAGCGGCCGGAGCCGCCTGAGTTCTCTACCCTGCTTCGCGAGCGGGCGAGAGAACGCGAGTCCCAGGATCCCCGGAACCCAGTTCTCTTCCACTGCATTCCCCCGGCGCGTGTGGGACCGAGGTGGACATGGATCCGCAGGTGAGTAGGGGGCGGCGCAAGTGTCCTGTCCTGGGGATGGAGACGACGGCTGGCCGCTCCGATGCTGTCGCGCCCCCGGCTCCCGGCCGGCCTTTGTCATGTCTACCGGGAGAGCGAAGGTCCGTGCGGCCCCGCACAAGTGGAAAGGGGCGGAGGCAGGAGTGGAGTCGGCAGAGTGCACCCGGGGAGGTCGGAAGGGACGTCTGTCTGTCTTCCCCCAGCTTCAAGTCTCGGGAGCCCCTCCCTTACTTTCATGTCTCCGAGATTTCCCCTTTCGAATTCTCAGGCTCCTCTGACATATTTCCACTTCTTTATTCCTACTCAGGGTGTGATTGCAGTGTGTAAGAAGGGAGAGTTCTGATATGACTTCTTCCTTTGGGGACATGGTGTCTGAGGCCACATCCTTGCTGAGGTCCTTTTGTGTTATCGCCTCTCCTCATCACTGCTGCTTCGGAGTGTAGGAAAGGGAGAAGGAGAGTAGGGTAATCTGGGCCGAAAGACTCATTCTCTCTCTCCTTTCCCAAATTTTGCAGATTCCTGCCCAATGAAACTGATTGATTTAGTTCTTTCTCTTAAATGGTGCCCTGCTGCACCCCACAACCATATGCAGCTTCCTCTCTCCAGTGAAGAGAGATGAATGTGTATGACAGCTGGAGTGTACTGATTTCTGGTGCCAGGAAAGGTCTCCTGCCTGAATCTTTTGTTTACTAGTATTTCACGTTCAGGTTTCCCTAAAGTTAGAATTCAACCTTAAGAGAGATTCTTTCTGTCGTAACAACCAGAGAGCAGAGTAGTATGATGTGACAGAAGTAATAAAAGCCCTCTCAGATCTACTCATCAAGTATTTACTGAGCACCTACTACATGCCAGGCGCGGTTGTAGGTATTTAGGATGCAGCAGTGAACAAGGGACAAATCGCTGCCATCATGGAGCTGCCATTCTATGGGGATACAGACAATAAATGTAATAAAGGAATTATATAACTGCTGGAAGGCCATAAATGCTGTGGAGAAAAGGAGAAATTTAAGGTTAAGGGAGCAGGGGAGGCCAACTGGTGGGATAGAATATTAAATAGGGTGGTCTCAGTAACCGCGATTGAAAAGATGAGTTGAAGGAAGTGAGGGAGATAATGAGTCCCTAAAGAGTTGTAAAGAGGGAAGTGTGGCAGGATTGAAGTGAGCAAGGGGAAAAGTTGTGGAAAAAGAAGTCAGGTAATGGGTAGTGGGGTTGCTGATCACAGCTGGTCCTTGTGGGGGTCATTGTGAGGACTTTTACTCTGAGTGAGATGCGGAATCACTGGATGATTTTAAGCAAAGAGATAATATTTGTCGGGTCCAATAGATTTGCACAACCATAGCACCATTGCCTTTTGTTTTGTTTTTTTGTTTGCTTCTTGTTTTTTTTTGTTTTGTTTTGTTTTGTTTTTGAGACAGTTTATTTCTCTGTTCCCAGGCTGGAGTGCAGTGGCGTGATCATGGCTCACTAGAGCCTTAACTTCCTGGGTTCAAGTGATCCTCCCACCTCAGCCTCCTGAGTAGCTGGGACTACAGGCACCTGCCACCATGCCTGGCTAGTTTTTTGTATTTTTTATAGAGACAGGGTTTTGCCATGTTGCCCAGGCTGGTCTGGAACTCCTGGGCTCAAGCAATTCACCTGCCTTGGCCTCCCAAAGTGCTGGGATTACAGGCATGAGCCACCGTGCCCTGCAACTTCTTTTTTTTTTTTTTTTGAGATGTAGTCACGTTCTGGAGTGCAGTGGTGCGATCTCGGCTCACTGCAACCTCCGCCTCCCGGGTTCAGGTGATTCTCCTGCCTCAGCCTCCCTAGTAGCTGGGACTACAGGCGCGTGCCACCGCACCTGGCTAATTTTTTGTATTTTTAGTAGAGACGGGGGTTCACCGTGTTAGCCAGGATGGTCTCGATCTCCTGACCTCGTGATCCTCCCACCTGGGCCTCCCAAAGTGCTCGGATTACAGGCATGATCCGCCACACCTGGCCAACATTTTTTGTCATGACTAGGTGGGGGGTTGCTACTGGCATCTAGTGGGTAGAGGCAGGGATGCTGCTAGGCATCTGACAGTGTGCAGGACTTCATTGGACATTGTCAAATGTCACCTGGGGCATAAAATAGCCCTCAGTTGAGAACCACTGGTTTATGATAATCTAGGTGCCAGATGATGGTGTCTTAGGTCAGGGTGGTAGCAGTGGAAGAAATAGTAAAAAGTAGTTGGGTTCTGGATATATTTTGAAGGTACAATCAGCCATGCTTTGCTGACAGATTAGATGTGGTATGTAGGAGAAAGAGAAGACTGGGTTTTTGGCTTGAGCAACTGAAAGATGGAGTTATATCAATTGAGATGGAGAAAGCTTCAAGAGGAGCAAGTTCAAAGCAGGGTTGGACATCAAGAGGTCAGTTATTAGACTTCCAAATGGAGGTTTTTTTTTTGAGACGGAGTCGTTCACTCGCCCAGGCTGGAGTGCAGTGGTGTGATCTCGGCTCACCGCAACTTCTACCTCCCAGTTTCAAGTGATCTCTCGTCTCAGTCTCCCGAGTAGCTGGGATTACAGGCATGCGTCACCACACCCGGGTAATTTTTGTATTTTTAGTAGAGACGGAGTTTTGCCATGTTGGCCAGGCTGGTCTCAAACTCCTAACCTCAAGTGATCCACCCACCTCAGCCTCCCAAAGTGCTGGGATAACAGGCATGAGGCACCACTCCCAGCCTTAAATAGAGATGTTGAGGATGCAGTTCAGTATAGGTGCAGGATCGAGGTCTGAGCTGGATATATAAATTTGGAAACTCTCAGTATATCAATGATATTTAAAGCCATGGGAGTGGATAGTGAGTATAGATAGAGAATGCTGTTAAAGTCTGGAGAGATGGGGAGGACCTGCCAGTGAGGTAAGAAAGGGTGGTCTCCTGGAAGCTAAATGAAGAATGCCTATTAAGGAAAAGGGGAGTGATCAGTTGTATCAAATGCTGTTTGATGGGTCAAGAAAATGAAGATAAAGAATTGACTTAGCAACATGAAGTTACTCGTGATCTTGAGAATAGGAATTTCGATGGAATGGTGGGAATGAAAGCCTGATTGCAATGGGCTTAGGAGAGAAATTGGCCACAGTGAATACACTATAGGTAATACTTTAGAGTTTTGCTGCTAAGGGCGGCAAGGAAAAAGGATAGTACCTGTTAGGGAAAACGGAGTTCAGATTCTTTTAGGTTCGAAGAAATAATAGAGTTTGTTGTATGTCAGTTGGAGTGATGCCGTATAGCGCAAAGCTGATGGTGCAGAGGTGAGAAGGGATGATTGCTGGAGGAATGTTCCTGCAATTGGGAGGATTTGGTGAGTCCGGGATTTGGTGAGGAGGGGTGGGATGTGATGCATATGTGAAAGGGTTGCCTTAGGAGCAGGGCCATCCATCTCTGATCTTGTGGTGAGGTGGATGTAGGCAGGGTTGCATGAATATCCGTTCTTATAGAAGGTTAAGTGCTTATGCTTCTCATTGTGGAAAGTTGGAGGGTATCGTGTCTAGCTTTATATTAATAGATGGGGAAAATATATATACTGTGGTCTTTGGAGTTGTCCTTAATAAACAAACCTTTAAACACATTTTCGTAACCGACAAATTCCAAGGAGGTAGGTCTGTGGCAGATCCACTATGGTAGTGTAGAGAGGAGGAAGGGCACAGGTTATTTTTGAAAATCAGTGTTTGACTTTGGAATACTTAAAGAAAAATTTGGTTTCCATATTATAATTGATTATGCTAAATTAAAATAAGCATTCTTTGTGCACATTTCTGTAGGTGGCAGGAAAAATACTACCTCTTTTTTTCCCATTTTATTTGTATAGAAGCCAATGGTATGGATATATCACAGTGTAAGTATTGCCCCACTGATGAACATTAAATTTCATTCCTTCAAAAACTGTAGAGTCCTACCACGTAGCAGACGTTGTACTAGACCCTCTGGTTATATAGTTATGAACAAAACAGATGAATTCTTATGGTGCTCACAGTCTTATATAGGGGTTATGATAATAAATTAAAAACAAAAGAAAACAGTGTATCAGGTTGTTTCATAATTTTTAAAAATAATGATGCTTTATAAACTTCCTAGAGTAAATCTCATTGTATCACAGGTAGCTCAAACTCACTTTCCCAAAATTGAACTTAGCATCCATAAAACCAGTCCTGCTGAGTCCGATGGCATGTGCCTGTTGTCCTAGGCACTCAGGAGGCTCAGGCAGGAGGATCACTTGAACTCAAAGTTCAAAACCAGCTTGGGCAACCCTGTCTCAAAACAAATTAAACAAAAACCAACTTTTCAGGTACTCAGATATCTGTGTTATTTCTTTTCTTTTTCTTTTTTCTTATTATTTTTTGAGACAGGATCTCAGTATGTCGCCCAGGCTGGAGTGCTGGAGTGCGGTGATATGATCACAGCTCACTGCAGCCTTGACGTGGGCCCAAGCCATCCTCCCACCTCAGCCTCCCTTGTAGCTGGGACCACAGGCAAATGCCATCTGGTTCACTAAGGTGGATGTCTGCCTAGCTTAGCCCTCAAGCTTCTAGAATAGCCCCTTTCAACTAAGTTCCATGAGAATTAAGTTCTTTTTTTTTTTTTTTTTTCTGAGATGGAGTCTCACTCCGTTGCCCACCTAGAGTGCAGTAGCGCGATTTTGGCTCACTGCAAGCTACGCCTCCCGGGTTCACGCCATTCTCCTGCCTCAGCCTCCCGAGTAGCTGGGACTACAGGCGCCCGCCACTACACCCAGCTCATTTTTTGTATGTTTTAGTAGAGATGGGGTTTCACCATGTTAGCCAGGATGGTCTCAATCTCCTGACCTCGTGATCTGCCCACCTCAGCCTCCCAAAGTGCTGGGATTACAGGGGTGAGACACCACGCCTGGCCAAGTTCTTCTTCTTTTTTTTTTTTTTTTGAGACGCAGTCTCTCTCTGTCACCCAGGCTGGAGTGCAGTGGTATGATCTTGGCTCACCACAACCTCTGCCAGTCACTCAAGCAATTATCTTCCTCGGCCTCCCAAGCAGCTGGATTATAGGCACATGCCACCATGCCCTGGTAATTTTTATGGAAACAGGGTTTCACCATGTTGGTCAGGCTGGTCTTGAACTCCTGACCTCAAGTAATCTGCCCGCCTCAGTGTCCCAAAGTGCTGGGATTACAGGCGTAAGCCACCGTGCTCGGCCAGAATTAAGTTTGAATGCCCCCTTTTTTTTTTTGAGATGGAGTCTCACGCTGTTACCTAGGCTGGAGTGCAGTGGCGTGATCTCAGCTCATCGCAACCTCTGCCTCCTAGGTTCAAGTGATTCTCCTGACTCAGCCTCCTGAGTAGCTGGGAATGCAGGCATGCGTCACCACACCCAGCTAGTTTTTGTATTTTTAGTAGAGACAGGGTTTCACCATCTTGGTCAGGCTAGTCTCAAACTCCTGACCTTGTGATCTGTCTGCCTCAGCCTCCCAAAGGGCTGGGATTGCAGGCGTGAGCCGCCGCACCCGGCCCAGGTAAAACATTTCAAACATTGTTCAGTAAATGTCGCCTGATTCTCTCAAGCAGTCTTCAGCCCTCATATATCTTCCACTCCCTCCCTTATTTATGATTCTCAGCTTCAGCCAAAAGGGCCAGTTGGTTTCTTAGCCATGCTATGTACATATTTGAATTTTTGCCTTCCAGAAAGAGCATCCATTCCTCTTTGCTTGTTTGACTCCTACCCTTAAAGTTAGTCAAGTCCAGCTTTTCTCCTAGAGGTTATTCCCACTTTTAGGTTATGTCCCCACTTCTGTTCATGCTGTCTGTCTGACACATAATTCAGCTTTTGGCACAAGTGGTGCTCAGTGCTTGGTGTGGTGATGTTGATAATTGAGGCTGGGGGGGCCAAGATGGGAAGTTCTTGGGACATTTGGGCTCCTGGGTATTGTCTTAAGGATATCTTTTCCCAACAGAGGTCCCCCCTGTTGGAAGTAAAGGGGAACATAGAACTGAAGAGACCTCGGATTAAGGCCCCTTCCCGGCTGCCTCTCTCCGGAAGCAGACTCAAGAGGAGGCCTGACCAGATGGAAGATGGCCTGGAGCCTGAGAAGGTGAGCTGGGCATGGAGAGTGGGGTATGTGTGTGTGTGTATGTGTGTGCGAAAGAAAGGAGAGAGAGAGTATAAACCATTTGGGAGGGTGACTGTGGACCTTGTCTTTATCTTTCCCCAGAAACGGACAAGAGGCCTTGGTGCAACGACCAAAATTACCACATCCCACACAAGAGTTCCATCCCTCACTACAGTGCCACAGACACAAGGCCAGACCACAGGTGGGCTCTCGGGATGGATAGCCTCCGAGGACATGGAAGTCCAGTGCTCTTCAACTCACTTGTTTCTTTTCTTTCAATTTTATTCTATTTTGGTTTTTTTTCTGGTTTTTTTTTTTTTTTTTGAGACAGAGTCTTGATCTGTCACCCAGGCTGGAGTGCAGTGGTGCGACCTCTGCTCACTGCAACCTCCTCCTCCCAGGTTCAAGCGATTCTCCTACCTCAGCCTCCCAAGTAGCTGTGATTACAGGTGCCCACCACCATGCCCAGCTAATTTTTGTATTTTTAGTAGAGACGGGGTTTCACCATGTTTGCCAGGCTAGTCTTGAACTCCTGGCCTCAGGTGATCCACCCGCCTCTGCCTCCCAAAGTACTGGGATTACAGGCATGAGGCACCACGCCCAGCCTATTTTGAATAGGTAATAACATTTCATTTGGTTCAAAATTCCAAAGGCACAAAGGTTGTTGTATAGTAAAGTTTGCTTCCTATTTCTGTCCTCTAACCACCCAATTCTGCTACCCAGGGCAACTGTATGTTCTTCCAGGAAAATTCTATTGGTATTCAAGCAAGTAAGATTATACTCCCCCACCTTTTTTATGCAAATGGTGACATACTTTAGACATGGTTCTGCTTTTACTTATCTTGATCCAACTTGCTTTTGGCCTATGGAGTATAGTTGGCCCTCTGCATCCGCGGATTCTGCTTCTGCAGATTCAACCAACCATCAGTTGAAAATATTCAAGGAGAGTAGGCACAGTGGCTCACGCCTGTAATCCCAGCACTTTGTGAGGCCAAGGTGGGTGGATTACCTGAAGTCCGGAGTTCCAGACCAGCCTGGCCAACATGGTGAAACCCTGTCTCTACTAAAAATACAAAATTAGCTGGACGTGATGGCCCGCACCTGTAATCCAGCTACTCTGGAGGCTGAGGCAGGAGAATTGCTTAGAACCCGGGAGGTGGAGGTTGCAGTGAGCCAAGATTGCACCAGGCTGGCGACAGAGCGAGACTTGGTCTCAAAAAAAAAAAAAAAAAAGAAAAGAAAATATTCATGGAAAATAAAAAAATAACCAAAAAATACAATATAACAATTACGGTCATGTGTCACTTGGCAATGCAGATACATTATCAGAAATGCATTACTGTGGAAACATCATAGAATGTACCTACTGAAACCTAGATGATCTAGCCTGCTACACACCTAGGCTGTCTGGGATAGCCTGTTGCTCCTGGGCAGCAAGCCTGTGTGGGGTGTTACTATACTGAAGCACTGTAGGTAACTATAACCCAGTCGTAACCATTTGTGTATATAAACATACCTAAACATAGAAAAGGTACATTTAAAATAACAATATAAATGATTTAAAAAATGGTATACCTGTACAGGGTACAAACCATTTTTTTTCTTTTTTGAGATGGAGTCTCACTCTGTCGCCCAGGCTGGAGTGCAGTGGCCAGATCTTGGCTCACTGCAAGCTCCGTCTCCCAGGTTAACGCCATTCTCCTGCCTTAGCCTCCCCAGTAGCTGGGACTACAGGCGCTCGCCACCTCGCCTGGCTAGTTTTTTTGTATTTTTTAGTAGAGACGGGGTTTCACTGGGTTAGCCAGGATGGTCTTGATCTCCTGACCTCGTGATCCGCCCGTCTCAGCCTCCCAAAGTGCTGGGATTACAGGCTTGAGCCACCGCGCCCGGCCGAGGGTACAAACCATTAAATGGAGCATGGCTGAATGGAAGTTGCTCTGCATGAGTCAGTGAGTGAGTGGTGAGTGAATGTGAAGGCCTAGGGCCTTACTCTTCACTGCTGTAGACTTTAGAAAGTCTTTAGACTTTAGACTACAGAAAAACTGTAGCCTAACTAGGCTACACTAAATTTATAAAAAATAGTTCTTTTATAATAAATTAACCTTAGTTTACTATAACTGTTTTACTTTATAAATTTAACATTCTTTTTTCCACTTGCCAAGGGTGATGTAACATTTTAATATTTTTAATATTTTTTTAACTCTCTTTTTTTTTTTTTTTTTTTTTTGAGATGAAGTCTCGCTCTGTCGCCCAGGCTGGAGTGCAGTGGCACAATCTCGACTCACTGCAAGCTCCACCTCCCAGGTTCACACCATTCTCCCACCTCAGCCTCCTGAGTAGCTGGGACTACAGGCGCCCTCCACCACACCTGGCTAATTTTGTTTTTTGTATTTTTAGTAGAGACGGGGTTTCACCGTGTTAGCCAGGATGGTCTCGATCTCCTGACCTCGTGATCTCCCTGCCTCAGCCTCCAAAGTGCTGGGATTATAGGTATAAGCCACTGCACCCGGCTAACTTTTTGACCTTGTAATAACAACTTAAAACACAAACATTGTATAGCTGTACAGAAATATTTTATTTCTTTATATCCTTATTCCTCATGCTTTTTTTCTGTCTAAATTTTTTTTTTTGGGTGGGGAGCATATACTTAGGGCAATATGAATCTCTGTCTCCTGGGTTGAAAAGAAAATTCTTTTTTTTTTTTGAGACAGAGTCTCGCTGTGTCGCCCAGGCTGGAGTGTAGTGGCATGATCTCAGCTCACTATAACCTCCACCTCCCAGGTTCAAGAAATTCTGCCTCAGCCTCCCAAGTAGCTTGAACTACAGGGGCATGCCACCACGCCCGGCTAATTTTTTGTATTTTTAGTCGAGATGGGGTTTCACTGTGTTAGCCAGGATGGTCTTGACCTCCTGACCTTGTGACCTGCCCACCTCAGCCTCCCAAAGTGCTGGGATTACAAGCGTGAGTTACTATGCCCCGCCTAAAATTCTTTTTTTAATTTAAAATTTTATTTGTATTTTTTCCAAGAAGTAAGCTTGAATTTGAAAATTTTTCAATATTATTTTGCTTTTGACACCTTTTGTTAAAAATGAAGAAATACACACATTAGCCTAGGCCTACACAGGGTCAGGATCGTCAACATCACTGGCTTTCACCTCCACATCTTGTCTCACTGGAAGATCTTCAGGGGCAGTAACACACATGGAGATGTGAATTCCTGTGATAACAGTGTCTTCTGGAATGCCCTTTTTTTTTTTTTTTTTTTTTTTTGGAGCCGGGTCCCCCACTGTCGCCCAGGCTAGAGTGCAATGGCGTGATCTCAGCTCACTGCAGCTCTGCCTTCCGGGTTCACACCATTTTCCTGCCTCAGCCTCCCTAGTAGCTGGGACTACAGGCGCCCGCCACCACGCCCAGCTTTTTTTTGTATTTTTAGTCGAGATGGGGTTTCACCGTGTTAGCCAGGATGGTCTCAATCTCCTGACCTCGTGATCTGCCTGCCTCGGCCTCCCAAAGTGCTGGGATTACAAGCATGAGTTACTATGCCCCGCCTAAAATTATTTTTTTAATTTAAAATTTTATTTTTAAAATTAAATTGGAATGCCTTTTGAATGACATGCCTGAGGCTGTTTTATAGTTAACTGCTTTTACAAATAGAAGGAGTACACTCTAAAATTACAATAAAAAGTACAATACAGTAAATATATAAACTAGTGACATAGTCATTATCATTTTCAAGTATTATGTACTAGATATAATTGTATGTACTATACTTTTATACAACTGGCAGTGCATTAGGTTTGTTGATACCAGAATCACCACAAACAGGTGGGGAATGCTATGATATTACCATGGCTATAATGTCACTAGGCAGTAGGAATTTTTAGCTCCATTATAATGTTACGGGGTTACTGTTGTATATGCAGTCTGTCATTGACCGAAACATCATTATGGGCACATGACTGTATTAACATAGCATTTACATTGTGTTAGATATTATAAGTAATCTAAAGATGATATAAAGTATATGTGGCTGGATGCTGTGGCTCATGCCTGTAATCCTAGCACTTTGGGAAGCTGAGGCAGGCAGATCACCTGAGGTCAGGAGTTTGAGACCAGCCTGGCCAACATGCCGAAAACCTGTCTCTACTAAAAATACAAAAAAAAAAAAAAAAAAAATTAGCCGGGCGTGGTGGCGCATGCCTATAATCCCAGCTACTCAGGAGCCTGAGGCAGAAGAATTGCTTGAACCCTGGAGGCGGAGGTTGCAGTGAGCCAAGATTGCACCATTGCATTCCAGCCTGGGTGACAAGAGCGCAACTCCGTCTCAAAAAAAAAAAAAATGGAGGCCAAGGCAGGCAGACCACCAGCGGTCAGGAGTTCGAGGCTAGCCTAATCAACATGGTGAAACCCCGTCTTCACTAAAAATACAAAATTAGCCAGGCATAGTGGTGCATGCCTGTAATCTCAGCTACTCGGGAGGCTGAGGCAGGAGAATCACTTGAACCCAGGAGGTGGAGTTTGCTGTAAGCTGAGCTCATACCATTGCACTTCAGCCTGGGCAACGAGTGAAACTCTGTCTCAATCATCAATAAATAAAGTATATGGGAGGGTGTACATAGACTATATGTAATACTATATACCAATTTATGTAAGGGACTTGGGCATCCTTGGATTTTGGTATTCTTGGGGGCTGCTAGACTCAACCCCTTTTGGATACTGAGGGATGACTGTAATTTCTGGTTCTAGGGGAGGTATCATTAGGAGCTGGCCAGATGTAGGGATAAGGGAAGAAAGTTATATTATTTCTAATTCTGAGAAAAGCACTTCTTCTGCCCCTGCCCTAGCAAGATTACATGTCATCTTAAGAATGATCATTCTACCTTTGCTCTCTCCCATCTCCTGGGCAGCTCAAAAAGTTTCCAAGAAGACAGGACCCCGGTGTTCCACAGCTATTGCCACAGGTAATTGTGCTCAAGAGCTGGGTCTGAGAAGGGATTTGGGGTAATGTGTAAAGGGAGAATGACGGAGGTGAAGGGACACTGGTCTTGTACTTCCTAAGTCACCTCCTCAATTCTCTAGGGTTGAAGAACCAGAAGCCAGTTCCTGCTGTTCCTGTCCAGAAGCTTGGCAGTAGGTGACAAACGTAACCACTGGGTGAGAGGCTGGGATAGGGAAGAGAAGATGGTGAGTGCCCAGAAAAATCCATTTGGTCTCTTAGGGGAAGGAGATGTAGCATCAAGTGTGGATCCCATAAAGGCTAGAAGGGAGGAGGGATAGAGAGCCTAGACTTCACTGAGCTTTGTCCTTTCTGTGTTCATCTTAGCATCAGCTGTTCCTCTCATGGCGGGAGGGAAGAAACCCAGCAAACGTCCAGCCTGGGACTTAAAGGGTCAGTTATGTGACCTAAACGCAGAACTAAAACGCTGCCGTGAGAGGACTCAAACATTGGACCAAGAGAACCAGCAGCTTCAGGACCAGCTCAGAGATGCCCAACAGCAGGCCAAGGCCCTGGGGACAGAGCGCAGGACACTGGAGGGGCATTTAGCCAAAGTACAGGCCCAGGCTGAGCAGGGCCAACAGGAGCTGAAGAACTTGCGTGCTTGTGTCCTGGAGCTGGAAGAGCGGCTGAGCACGCAAGAGGGCTTGGTGCAAGAGCTTCAGAAAAAACAGGTGGAATTGCAGGAAGAAAGGAGGGGACTGATGTCCCAACTAGAGGAGAAGGAGGTAAGGGCCAGATTTTCACCAGATGCCAGCCCCGCTTTCCTGGCAGAGGTCATGCCTCCCCTCCCTTCCAGGTGCCCCTCAAGTCTGTTTGGGCTCAGAACTCCTGAGCACCTATCTTTAGCAGTATAGGTGCTGCTGAAGATACCTCTTCCACCAGTCTGCACCCAGCCCACTCCTGACTGTCTTGCTTTCTGTCATGCTTCTTCCTACCCTTTACTGTTTGCAAAGCTCCCATTTAGAGCTGTGTCTTCCTTAGTCCCCCATCCCTCTTTCTTTGGGTTCCCATTCTGATCACAAATTCCTGTGGTACTCTCTTTCCCTCCTCCCATGTCCACTTGACTCCTTCCTGGTGAGCACCAACCAGATTAAATTATTTGCGGTCTCTTAAATGACTCAACTTTCACTTCTGGGCATTCTGCGTATGTGCTTCCCTCTTTCTGGAATGTTCTTTGTGTACTGCATCCTTCCTTGGTTCACTTCTCTACTTCTGGGTGTCAGCCTAGATATCATCTTCCTTGTGCTCCTCTTTGTGCTTGGGCATACCCATAGCACTCCCTGTCTTAGTACCATGATTCCTTATTTTCTTATCTTTCTTTGTTTACCAGATGTTGAGGTCCTTTTCAGCAGGGACCTCACTCCACCCACTCCATACGCCACACAATTTGTTCTTATTCTTGGTTGCAAATCACCCTCTGTGTATGTTGTGTTCTGTTCTGGGCAGAGGAGGCTGCAGACATCAGAAGCAGCCCTGTCAAGCAGCCGAGCAGAAGTGGCATCTCTGTGGCAGGAGACTGCGGCCCAGGCAGCCTTACTGGCTGAGCGGGAAGAACGTCTTCACGGGCTAGAAATGGAGCGCCGGCGACTGCACAACCAGCTGCAGGAACTCAAGGGCAACATCCGTGTATTCTGCCGAGTCCGCCCTGTCCTTCCGGGGGAGCCCACTCCACCCCCTGGCCTCCTCCTGTTTCCCTCTGGTCCTGGTGGGCCCTCTGATCCTCCAACCCGCCTTAGCCTCTCCCGGTCTGACGAGCGGCGTGCGACCCTGAGTGGGGCACCAGCCCCACCAATGCGCCACGATTTTTCCTTTGACCGGGTATTCCCACCAGGAAGTGGACAGGATGAAGTGTTTGAAGAGATTGCCATGCTTGTCCAGTCAGCCCTGGATGGCTATCCAGTATGCATCTTTGCCTATGGCCAGACAGGCAGTGGCAAGACCTTCACAATGGAGGGTGGGCCTGGGGGAGACCCCCAGTTGGAGGGGCTGATCCCTCGGGCCCTGCGGCACCTCTTCTCTGTGGCCCAGGAGCTGAGTGGTCAGGGCTGGACCTACAGCTTTGTAGCAAGCTACGTAGAGATCTACAATGAGACTGTCCGGGACCTGCTGGCCACTGGAACCCGGAAGGGTCAAGGGGGCGAGTGTGAGATTCGCCGTGCGGGGCCAGGGAGCGAGGAGCTCACTGTCACCAATGCTCGATATGTCCCTGTCTCCTGTGAGAAAGAAGTAAGGACCCATGGGCACGGGAACTGGGGAATGGGGAGGAGTGGGCAGGGTGCCACAAGATGGAGGTAGAGAGAGAAAGGAGCAGGAGAGAATTGAAGGATGAAGTACAAGTTGTGAGGCTGGGTTACCACATCCCGTTTTGGCCTGTGGGCTGTAGGTAGATCTGCCTTAACCCAGGAGTGGCGAGGGAGTGATGCATCTGCTGAAATGGGGAGGGTCACTGCATCTCAGGTCTCATCTAGCCATGCTCATCCTAGCCATGCTGGTCTCCTGGCTATTCCTCAACCAACTAGTCATGCTCCCCATCTCAGGGCCTTTGCCTGGATGCTCCTTTCCTGGAGATCTTACGGCAATGAGGCCATCTTTGGCTATCCTGTCAAAACTTGGTTCCCCACCCTGCCTTTATACACTCCCTATTCTATGTATTCCTTACCATTATACTGTGCATCTTATTTTGTTTGTTGACAGGCTAGAAAGCTTCAAGATAGTGGGGGTGGGCTCTTACTCATTTCCATACATACTACTATGTACTGACTTCTGCCTGCCCTTTTACCCCTTCTGCTCCCATCCCCAGGTGGAGGCCCTGCTTCATCTGGCCCACCAGAATCGGGCTGTGGCCCGCACAGCCCAGAATGAACGGTCATCACGCAGCCACAGTGTATTCCAGCTACAGATTTCTGGGCAGCACTCCAGCCGAGGCCTGCAGTGTGGGGCCTCCCTCAGTCTTGTGGACCTGGCCGGGAGTGAGCGACTTGACCCTGGCTTAGCCCTCGGCCCCGGGGAGCGGGAACGCCTTCGGGAAACACAGGCCATTAACAGCAGCCTGTCCACGCTGGGGCTGGTTATCATGGCCCTGAGCAACAAGGTGGGAATAGGAGTGGGGGCAGATATGGGACCTGGGGGCCAGTTGGGGTTGGCTGTGCAGAACTCTGCCCATTCCTAAACATCTGTCCCTACCTCAATCATGTAGGAGTCCCACGTGCCTTACCGGAACAGCAAACTGACCTACCTGCTGCAGAACTCTCTGGGTGGTAGTGCTAAGATGTGAGTGAAAGGGACAGATGGAAGGGTTCAGGTAGGAACTGTGTTGGGGTGAGGGGTAGAAAGAGGGGAACAGTGGAGACCTGCCCAGGCTCTGCTGGCCCCTAATGCTGGGACTGGGCATATTCTGTTTTCATAGGCTCATGTTTGTGAACATTTCTCCACTGGAAGAGAACATCTCCGAGTCCCTCAACTCTTTACGCTTTGCCTCCAAGGTGCGATTACCACCAATCAATCCCAGGCCTTGTCAGGACCCATGGGTGCTTGTAGGCTTCTCCATTCCTATCCCTTCTGTATTCTAGGGCAGGGAGCACATTTGTCCAGAAAGGTTTTACATTTGCAGGCATCTGAGGCAGTACTCACCATGGTTCCATTTTTAATTATTAGCTTTTGAGTTAAGTTTTTTAAAAAACAGGTGATTAATTTAACCTGAGAAAGCTGATTGAAAAAAAAAAAAGAAAAGGTGACTGACTAAAAGGTCTAAACTGGTTGGGTGCAGTAGCTCATGCCTGTAATCCGAACACTTTGGGAAGCCAAGACAGGAGGATTGCTTGAGCCCACGAGTTTAAAATCAGCCTGGGCAACATAGTGAGACCTGGCTCTACAAAAAACAGGAAAATTAGCTGGGTGTAGTGGCTCACACCTGTAGTTCCAGCTACTCAGGAGGCTGAGGTGGGAGGATCACCTGAGCCTGGGAGGTGGAGGCTGCAGTGAGCCATGATCCTACCACTGCACTTCAGCCTGGGTGACAGAGCAAGACCTTGTCTCAAAAAACAACACACAAAATATCCCTAAGATTCCTCCCCATCAGCATACAGAGATCATTCCATTATTTTTAGGTCTGCCTAGGACTCCACTATGTAGTTGCACCAAAATTTATCCACCAGTTCCCTCTACTGGACACTTGGATTGTTTCCACCCTTTTTTAGTTTACAAGCAAGGCCACGTTGCCTAACTTTGTACATACATCATTTTGTATTTTTTCAGTTACATCTAACCAGGGCAATAGTCCTTGAAATGGGATTACTGAATCAAAGAGTAAGAGGTTTTTCAGACTGTTCCAAATAGTGTGAATTCAGACTCCAAACTTCATGAGGGTCAGCCATTGGCCATGTGAATTCTCACGTATGAGAATTCCTTCCACTAGAATCTCCTCCCACTAGTGTTAAGCAAGTCAGGAAGTTTCCTTACTGTCTGCCTCCACGGTATAATTTTTTTCTCTGGTTCACCCTCCTCCTGAGCGTATAGCCCTTTAATGGGCTCTGGCTTTATTTGAGGTCTGATCAATTCTGTCCTGCTGTACACTTGGGCCTCCTCCCAGTCAGCACTGATTGTTGCTGTAGAGTAGCCAGCACCTGCACCCTGATCTGGTCTTCTAAGTTCAGTTTTAGAGGGTGGTGATGTTTTTTCTAATTTTTATTAATGTTATACCAATGTAACATCCAACAGCATGAACTTTAATATCCTCTAATACCCAGTTTATGTTAAATTTCACCCAACTGTCTCAGAAGTGTCTTTTATACATAATAGGTTTGTTCAAATCAGGATCCAGGCAAGGGCCACCCACTTGATTGAAATGTCTCAAGTTCCACAACCCTATCCCACACTGCCACTATTGCGTCATTTGTTTGTTGAAGGTCATTTGTCCTATCGAATATACTATTCTGGATTTTGGCTGATTGCTTCCTCTTTCCCCCATACTTTCACTTATTTATCATATTTGGGTGTTGTCAGCGTGATCCATCCATTTAAAAGCTCCTTACTGACGTTTTCACCTAGTGATTTTATCCATCAGTGACCATACCTGGATCCATTATTTCATTAAGGGGTTTTTAAATGGCGATTTTTCTAATCTTAGTTGTTCTGCATTGATTAGTCACGATTCTTTTTTTTTTTTTCTTTGAGACGGGGTCTCGCTCTGTCGCCCAGGCTAGAGTGCAGTGGCCGGATCTCAGCTCACTGCAAGCTCCGCCTCCCGGGTTTTTACGCCATTCTCCTGCCTCAGCCTCCCGAGTAGCTGGGACTACAGGCGCCCGCCACCTCGCCTGGCTGGTTTTTTGTATTTCTTTTTTTTTTTAGTAGAGACGTGGTTTCACCGTGTTAGCCAGGATGGTCTCGATTTCCTGACCTTGTGATCCGTCAGTCTTAGCCTCCCAAAGTGCTGGGATTACAGGCTTGAGCCACCGCGCCCGGCCACGATTCTTTTATGAAGACATTTGCCTTGCCATCTACTTGGTTTCTCTGAAATTCAATTCATACAGGAAAAACAAGATAAATGCTGAATTATTGATTTTCAGTATTGAGTTGATACCCGAGCAGCTTCCAAAGGTGACCAATGAATGTTTATCTGAGGGTTATCTTTATTTTTATTTTTATTTTTTTGAGACAGAGACTTGCTCTGTTGCCTAGACTGGAATTCAATGGCTCAATCATAGCTCACTGTAGCCACCAAAAGTGTTGGGATTACAGGCGTGAGCCACCCAGCCCGGCCACAGTCGTTCTTCTTTCTGATGCTCAAATTGCCCCATTTTGGGCCAATAGGAACCTCCTGGCCGGGTGCGGTGGCTCACGCCTGTAATCCCAACACTTCGGGAGGCCGAGGCGGGTGGATCACGAGGTCAGGAGATGGAGACCATCCTGGCTAACACGGTGAAACCCTGTCTCTACTAAAAATACAAAAAATTAGCCAGGCGTGGTGGCGGGCGCCTGTAGTCCCAGCTACTCAGGAGTCTGAGGCAGGAAAATGGCGTCAACCTGGGAGGCAGAGCTTGCAGTGAGCATCGAGATCGTGCCACTGCACTCCAGCCTGTGCGACAGAGCGAGACTGTCTCAAAAAAAAAAAAAAAAAAAAAAAGAACCTCTTTCAGGTTGGTGCCAGTGTCCTTTAGACAGCCTCCCCAGACTTCAACGGATCCATTTTCTAAGGAGTCCTAGTTCCTAAATGGGTGTTATTACTCTTTTATCTCGGTTTAAGTATTTTACAGTGGGAGAGGTTAGAGGTCTCTAGTACAGGGTATT
Organism: Piliocolobus tephrosceles; assembly: GCF_002776525.5. Taxonomy (NCBI): domain Eukaryota; kingdom Metazoa; phylum Chordata; class Mammalia; order Primates; family Cercopithecidae; genus Piliocolobus; species Piliocolobus tephrosceles. The sequence continues at coordinate 135,383,378 of NC_045438.1, read as the reverse complement.
GCTGGAAATGAGGGCCTCTTCTCTCTGCTCCTGTATTTTCTTCTGGGGCTTCTATCTCTTCTCAGGCCTTTTCACCTCCTCCAAACCTAGTGTGCAGAGGAGAACCAACCATAACTGGGACCAGCCTGAACCTGCCTTTGGAGGCCTTACTTCAGTATTTGTGAGGGCAGCCCTAGCATTGGAGGATGGAAGGAGATCTTGGGGAAAATGTTGTATTGGTTACTCTGCAAACTTTTATCCTGTCTAACCCCCTACCCCCAGGTGAACCAGTGTGTTATTGGTACTGCCCAGGCCAACAGGAAGTGAAGACGGATCCAGATCTTGTGTTGGGAGTGTGTGTGTGTGTGTCTGTATCTGTATGTGTATGTATTGGGTGAGGGGTGGGAGGGTTGCTGGAGGGTGCTTTATTGGGTGGAGGGCACCATGTCCCAGGGCTATCAAATAAAGAATAGTGGTTTTTTTTTAAATAAAGGTTTATCTGCCCAAGAAGGCAGATATTTTCATATCTGTAAAGGTGGGAGCTGTGATCTGTCCCCTCTGCCAAACGTTTGTGTGGGAGGCGGGAGCGGGGGCTGAGGGCTTGGGCTTTCCTCTCCTCAGCTCTCACCGGTTCTGGACCATGGTCTGGATCATCTTCCCCTCTGCTAATACCCCCCCTCTGCTAATACCCCGTCTCCCGTCCCTCACATCAGGGTGGCGTGCCCTCTAGCTATCCACGCCCTCTCCTTGGTCACTAGTTATAGATGTTTCACTCTTCCGCCGGCCACCCCAGCCTCAGGGAGCAACGTTCCTTTGGTGGGTGTCGGCAAATGGGGACCGGACCCCAGAGTCCAGAGGCGGGGCTAGCGCGCGCTCCCAAACTGCTGGCTCTTTCCTCCCGCCCTTTCCCTGCCTTTCCGTTCGAACGGCTGGGGCTCTGCCCGCTCGCTGCCCATTGGCTGGCTCTCGGTGGCGTCACCGCCTCGGGTCCTTGCCCCCTTCGTCTTTGCGCCAGCCCTGGAAGCCTGGGGCGGGACGTGCCCGGGAAGCGGCGTGCACGCCCGCCGACTCCCTCGCGCCAACCGCCGACGGCCGCCGCCCCGTGAAGGAGGGGCTCAGTCCTCCCAGGTGCCGCGCGCAGGAGGGACACGCGTGCGCAAAAGGGCGGCGGGTGGGGCGCGACTCGCCATGGGGAGGGCGGGGCTGGGGCTAACGGCGAGTGGAGGGCGGGGCGCGCGAGGGAGGAGGGCGTGGTGGGGGCATCGAGAAGGGTGAATGGAGGGCGGGGCCGTGAACTGGGGCCGGGGGGCGGGACTTGGAGTGACCATGGGGGGTGGGGCAGTTAACGGATGTGGCATGGGGCGGGGGACCAGTCCGGAGGCGCGCTGCCGGGAGGGGGGATTCCCTCGTGCCCCAAGGGCGAGGGCGAGTCTCAGGTCCGAGGAAGGGGCTGAGGGGATTCCCTCTCCCACCGCGTCCGACTCTTTGCTTCCCAAGCCGCGGAGGGCCTGCCTCTTCCTCGGCGCCCTCCAGGCCTGTCGGAGGTGAGGGAGGTGGGGTGAGGTGGTGCCCGCCCCCCCCTCCGGCTCCTCCTTCCCCCCAGTCCTCCCCTCCCACCACCCTCCCCCCCGACCGGTCCGTCCCTCCCCTCCCTCCCCCCCGCCGCCTCCTCCTCCTGCCGCTGCCGCTGCTTTGGCTGCTGCGTCATACGCCCCAGAGCCGCCGGGACGGAGGGGCTGGGCCTGGGGACCCCCCGGCCTCCGCCTGCACACCCCCCCACGCCCGGACGTGCCCTCTCCGCGCGGGGGACTCGCCTAGGTCTCCTACGTCTGCCCCTGCCCGGCTCCCGGCGGCCCCAGCTGTCACCGGTAAGGAGGCGGCAGGAGGCGCCGGTGGGGGGCAGGGAGCCGGGGGTCGGCGCGGGGCGCGGGCGGGAGAGCCTCGCCGCCTTGGCCTCGGGTCCGAGCTGGGCCGACTCAAGTCCCTTCTCGGACTTGCGGTCCTGGGGAGTGGAGACCGGGACTGGGACACGCCCCCCTCCCGGGGCACTCGGAGAAGTTGTCTAACCCGGGGGCAGGGAGCCCCAAATTTGAGGGTGACCTGACATAACCTGGCACCAGGATGATTGTTCTTAATGAGACACGCAGGCCTGGGGAGACAGCCGTTTCTGCTCTGGAAAACATCTCCAGAAAAGGTCCCAAAACACATCTCTGGGCAACAGCACACCCTAATTATGATACCTCTAAACTGAGTGGTAGCCTTTGCTTCTACAACCGTAATTTCTCCTAAAATTTCAAGGCCAGGATATAATATCCCAGGAGAGCTCTGGAAGCTGGGAAACTAGCAACTAGGTTTGGGGTTGGGGGGAGGGCAGTTACCCGAGGAGAGCCAGTCACTAGAGTTGAAAGAGGACTCAAGAAGCTGGTGATGGGTGCCTGGTGGTTTCCTATCCAGGTGTCTCAGGGATTTGGAGATGGGGGCACAGATCCTTCATTCTTGACGGCAAAATAGGCAAAGAAAATGGGGAAGCTGGCCGGGCGCGGTGGCTCATGCCTGTAATCCCAGCACTTTGGGAAGCTGAGGTGGGTGGATCATGAGGTCAGAAGTTCGAGACCAGTTTGGCCAACATGGCCAACACCCGCTCTCTACTAAAAATATAAAAAATAGCCAGGCGTGGTGGTGGGTACCTTTAATCCCACCTACTTGGGAGGCCGAGGCAGGAGAATTGCCTGAACAGGAAGTGATAGTTGCAGTGAGCCAAGATTGTGCCACTGCACTCCAGCCTGGGCAACAGAGCAAAACTCCATCTCAGGAAAAAAAAAAAAAGAGAAAAAGAAAATGGGGAAGCTTTCTCAGCTTTCATAACCTTCTCCTCCCCATTTCTTTTCTGGCTAGGCCCCCCCAGGATGCAATGGCGCAGCCCCCCCGGCTGAGCCGCTCTGGTACCTCCTCACTTTGGGACCCAGCTTCTCCTGCTCCCACCTCTGGCCCCAGGCCTCGACTTTGGGAGGGTCAAGATGTGCTGGCCAGATGGACTGATGGGCTGCTATACTTGGGTACCATCAAAAAGGTAAGACCTTCTACCTCTGATCATCTTCCTATTCCCCTTATCTAATTCTGGTTCCCATTTCATCCTCTTTGCTCACCCATTCCAGGTGGACAGTGCTAGAGAGGTGTGTCTGGTCCAGTTTGAGGATGATTCGCAGTTTCTGGTTCTATGGAAAGACATTAGCCCTGGTAAGACTAGAGACCTGAGATTGCACATCCCATGGAAAACAAACCTGGCTTAGAGGGGCAGAAAGAGACTTAAGGGCAGGCCCCGTGACACTGTGTTCTCTCACAGCTGCCCTCCCAGGGGAGGAACTCCTCTGTTGTGTCTGTCGTTCTGAGACTGTGGTCCCTGGGAACCGGCTGGTCAGCTGTGAGAAGTGTCGCCATGGTGAGAGAGCAGGTCACCTGAATGGTCTAGCTTGCTCTTCCCTCCAGGATGGTCCTTATGTCACCTGTCATGGCCTTAGTCCCCAAGCCACTGCTCTGGCCAGGCTGCTTAGCCCTATCTTAGTCCTCATCCCCTTTCAGCCCAGGGAGAAGCAGCCATGGAAAGGGGTGGTGTAACCTTTGCAAGCAGAGGATGGTTTAACTGCATCCTTTTTTAACCATATGACCTTGGACAAGTCCCTTAACCTCTAGGAGCCTCAGTTCCCTGACTCATAAAATAAGGATCATGTACCCCCTCATCAAGAACATGGTCAAGGATTAAATGAGATGGGTAAAGACTATTCCTGTCCCAATACCAAGCACACACAGGTGTGCAATAAGTGGTCTACTATTAACATTATCACTCTTCAGCTTATCACCAGGACTGCCATGTTCCCAGGGCTCCAGCCCCTGGAGAGGGAGAGGGCACATCTTGGGTATGCCGCCAGTGTGTCTTTGCGATCGCCACCAAGGTAAAGGCACTTGCCTGTTACCCCTTCCTGTGGGAGCCTCCCATCCACAGCCTCTCGCAAGCCTTTTCCTCTCCCCACCCCTCTGAAGCCATCCACCTGTCCTGTCTCTGCAGAGGGGAGGTGCCCTGAAGAAGGGCCCCTATGCCCGGGCCATGCTGGGTATGAAGCTCTCTCTGCCATATGGACTGAAGGGGCTGGACTGGGATGCTGGACATCTGAGCAACCGACAACAGAGTTACTGTTACTGTGGTGGCCCTGGGGAGTGAGTAATGAGGGGGAGCAGACTGTGGAATGAATGATGTGGTGGTGCCTCCCAGGAAATGAAGGAAAAAGAACAGGATGAGGGTAGCACTCAGGGGGATGGGAGGTAAGTTTAGGGTTTGGGGCAGTTATAGGGAAGGGGGTTTCTGGGGGCCAGAAGTCCTATGTTTCCCCTCAGGTGGAACCTGAAAATGCTGCAGTGCCGGAGCTGCCTGCAGTGGTTCCATGAGGCCTGCACCCAGTGTCTGAGCAAGCCCCTCCTCTATGGGGACAGGTGAGACCAAGGCAGACTCTCCAGAAGCCAAGATGTCCTCTTTCTTCGTGCTCCACCCTCAGTTCCCATGCCCATCTCCACTCCAGTCTCTTCCCAACATCTGCAGCATTACCTCACCTGTTTGCCCCATCCTTGCTTGTGAGTCCTCCAGGGGATGGCATAGTTTTCCTGCGTAAGTGTGTGTTCTTCCTCTTGCCTATGTCCAGGTTCTATGAATTTGAATGCTGTGTGTGTCGCGGAGGCCCTGAGAAAGTCCGGAGACTACAGCTTCGCTGGTGAGCTGGCTTGGGCATGACCTCAGTGTAACTCCACACCCCCAGTATTTTACTCTGTATGCCCCAACCTCGCACCTTGGGACTCCCCTGGCTCTTAAAATGCCTCTGTGGTCTTGGAAACTTTGGTTTTCCAGGGTGGATGTGGCCCATCTTGTCCTGTATCACCTCAGTGTTTGCTGTAAGAAGAAATACTTTGATTTTGATCGTGAGATCCTCCCCTTCACTTCTGAGAATTGGGACAGTTTGCTTCTGGGGGAGGTAAGGGGTAGTGCAGTTTTGGGGGTTGGGATGGGACAGGGAGATGTAGTGGAAAGGGGAAGAGAAGAAATCACTGTTCCCCTGGCCCCATTTTTCTTCATTTCTCCCAGCTTTCAGACACCCCCAAAGGAGAACGTTCTTCCAAGCTCCTCTCTGCTCTCAACAGCCACAAGGACCGGTGAGTTGGAGGGAAGAGGAGTCTAGGATGAGACTCAGAAAGAGATGGAGATTGGAAGCCTGGAAGGGGAGGGGCTTGCAACCCACCTGGAAGACTATGACTGAAAAGGATTGAGGAATGGTGTAAGGAGGAACCTTTTTTTTTAAACAGCACTGACCCTATATCATTTCTCTTCTTGCTCCAGTTTCATTTCAGGGAGAGAGATTAAGAAGAGGAAATGTTTGTTTGGTCTCCATGCTCGGATGCCTCCCCCTGTGGAGCCCCCTACTGGAGATGGAGCACTCACCAGGTCACTGGTCCAGGGGGGATGGGGGAAATTCTTAGGGTGTTAGTGCTGGCGGGTATATGTATAGAGATGGGGAGGTCTTTGGGGTGTCCGGGAGGGGGCTGGGGGGATAAGGAGGCCTCTTACAGCTTCCCTTCAGGGCAGGGCCCTGGGGGAGGGGTCTCACGTCCCCTGGGGAAGCGCCGGAGGCCGGAGCCAGAGCCCCTGAGGAGGAGGCAGAAGGGGAAAGTGGAGGAGCTGGGGCCACCCTCAGCAGTGCGCAATCAGCCCGAGCCCCGGGAGCAGAGGGAGCGGGCTCATCTGCAGAGGGCACTGCAGGTACCGGGGCAGGGGGAACCCTATGGAGCAAATGGTGGGGTGTGGGAAGGAGTCAAGGATTACCTCTCAGTCCTTTGCCCCCTCTTCTAGGCCTCAGTGTCTCCACCATCCCCCAGCCCTAACCAGAGTTACCAGGGCAGCAGCGGCTACAACTTCCGGCCCACAGATGCCCGCTGCCTGCCCAGGTCAGTGCTCCGCTGCCCCTCCTCCACAAAATATGCTCCCATTTATTCACATCTTCTGGACTTTCTCACCCAGAATTCCTTTCCCTCTCCCCCTTGGCTACCCACTTCTTGGCCTAGACCAACTTCTAGAACTAGTGTCTGGTAGCCAGTATTCTGGGGAAGGGAGTCCCTTGTGGATAGTGTTTGAGCTCTGCACTTCCCCGGGGGAGAAGGTCCTGTTCCCCCGCTTCAGGTCCTGACTTGCCCCACTCCAACCCCAGCAGCCCCATCCGGATGTTTGCTTCCTTCCACCCTTCTGCCAGCACCGCAGGGACCTCTGGGGACGGTGAACCCCCAGACAGGTGAGATTCTATCTTCTATTACCAGCGATGCTCCTCTTCCCCTCTATGTGCTCAAGGCTCTTAGTCTCTAACACTGTTTCTCTGATTCACATGTGCTCTCCATTTCTGCCCATTTCTTACAATTGCCTTCTCTCCCTAGGTCACCCCTGGAACTTCACATTGGTTTCCCCACAGACATCCCTAAAAATGCCCCCCACTCGATGACTGCCTCATCTTCCTCAGTCTCATCCCCATCCCCAGGTCTTCCTAGACGCTCAGCACCCCCTTCTTCCCTGTGCCGTAGTTTGTCTCCTGGGACTGGGGGAGGAGTCCGAGGTGGGGTTGGCTACCTGTCCCGAGGGGACCCTGTCCGGGTCCTTGCTCGGAGAGTACGGCCTGATGGCTCTGTGCAGTACCTGGTTGAGTGGGGAGGAGGGGGCATCTTCTGAACAGCTTGCCTCTGCCCACCTCCCCATTCACACACACCGGCACTTTCATACCCTGACCTCTGACCTCACCTACAGCTGGGATGTACCTGGAGAGATAGGGGGTAGTTCTCCCTACTGCCCAGGCTGGAATCCAAGAGTGGGGGGTGGGGAAGAGGCTCTCTTCTCTACCCTCCTTCATGATTCCTGACCCCTCCATCCTTCCCATTTCCTTTGATGTTATTTTGTTACAGCTTTTTAAATATTTTTTAAAATTATTTAACCCCTGGGGGCAGAGACTGAGGAGGGAGGATGATAAGGGATCCCGGACTCTGTATGATTGAAATAAAGAGAAATAAATCTAGCAGCTCGGAGTCATTCTGAAAGATGTAGAGAATACAGGGACTAGAAGCACTTATATTCTCCCAACAAATTTGCATACATGACAAGGAAAAAACAGGCAAAAGGCAGAAAGACCTAAAGACAGGATTTATTGGGGGCCCGGTCATCACCTGGAAGTCAGAAGGCATTGAGTATCAAGGGGATCACGGCAGGAACAGGGCTCATCATGGCAGGACTGTGCTGGAGTCAGAAACTGACTCTGTGACCTGGCGCACCCACTGCAGGTATGGAAAGTTCCCCTGTTCCACAGGCAATGCAATTACCTCAGCCACTTCGTAAGGGTGCACAGAACTACAAGATAGGTGGGTGGGGGAAGGGGATTACTCAAAGATTTACCTAAAGGAACCCGCTCCCTCGCGCAAGCAAGTCACATCCCCACAGTACACACCCTCAGTACATCCCCACAGTACACACCCTCACCCCATACATCTCAAAGTTCTCACCGAACAAAATCTGTCAAAGCCGGGACCAAGGAACTTTGGGTTTTAATCATCTAAGGGACAAAGATAAATATGGTTGACTCAAGGAGTGGGACTGAGTTCAGTTTCTCAGAAGAGGGGTAAGGGCTAAAGGGGTCAGGGATTGGGGACATTTTGTTGGGTGGGGGAAATGTTTCTCACCATCAGCACCTCACTGTCTTCCTCGATCTTCCCTTTCCACTCATAGCTGAAAGGTCAGAGGGGGAGAGTTGTGAGGAGCAAAGAATGTCCCCCAGGAAAGACGTTCCCAGTCAGCTCCCACAGTTAGGTTAACCCCCAACTCCTATGACTCACATGGATGTAATCTGAGGGATGAGGTTGACGCAGGCTGCTAGGCGCTTCTCCACCACAGCCCTGGAGTGAAGAGACAGCCCCATTCAGAGTGCCCCATGACCCCAATTTTTGTACTGGCAGCCCAGAGACAGGCTTCCAGAGCTGAAGAGAGGAGAAAGCGGCACTCTTCTGCCCCACCCCCAACTCTCCCTTCATGATCATCCTTTCTCGCTGAACATCGAGGTCCCTACCTGGCGATCTCCTTGGCGACCTTCTCGTTGGGGCAAGTGACAAAGGCTGCAGACACCGAGCCCGGAACGTAGCCGGAGCCGGAATCCGAGGCCGGCGGGGGCTGGGTCGGAGGGCTTCCAGAGGCCATGGTCAGCAGGGCTCGGGGTAGCAACAAAAGGCGGGAGGCCACAGGCAGCAGCGCCGGCATCCAAACAAAAGACAGGAGCAGAGAAGCCTGAGAGCAGGAGGCGAATTCGATCTCTCCTCACCAACAGCCCAGGAAATTACACCCAGGGAAGCCTTGGCTTAGATACTCAGGCTCTGCCCTCCCGCTGATGTACCCCGAAAAAGAATGCCCCTGAAGGTGGGAGAGAAACTTGGAAAAGTAAAGCAAAGGCTCATTTCACTCACACCTTAGGGGGCCAACCTCTGGGATTTGGGGTGCAGGTAGCGGTCGAGGCTTCGAGGACCGGAAGGGGCGGGACGGGGCCGGTCACTCACCACTCCGCCGAGCAGGACCGCGGGAGCCCGCCCCCTACTCATGCGGCCTACGCTGGTAGAGGAGAGTCGATCTCAAAAGCCACACGTCACACGGAGAAACAACCCCAGGAAGAGCGGCCTCTTACCTGGGTGGCAGCCACGTGATAAGAAAACAGCGCGCACCATGTGACAGCAGAAGGGGGACCACCCGCGCTTCCAGAGCCAGCCAATCCTGGCCCTCTCGTGGCGCGGTTTGCCCGCCTCCTGATGAGGGAGGAGCGATGGGAGACTTGACCAATCGACCGCCGGATCTGCAGACGTGCGCGGAAATGGCACGCCCGTTTCCGTGTGAACCCGAAACTACCACTTGCTGGCTGAGGAGAGCCGCTGCGGCGTTCCACTGTCACATGAGGGGGCCGGTCCTCTCCGGCGGCGGCACTCAGTGAGTGACGCCAAGTGGCCAATCACAGGCCAGCCCCGCAGGCCACGTGAGGCAAGAGCTGGCTCCAGGAAAGGAGGGGGCCGGAGACCCCGCATAGTCGATGCGTCAGGCTGTGGTGTGGGGAGTCATTCTTAAACCCCACAATGTGCCTAACCTCCCCTGCACTGTTTCCGAGGCCTTAAGGTGTGGGAGGGTCTGAGAAAGACCCTTCACCCCAACCTCAGGGGTTAAGAGAGCGCCCCCTGCCCTTTTAGTTGGGACAGAGATATGCCTGGGTTTGGGAATGAACAACGGTCATCTAGAAGCCCGCTGTCCCTGGGTAGCGGGGAGTGATTAGGCAGGCACGGGCATGGCACGACAATAGCTAGGTGAGGAAAGATGCATTTTAAAACAGAGCGAGACCCTGTAAATGGGGTAGAGGATGGTGAAAATGGGGCCTAGCCATCTTAATTGAAAACCCAAAGCTTGAGACAGACTACTGAATCAGAGGGAAGGAGAACGAGGGCTGCAGGATGGGGACAGTGGTGATGGTCCTTCTGTCCCCTCTTCCCTGCCTATTCCACTCCCCAGGATTGGTCCACCTCTCAGCCTTGGGTCTCCTTTCCCTAACCCATCCCCTGAGGAGCCAGGACCTGCCCTACATAACTTCCCTGGGGCCCAAGCACATCCTGTGACCCAAAAATGGAGAGAGGGGCCAATGAGAGGCAGAGAGATGGGAGGAGGCGCAGAGAAAAAAGCTCTTGCCACTGCCCCCACCCAATATTTCCCCTCCCTTCAAGGTCTGAGGTCATTGGTCTGGTGGTGGGGATGCCTCGGAGTTTCCCAGGCTGACGTCAGGGTTCTACCTCTCGGAGGTTCTAGGGCAGGGAAGTGGGGAGGGGAGGTTCCCTGAGATCTCTGTCTTTGAGTTTGGAGTTTGTCTCTGAGATGGATTTCGGAGGGGTCTTTCAGTATTTGTGTGAAGATCTTTCTTAGGACTGAGTTTCCTTTTATGTTTTTGGTTTGGGGGGTTTCTATGTTTCAGGGTCTGTGGTTGCACTCTGAGGTCTTTCGAAGTCTTCTTCATGAATTTTGGGTCTCTGAGTTGTCCACCTCCGGACCAGCTGAGGTCTCTCTCTATCTCCCCTTAAATCTGGAGTGTCTCTGTCTCTGAGTTATCAGTCTCTGAGATCTGAGTCTGGGGTCTCTCTCTAGGTCTGAGTTCTCTAAGCTCTAATTCTACATCTGGCTCTTTCTGAATCTGGGCCTCATCTTTTTCTGAGTCTAGGTCTCAGATCCTGGTCCCTGAAATCACCATCTCAGGGTCTGGAGTCTAAGATGTCTGTGGGTATGGAGAACCCTTTTGAGACTGGATTCTCAGATTTTGATCTTGGGTTCCTCTCTCTGGGGAATCTGGGGTCGTTTTTTCCTCAAATCAGGAGTCTCTTCTCCTCTAGATTTTGGGCCTGTGTCTCAAATTAACCCACGGTGGGGGGTGGTGAAGTATCTTTCTCTGTGGGTCTAGGGTCTCTCTCTCAGGGTCTGGGGTCTGCATCTTTAGCACCTCTGTCTTTCTCTGGTGTGTTTTTGAGTCAGGGGTCTCTCTCTCTCACAATCTGGGCCTCCCTGAGTAGGGGTGGGGGCTGCATAGTCTCTCCCTCCTCCTCCTCCTCCTGCTCTCTTAGCTCTCGCTCGCTCCCCCGCCCCCCCTCTCTCTCGGCTGCCGCTGCTGCCGTTGGCTCTTATTCTCCTCCTCCTCCTCCTCTCTCCTCCTCTCTGCTTCTCTCTGCTCCTCTCTCCTCCTCTCTCCTCCTCCTCCTCCTCCACCTCCTCCTCCTTCTCCCCCTCTTTCTCCCCCTCTTTCTCTCTTCTTTCTCCCCCGTCCCCCCGCCCCCTCCCCCCAGGCCTGATGAGCAGGTCTCGAGCCTCCATCCATCGGGGGAGCATCCCCGCGATGTCCTATGCCCCCTTCAGAGGTACGTGGTGGGGGGAGGGGGAGGGCCATATGGGGGGCAACAGGGGGAGGGGCAGGGGGCGGGGGAGAGTCGGGGCCAAGGGAGGGGAGCGGCTGAAATGGAGAGAGAGGGGAGGACCGGGAAGGCAGGGGTGGGAGCAACCGGGAAGGAGGGATTGGAGGCCAGAGGGATAGGGATAGATAAGGGACGGAGGGGCCAGGAAATGGGCCTTGAAAGGGGGCTGAAGGGAAAATGATGAAGGGGAAAGAAAGCGCCAGAAAGGGGTGGGAAGGTAGAAGGATTGGGCTGGGGAAAAAGCTGCAGAAATAATTTGGGGGTGGGAGCTGAGTGATGAAGAAAACATCAAGGAAATAGAGGGACAGAGTCTTGGGAGAGGGGCTAGGAGGGAGAAATGAAAACATAGGGGCGAAAAGAGAAGCCAAGAAGATGTGGGGGGAGAATTTGGGGGGGGACTCAGAGTATGGTAAGGGGTGGAAAAAGAGAGGAGGATGGAGGGAGAGAAGGGGCCAGATGGAGAGAGAGGGAGGCAGTGGGGGGCGGGGGGATGGAGGGTCCAGATGGAGGGAAGAGAGAAGAGAGATGGAATGGTGGGGGAGGGGAGACCAGGACAGGGGGAGGGCCAAATTATGTGTGCTTGGTGGGGTGGCAATATAAGTAAAATTAAGTGATGGGAGTAGGGGACAGGTTAGGATCCTGCCCCAGACTCTGACCCTCTTAAAGGCTCTTGACCAGTGAAATGTAACCTCTGGGGTCTCAATGCTGTCTTCACTTCATCACTTTTACCCCCTTCCCCCACCCCTCCAATCCTTATTTCCATTCCCCCTCCCTCCTCTGCTGTCCATCACCTATATCTTTCCCCCAATATGGTGTCCGTTCGTTATATGAGTCCCCCTTCTGTCCTTCCCCTATATCAGTCCCCTCTCTGGTGTCCTTTGCCTCTCTCTATCTCTTTTCTATGTGGTCACTCCCTTATATCTCTATCGCTTCTCTACTAGTCTGTCTTGACCCCTTGTCATAGCCCCCCCATTAGGTCTGCCTCCTTTGCTCTGACACATGTCCAGTCCAGCCCTTCAGGTGTATTCCCTTGCCCCTAGGCATTTACCATCATTTCTGCCTCCTTTTCTTTTATATCTACTCCTATTATTTGTCCCCCAGACCATTCCTTGTCACCACAAGTCTGTGCCTACCCACTTTCCCTTAATACCTCAACTCTTATTATCATTTCTCTTTTCTTGTCTCCTCTACTTATTGGGGTGTTGGAGATTTGGGGTACAAAGACACAGGTTTTGATGATTAGAACAAGGGATCCCCATCTCAGCCCTTAAGGGATTTCTCATGCTAGTAAAAATTTTCCCTTTCTCAGTCATGTTCCTCTGCCTCTTGCATCTGCCTCCCAGAATCATTCTTCACCAAGTCCAGACAGTGTGTGTGTGTGTTTCTAGAGTTGTTCCTAAGTTCCCTGCTGCCAGGAGAAAGATGCCCTCTGAAGTCTAACCTGCCTCCCTTGGCTGCAGCCTGAACCAGCCCTTTCCCAGGATGCTTATGTGTATCAACAGATTTCTCTTCTGAGTATACCAAGCGTCTAAGTGCGGTAGGCATGTTTTCAGCAATGTCTGTAGTTTCAGAGGCTAGGTATTGGTGATCGTTGTATCTAGAGAACATTAGTCAGTCTCTGGAAATGGGTTGAGATAGAGTTTCAAAGTATTGTGGTTTCTAGATGGTGGACATTCTGAGGGTTCATCGCTCACTGTGATCTGGAGGCTGGGTAAATTTGAGAGATATATTTATAGACAGAAAAGGGCTGAATTTGCAAAATTCTGCTATTCAGTGCATTCTGATGGAATGAAGCTCAAAGACCAGTTCTCCTGCAATATACTCATGGTTATCCCATAAAGGTGACAGAGTTTGATCTTTTTTTCCATCTAAAATCTGATACCTTAAGCTAATTTCTCTTTGCTGTCACCAATATGACATCTCTCTTACTTCAATAGGGCCTGTGTGGCATTGGGGTTTAAAAGAGAGGCAGTTGCAGGAAGAGCGGCATGGCAAGAACAACACAATTGGGGAAGGAGGACTCTGGGCTCATCTCAGCCATGGGCGACACTTGGTCTACTATTCTCTCTTCTGAAAGTTTTTTTTTTTTTTTTTTTTTTTTGAGACAGAGTCTTGCTCTGCCGCCGCCCAGGCTGGAGTGCAGTGGCCGGCTCTCAGCTCACTGCAAGCTCTGCCTCCCGGGTTCAGGCCATTCTCCTGTCTCAGCCTCCCGAGTAGCTGGGACTACAGGCGCCCGCCTCGTCGCCCGGCTAGTTTTTTGTATTTTTTAGTAGAGACGGGGTTTCACTGTATTAGCCAGGATGGTCTCGATCTCCTGACCTCATGATCCGCCCGTCTCGGCCTCCCAAAGTGCTGGGATTACAGGCTTGAGCCACCGCGCCCGGCTTGAGCCACCGCGCCCGGCCTCTTCTGAAAGTTTTGTTCCCATCTCCAGCTCTCATCTTTGGAGGCCCCTCTATGTCACCAGGCCTGGATATTCCATTCTTTCCCCCTGACCTCTTTCTTCCTCAAGCTCTTCACTGTGCCTTGGGAAGGCTCCTGACCTATGGAGTGGCTTCCATCCTGTCCATTGAGACTAGGTGGGGTGTGAGGTGGTGGGGGCAGTGTTGAATCTCTGGACACTGAATGGGGGAAGAGACAAATTTGGTCTCTACTCGTCCAAACAAGGGCATATTTCCCACATTCTGCCCTGGCCCCTCCACGGCCAGATGCCGACAAAAGCCATCTTCTCCTTACCACCAGAAGAACCAGAACTTTCCCTAAAGGATGAACAGGGTTGAACTGGGGAGGAGGGCACAGAGAAGGGAGAGTTGGGAGGGCAGACCCTCTCATGTCTCTGACTCTGTGAACAGCTAAGCTCCCTGACTTCCTGTTTTCTAGATATTTAGCCCTCTGAATCTCATGATCCCAGTGTTCCTACACACACACCCCATCCTTCTTTCCCACAGCTGTGTAGCTTTCCTCATACTCTTTTATAGAGGGATGGTGCCACCTTCCAAGTCCTTGTCTTCTGCAGCTATTTGGATGCCTTCCTCTACCCAGATATCTGACACCAACTTCTGTTTTTCTCGTCCCAATTTTGTGGCATCTCCACCTTATTTTCCTGAAGTAGATGGAGAGCTCCTTCTTCTTTCTCTGTCCCCAAATGTGTACCTTCTCTGTCGTATAATTCACATCCCTGAACCTCTGCATTTCTTCCCCCAAGTCTCCAGAGCCTTCTGTGATGTGATCCTCTCCTCTTTTGCCCTATGTATAAATGCTTGTCTTGTGTTCCTTTAGAGTTGCCAGGTGCCTCACTTTCAACTGTGATCTCCTGAAGGCCGGTGGGGTCCCCTTCTCACTTTGCGGACTCTCTTCTTGCCATTTTAGGCCTCTGCTTCCAAATGCATAGAGCCTCCCTTACTGTTTCTGTGTGTCTCTATTCCCCAGATGTACGGGGACCCTCTATGCACCGAACCCAATATGTTCATTCCCCGTATGACCGTCCTGGTTGGAACCCTCGGTTCTGCATCATCTCGGGGAACCAGCTGCTCATGCTGGATGAGGATGAGGTGAGTGGGGTGAGAAGGCTGGGGAAAGGCATGTGGGAGAATGGGGAGGGTCCTCATTAGTGAAGGGGAGAGAGACACAAAGAAGGCAGACAAAGAAGAAGCATTTGCAAATCGCAGGAGGGTGGCCACTGAGACTTGGGTTGGAGTGTGACAAGAGGGGTAGTCATCCTCTCACTTTGGGAAGGGAGTCTTTGAGGGTTATGAACTGTGTTGGGGAGGAGATGTGGTTCTGAAGATTTTGGGGTTGGGGGGCCTCCTGTTTTCACACTGTCTATATTGTAGGATAGGTTAGAATGGGGAAGGGGAGCTGAAAGGTTTGGAGAAGGGGTGAAGACATGGAAAGCCCTCCCCACCAAAGTAATCTTCAGGACCCCTCTCTGCTTTGTCCACTGAGCAAGACTCCCAGTCCTTTCTCCATCAGGGGGCAGAGTGCAAGGAGGATAAATTGCAGGACCCAGAGAAAAGGCAGGGGATAGAGGAGGTTTTCGGTAGCTGAAGGGTAATGGGAGAGAAGACCGAGGTCAGTGGATCTTGGCATGATGGGGGTGAAGACTGGGAGGGTGACTGAGATCAAGGTTTAGAGAGACACTGAGAGGGCTTCTGCAAGGGAATGGTTGGACATCAGGAAGGAATATAAGGGAGGGGAACTGGGAGTATGTGGAGTTATCTAAAGGAGTAGGAGTGGAGTAGGGGCAGGGACTAGCCAGAGTAAAGGAGATGAAATGGACAGAGGCCTCTTATGGAAGGTGGTGGCCAGGTATGGAGATCTGAGAGCCAGGGGAGTGTGGGTTCTGATTTGGGAGCTGGGTCAGTAGGAGTGTCCATTGAAGGAAATAGAGGATGAAAACTGGAAGGGTACCCCATAAGTGTGAGTCAGGGAATGGGGGTGATTTGGGGGACAAGTTTAAAGAATAGTAGGGTAGCTTGGAAAACCAAACGTGATGAGAAATGGGCCCTGAAAGTTGTCGGGAATAGTGTGATGAGGAAGGGTTAGAATTTGAGTCAGGGCTAACTACAGTGTCAAGGGACCTGTGGGAGTAGGTAAGAGTGTGGAGAGATGGCTGGGTAGACAGCTTCCAGGCCACAGAGTAAAGTAGAGGTGTTAAGGAGAGGATATGGTGACTTTGAAAGGGGAAGTGGTTTGGGGAGTCTAAGTTTTGGACACCATTGGGAGAGATTTGAGTGACTGTGGTCAAACCCCTCGATCAAGGTTTGGAGTCTGTAGGAGAAATGGGGGAAACTGGAACTAAGAGTGGGGACTGTTATAGGGATGAAGTGGGAAGACAATGGATTGGGGTAATGAAGGAATGACAGAGATAGGGACAGACTGAAGGGATCAGTGGCCAGCAAGCTGAGGGGCAATAGGAATGGCCAGTCTGGAGTAGGAAGGGCATGTGTGTGGGAGGGGGAGTAGATGGAACTGGGAAAATGAGCAGCCTGAACAGACACAGGGAGTTGCAACTGGATGGGTGGTGGAACTGGGGCTGGGAGATAGTGAGGGGTCTGTTCCTGTGGCTCTTGATAGAGGTGGAGGAGACTGCAGGGGTGGAGGTGTATGGCGGTAGGGATGGAGGTGGACAGGGGGAGTGGGGTGTGAAGCTTAGGGAAAGGTGATGGCTGAGGGGAAGAAGGGAACTGAGAGATGTTGGGTCGGGTGATGCAAGGAGATGAAAGGTGGGGGAAGGTGACCAGGCCCTCTAGGGGGAGGGGAGGTTGGGTCCCAGTCTGGCCGCAAGCCGGGCCGTGGGAGGGAGACAAGCTGTGGATCCTGATTATAAATGCAGCTTCTGCTACCCCCGTGACAGGCTCGGAGGGAGAGAAGGGGGTAAGGGAGGTGGGAGGTTGGGAGGAAAGCAGGGAGAATGGAGGAACTGAAGGTCAAGGGAAAACTGGATTCAGGAAGTAGCTAACTTCTGGAGTTGCAGAAGAGCTGAGTAGGGTTTGGGAGAATTCTCAGGAAGGTGTTTCAAGACAAATGGAGGGAGAAAAGAGGGTGGGACGGGAAGCAATGAGAGAGAGACTGGGGGAGAGAAGGGAGAGATCCAGTCACCAAGTGTGGAGGGGCGGGGGCAGAAGGTGGGCAGCCTTAGGCGGGAAAGGGAGGCCCGCCCTTCCTGGGAGGGGGCGGAGGGGGGTAGAGGGAGGGAAAGGGCGGCGTGGGCCAGGGAGATCTGAGACACCCCCACCTCCCCTAGATACACCCCCTACTGATCCGGGACCGGAGGAGCGAGTCCAGTCGCAACAAACTGCTGAGACGCACAGTCTCCGTGCCGGTGGAGGGGCGGCCCCACGGCGAGCATGGTACGGCGGCCGAGCAGGCTCTCAAGCCCTGGACAGGCGAGGGGAGAGGGCTGAAGGTGGACGGGGCTGGCGGGGCGGGGGCGTCGGGGAGCTGAGGGAGCTGGCCGGGGGCGGGAGAAGGTGGAGACAAAGTCTCGCTTCCCGAGGGGAGATGGCGCCCTCCTCTGGAAGGTGGAGCGGGACAGGGGCTGTGGGTGAGAGGCCCCTGTAGGTCCTCGCTCGGCTTCGCTCCCTTTCTCCTCTCCAGCAGTGAAGTTTGACTATTTTCCTGGTGCTTGTAAAAATAGTCTCCTTAGATCTTTAGCTTCCAGTCCGTGTGTTCCTGCCCCTGCCCCTCCCAGCCCCTGGTCTGGGATCTTGGAAAGAATGACCTAGTTCCTGCCCTCCCCCCAGACCTCTGCCCCACCCCTATGCTCCTGATTCTTCTTCCGGACCTTCAGTCCTTGAGGTCTCCTTCTTTTCTTGCCCCCTTTTTTCCTCCTCTCATCAGCTGCTTCTATTTTCTGCAATTGTATCACCCCCTTTCTCTTTCCTCCCTGATTTCTCTTATTTTCTGTACCCCTCTTGATTACCCCGTCCCTCCTCTCTGCTCCCGGCGAAAGTCCATCAGACTCCCATCTCATCTCCTTTCTGTCTGTAGAGCTATCTGCTCGGTCTGTCTCTCCAACTCTCTCCCTCTCTCCATCTGTCTCTTCCCCTCCCTCCCCCTTTCTGCCCCCCCAACCCCCTCTTTAGTCATTTAAAAAAAGATTTTTGTCTTCCTGAGAAGTTCGCTTAAAAGGTTTCCATGGGAACAGTGAGGGGAGATGAAGGCAGAGAACAGAGATCTGCAGCCAAGGTGCAGAGAGACGCCCTCAGCCCCCGGAAACCCCCTCGTCACTGCCCCCTTCCACTGCATTTCCCTTCCCGGACCCAGCGATCCAGGTTTCCCATTCCTCCAACCCCCGGGTGACCCCTTTTTCCCACCAGCTCCCCCTCCCCTCAGGAATTCAGGCTACCAGTTTCTTTCCCTTAGAGAGCCGGTGACCTGTCCCCATCCGTTGGCTCCTTCCAGCCTTCTGATAGGTCCAGGCCCTACTAGTCTTGTGGGCCGGTTTGGGGACCTTGGGTGGGTGGGTGGGTGGGTGGTCAGGGATGTGTGTCATTGTCATGGAAACCCCATACCATGGGGGTGTGTGGGTAGCACATTCTCTGTGAGGCAAAGTCAGGTGCTGGTGGAATGTATACAGAGAATGTGTGTGATGTCTGTCACATCTGTGGGTATATGTATATGTGTGTATGTCATGTTCGTGTCTGGGGAAGATGTGTGTGTTTGTGTGCACGTGTGTATACCTGCGTTTCCAGGCCAGAATGGTCACATGCTCACAGAGCATGTTTATCATGTGTCCTGTGGTTGGCAGATCTGCCCACTTATTCCCCATCTTTCTCCTTATCCTGAGTCTCAGGGTCTAGGGGTCTCTGGCGGGGGTCTCCCGTGTGTTTTGGGTGGGGACACCGTGTGTGTTTGGAGTTGAGGTGGCACGTGGAGGTTGCTGTATTGGGGTTCACTAGAGGCTGGGAGGGGTTCCAGGGGCATATGTATTTGGGGGGAGGGCTTAGTGAAAGTTGATAGGGGGTGAACATTTAGGGTCTTCAGGAAAACATGGAATGTGTAAAGGGCATAGAGGATGTGCAGTGGACACGGGTCGTTGGAACCTTGGGGACTTGGCTATGCAAAGGTGTTTGCTGAGGCTGTGGACTCTCCAGCCCGGGAGAGGTCGCCGGACCTTTGAGGGGCATTGGAATCCAGGGCTCCTCCTCTGCTGGGTGGAGCCGCGAACCCTCGCTCTCTCCGCGGTTTTGTGTGTGTGGGGGGGTCCTGCTCAGGAGGGGATGGTGGGTGGCCTGGTTTGTTTTGGGGGTCCCCTTGCCCCCCTCCCCCGTCTCTCTCGCGCTGTCTCCGGGCGACGGGGCTCGTGACAGAGGCGGCCACGGCAGCAGCGGTCGCCTAGCAACGGCGGCGGGGCCCGGGCAACGGCGGCAGCGGCGGGAGCGGCGGCGGAGGGAGCCGTTCCCGCGGCCGTCACCGCGCGGCCGTCCCGGCCGTCCCGGGCCCC
>NC_045438.1:135318925-135354405 GCF_002776525.5 Piliocolobus tephrosceles | reverse complement strand
GCTGGGATTACAGGCTTGAGCCACCGCGCCCGGCCTCTTTTCTCTTTCTGTACTTTCTGTACTGCTACCCTGCCTTACGGTCTCTTTCCCTGCCATATACTTACAGAGTTGACGGGGCTCTGGAAATCCTTTAGTCTAGCTTCCCTGCAGGCAGGAATACTTCACTAAAACCCCGCAGGACACATAAAATACACTTAGCCAAGTCTCTGTACCTTGGTTTCCTCTCTAAGGCAGAGGGAACTGTCTTAGGATTGGATTAAATGATCTCTAAGTTCCCTTTGGCACATAAATTCTGTGAGTCTGTGTTCTTCCCAAAACTTCATGCTTTCAGTTCTGTTAGCTATTCTTTGTATCCCAGTTTCTAGCAAGCTTACAGTCCTAGTCACCCTCCTCTGGGGGGAACTCTTGTGTCTTGATGTCCTTAAAGAACTCAACCCAAGATGCTGACACGATCTGACCTATGCAGAGTACAAACACCATGTTCTTTTTCCACACACTGCAATATCACCTGAGCCTTCCCATTAGCTTGTGCTCAATTGTGTCCCCCCAGGCCCTTATACCAACTGTCAAGCCTTACTCATTCTTTTTTTTTTTTTGAGACAGAGTCTCACTCTGTCACCCAGGAGTGCAGTGGTGTGATCTTGACTCACTACAACCTCCGCCTCCCAGGTTTAAGAATTCCTGTGCCTCAGCCTCCCCAGTAGCTAGGATTACAGACATGCACCACCACACCCGACTAATTTTTGTATTTTTAGTAGAGACGAGATTTCACCATGTTGGCCAGGCTAGTCTCAAACCCCTGACCTCAGGTTGTCTGCCTGCCTCAGTCACCCAAAGTGCTAGGATTACAGGCATGAGCCACCACACCTGGCCAAGCTTTACCCATTCTATATGCAATTCTTTTTTCACAATTTCTGATAGTTTCTGCAGGACTCTCCAGTTCCCTTTAAATTCTACATTAATATTTTTGGCTTGTTATTCCAGCTTTAAAAATCTTTCCAATACTGTTTGTGTTGTCTAGTGTATGTGTCTAGAAACTACGCTTCTAGAGTAGTTTCCTGGGGCTGCTATAACAAACTGCTACAAAGTTGGTCACATAAAACAACAGAAATTTATTCTTTCACACAGTTCAGGAGACTGGAAGTCCAAAAGCAAGGTATCAGCAGGGCCATGCTCCTTTTGATGCTGTAGCGGGGAATCCTTCCTTGCCACTTCCTAGCTTCTGGAGGTTGCCAGCAGTCCTTGGCATTCCTGGGCTTGTAACTGCGTATGTCTAATTTTTGCCTCCATCTTCATATAGCTGGCTTCCTTTTGTGTGTCTCTGTATCCTGTATCTCTATGTCTCCAAATCTCCCTCTCCATATAAAGACATCAATTTTTATAAGGTAGATTAAGAGGCAACTCTAATTCAGTATGGCCTTTTTTTTTTTTTTTTTTTTTTTTGAGATGGAATTTCGCTCTTGTTTCCCAGGCTGGAGTGCAATGGCATGAGCTCAGCTCACTGCAACCTCCGCCTCCCAGGTTCAAGTGATTCTCCTACCTCAGCCTCCCGAGTAGCTGGGATTACAGGCACATGCCACTATGCCCAGCTAATTTTTTTTTGTATTTTTATTAGAGACAGGGTTTCACTATGTTGGCCAAGCTGGCTCGAACTCCTGACCTCAGGCGATCCACCCACCTCAGCCTCCCAAAGTCCTGGGTTTACAGGAATGAGATACCGTGCCTGGCCTCTTCTTAATTTGATTACATTTGCAGGGATCCTGTTTCCGAATAAGGTCACATTCACAGGTTCAGGGTAGACATGAGTTTTGGTGGGATACTGTTCAACCCAGTACACCGTCTCACCTATGACTGCTGTCTGTATCCCACTTTCTTACTGTCTCTCCTCTTTTGGTGTCTCTCTGTCCCTTCCCCCTTTAACATCGTGCCCACCCCACCATGCCAGGACAACAGCCGCCGGGTAGACAATGTGCTAAAGCTGTGGATCATAGAGGCCCGAGAGCTGCCCCCCAAGAAGCGGTACTACTGCGAGCTCTGCCTGGATGACATGCTGTATGCACGCACCACCTCCAAGCCCCGCTCTGCCTCAGGGGACACCGTCTTCTGGGGCGAGCACTTCGAGTTTAACAACCTGCCGGCTGTCCGTGCCCTGCGGCTGCATCTGTACCGTGACTCAGACAAAAAGCGCAAGAAGGACAAGGCGGGCTATGTCGGCCTGGTGACTGTGCCGGTGGCCACCCTGGCTGGGCGCCACTTCACAGAGCAGTGGTACCCTGTAACCCTGCCAACAGGCAGTGGGGGATCTGGGGGCATGGGCTCGGGAGGGGGAGGAGGTTCGGGGGGCGGCTCAGGGGGCAAGGGCAAAGGAGGTTGCCCGGCTGTGCGACTGAAAGCACGTTACCAGACAATGAGCATCTTGCCCATGGAGCTGTATAAGGAGTTTGCAGAGTATGTCACCAACCATTATCGGATGCTGTGTGCAGTCTTGGAGCCCGCCCTGAATGTCAAAGGCAAGGAGGAGGTTGCCAGTGCACTAGTTCACATACTGCAGAGTACAGGCAAGGCCAAGGTGAGTGTTGTGCCCTCAGGGAAAGGTGACTTGGGAATGGGCACTTGCTTGGGGGTTAGTGAGGACAGGGCAAATTCACAAGATTGGGTTGTGCAGAGGCTGACACTTGGATTTTCCTGGGCCTCAGGACTTCCTTTCAGACATGGCCATGTCTGAGGTAGACCGGTTCATGGAACGGGAGCACCTCATATTCCGCGAGAACACGCTCGCCACTAAAGCCATAGAAGAGTATATGAGACTGATTGGTCAGAAATACCTCAAGGATGCCATTGGTATGGCCCACACTCAGGCCCTCTTCTTCCCAAACCTGCCAGATGTCCACCCCAGACCCCAAGTCCACCCTTCCACAGCTTGATACTTCCTAACCCAGAGTCCTAGGACTCCAGCCTCCAACACCTGATTCTGAAATTTCCCCAACCCTGGCCACCCCCTTCCCTGCCCTTGGAAAGTGTGACCACACCCTCTTGTGCCGCCACCCCCAGGAGAGTTCATCCGTGCTCTGTATGAGTCTGAGGAAAACTGCGAGGTAGACCCTATCAAGTGCACAGCGTCCAGTTTGGCAGAGCACCAGGCCAACCTGCGAATGTGCTGTGAGTTGGCCCTGTGCAAGGTGGTCAACTCCCACTGGTGAGACTGGGAACGCTGGGCTGGGGGGCCAGGGTCGGGGGAATTATGTGTTCATCTGTCCATCTATCTGTCCATCCTCAGAGAGGACTGAGAACCATTTATGGGCAAAGCATTGTTCTAGGCGCTATAGAGCAAACAGGTGAAAGAGGCCTGGTCCCTGCCCTCAGAGGGCCTCCACCAGAATGAGTGGGGACAAATTAGGAAAAAAAAAAAAAAAAAGCCACAGAGTCATAATGGTGTGTAAGTGCTGAGTAAGGGTCCCCCTGCCTCTGTGTGATAGAAGGTCAGAGAGAAGGCAGAGCTTTAATTGAGATAAGCGGGGAAGAGGTGCCCCATTGGGTAGGCTTTGAAGACTGTAGGTTCTGATACATGGACATAGTTGGCAAGAAAGACATTTCAGAAGGCAGCTGTGAGAAAGGCACATGTGTGATGGTGAAAAGGCCCAGGAGTTATCAGGGGACGTTAGAGTAGGTTAGTAGCAATTACATCAGGTTTAGTGGAGCATGTGCCTCATGATGGGGAGTGGTGGGAGAGATGTCTGGACAGGAAGATTAGCTTTAGAAACTGCAAGGCCTCAAGGAGTCTGAGGTCATTGGTAGGCCTTGGGATGCCATTAAAGGTATCAGAAGTACTGTGCTTTAGAAGATTAATCCATAGGCTGGGCACGGTGGCTCATGCCTGTAATCCCAGCACTTTGGGAGGCCAAGGTGGGCAGACCACCTGAGGTCAGGAGTTCAAGACCAGCCTGACCAACATGGAAAAATGCTGTCTCTACTAAAAATATAAAATTAGCCGGATGTGGTGGTGCATGCCTGTAATCCCAGCTACTTGGGAGGCTAAGGCAGGAGAATTGATTGAACGCAGGAGGCGGAGGTTGCGGTGAGCCAAGATCACGCCATTGCACTCCAGCTTGGGCAACAAGAGTGAAACTCTGTCTCAAAAAAAAAAAAAAAAGATTAATCCATAAGTAGACTATATGTAGTAGAGTAGAGGGGTGTATGTAGGGGGATGACTGGAGTAGAGCCAGCTGGGGGTTGGGAGGCATGAAAGTCAGATCCTGAATCAGAACAGTGTCAGAGTTAGGAAGGAGCTACTGGAAGGACCCTCTGAGGAAAGGATCAGTAGGAATTGTCAGCTTATTGGAAAGGAGGGAGCATATCTGCGGGGAGTCACGGATGACTCAAGAGGCCATGAGGCTGGTGGTTGGGAGACCTGTGGCCTCATTGACAACCAGGAAAGTCAGGAGGAGGAGCCAGTTGGAGGTGTGGGGGCGGTGGTGAGCTCTGCTTTACACCAGTCGAGTTTAAGGTGTCAGTGGGACATTGAAGTGGATCTGGGAGGTGGGGGGAGTGAGCTCTGAGCCATTCCAGGGACTGGGGATCATGCCTGGGGCACCTCCATCCCCATTTCCCTGGAATCCAGAAGAGTTGGGGGGTCCGAGCTCCCTGTACCTCAAGTGACCCTCCATCTCTCTCCCATCTCTGTCTCTCCCTGATGTCTGTTTTTCTTCTCCTCCTCTCCTTGTCTCTCTCCCACACCCCTCCATCTCTCTCCCACGTGTCTCTCCCCTCACCTTCTCTCCCCCTCCATTTCTCTCTCCCTAATCTGTCTGTTCCCTCTGCCATGGCCCCCTTCTTCAAGCAGCCTCCCATCTTGCTCCTGCGGTCCCTCCTTCCCTGTCTCTCTCACCTCTGTTTCCACACCCTCACCTCCTACCACCCCCCTCAGCATGTTCCCTGGAAGCTGAGGGTCTCTGGGGCTCAGTCCCGGTCTCTCTCTTTCTCTCTCTCTCTCTCTGTCTCCCCGCCCCTTTCCCCCAGCGTGTTCCCGAGGGAGCTGAAGGAGGTGTTTGCTTCATGGCGGCTGCGCTGCGCAGAGCGAGGCCGGGAGGACATCGCAGACAGGCTTATCAGCGCCTCGCTCTTCCTGCGCTTCCTCTGCCCAGCGATTATGTCGCCCAGTCTCTTTGGGCTTATGCAGGAGTACCCAGATGAGCAGACCTCACGCACCCTCACCCTCATTGCCAAGGTCATCCAGAACCTGGCCAACTTTTCCAAGTGAGGGAAGCTTCAGGAGGGGGCAGGGCAGGGCGTGGCAGGGCTGGGGGTGGGCAAGAAGGGTCTCCTGAGTCCCCAGAGATCCTGAGATGGGGAGGCTATGATACCTTCTCTGTGTGTGTGTGTCTGTGACCTTTATCTTCTGGATTCTTGGCTAGGTTTACCTCAAAGGAGGACTTTCTGGGCTTCATGAATGAGTTTCTGGAGCTGGAATGGGGTTCCATGCAGCAGTTCTTGTATGAGATCTCCAACCTGGACACGCTAACCAACAGCAGTAGCTTTGAGGGTTACATCGACTTGGGCCGAGAGCTCTCCACACTGCATGCCCTGCTCTGGGAGGTGCTGCCCCAGCTCAGTAAGGTCAGCAGATCCCCTCTTTGCCCTATCCCCAGATGACTCCAGAGGTTCCTGGAGCCTAAGAAACTACACTTTGAAGATTTTTTTTCTCCCCTTGTTCCCCGAGGTGTCACCACTACCATCCCAACTCAGACCCCCTCCACCTGTACCCTCAGAGGCCCTCTTAGAGCTGGGCACTGAGCCCCCAGGTAACAGCCTCACCCTTCCAGGAAGCCCTCCTGAAGCTGGGCCCACTGCCCCGGCTCCTCAATGACATCAGCACAGCTCTGAGGAACCCCAACATCCAAAGGCAGCCAAGCCGCCAGAGTGAGCGGCCCCGGCCTCAGCCCGTGGTACTGCGGGGGCCATCGGCTGAGATGCAGGGCTACATGATGCGGGACCTCAACAGGTGAGCACCCTAGGACAGCCAGGCCTGTGCCCTAGGAGCCCTTCTCCTGTTCTAGATACTCCTCATTGGGCCCCACACGCATCTCTCTAGGGCTTGAAAAAAAGGAAAAAGCACCAAGTTCTCAGGGAAGACTGGTAAGGAGACAGGTAGTCAGTGGTAGGCTGAGAGCCCTTTACAGCCTGAGGGAGTGAGAGATGTGGAGCTTTAGGAAGAGGGCTGAGGCTCCACCAACTCACGGCTTAGTTGTAAGCCTAGAGCATCCCTGCTGCAAGCTCTGATTTGCTGTCCCTCTGCTTGCCTATGCTTGTCCCCAGGCTGAGGTTCAGCCAGCACGTCATGTCAGCTATGTGTCAAAATATTCAAACATCTCAGTAATAGCTAGTGAATAAGCACTTCCCCCAGCCCCCAACCAGAACCTCACAGACCTCCCCATGATCCAGCACTTAGAGCAGTGGCAGCAGAAGCCTAGTAGGGCCTGCAGCCTGCTCCAGAGTCCCAGCCTTCATTCCCATGGGTGGTGCCCGTGCCTCATTTGCTGCTCATTATTTTGATGATGGCCCTGCTTGTTCCTCTGCCTGTGTCTTCCTCCATGACACCATACCCATGCCACCATTCCCGCCTCTCCTTTCATTTGTCCACATCTTTCTCCTTCTCTGTCTGTGCTCGCCCCTCTTTCCATCTCTCTCCAGCTC
Source organism: Piliocolobus tephrosceles (assembly GCF_002776525.5). Classification (NCBI taxonomy): domain Eukaryota; kingdom Metazoa; phylum Chordata; class Mammalia; order Primates; family Cercopithecidae; genus Piliocolobus; species Piliocolobus tephrosceles. The sequence continues at coordinate 135,347,715 of NC_045438.1, read as the reverse complement.
CATCGACCTTCAGTCCTTCATGGCTCGAGGCCTCAACAGGTGAGGGGTTCTCCCCTCCCCCGCCCTCCTCTCCTCTCCTGTCTGTTCCCTCTCCTGCTCCACTGGCCTTCGCCCTACTCCTCTCCTTCTCCATGGACCTCATCTCCTCCATATCTGCCCAGCCCTGTCCCCATTCCTTCTCTTGCTGCCCCCATCTCCCCTCCTCTAGGCCTCACCCCCTTCCCGGAGGGGCCCTGTCCTTTCCCTTTACCTACCTGTCCCCTCCCATCCCCCCTGCCTTCCCTCTTCAGGGCTGCCACTGCTAGCTCTCAGCCCTTCCCTCTGGGTCCCACTTTTCACCCCAAGGCCTATGCCAGACCATAGCAAGGCTCAATTCCTAGGAGCCCCAACCTTACCTTCTGCTTGTGTGCCCCCTTCCTTTCTGACAGCTCTATGGACATGGCTCGCCTCCCCTCCCCAACCAAGGAAAAGCCACCCCCACCACCGCCTGGTGCGGGTAAAGACCTATTCTATGTAAGCCGTCCACCCCTGGCCCGTTCCTCACCAGCGTACTGCACGAGCAGCTCGGACATCACAGAGCCAGAGCAGAAGATGCTGAGTGTCAACAAGAGTGTGTCCATGCTGGACTTACAGGGCGATGGGCCTGGTGGCCGCCTCAACAGCAGCAGTGTTTCGAACCTGGCGGCCGTAGGGGACCTGCTGCACTCAAGCCAGGCCTCGCTGACAGCAGCCTTGGGGCTACGGCCTGCGCCTGCTGGACGCCTCTCCCAGGGGAGTGGCTCATCCATCACGGCGGCTGGCATGCGCCTCAGCCAGATGGGTGTCACCACAGACGGTGTCCCTGCCCAGCAACTGCGAATACCCCTCTCCTTCCAGAACCCTCTCTTCCACATGGCTGCTGATGGGCCAGGTCCCCCAGGCGGCCATGGTGGGGGCGGTGGCCATGGCCCACCTTCCTCCCATCACCACCACCACCACCATCACCACCACCGAGGTGGAGAGCCCCCTGGGGACACCTTTGCCCCATTCCATGGCTATAGCAAGAGTGAGGACCTCTCTTCCGGGGTCCCCAAGCCCCCTGCTGCCTCCATCCTTCATAGCCACAGCTACAGTGATGAGTTTGGACCCTCTGGCACTGACTTCACCCGTCGGCAGCTTTCACTCCAGGACAACCTGCAGCACATGCTGTCCCCTCCCCAGATCACCATTGGTCCCCAGAGGCCAGCCCCCTCAGGGCCTGGAGGTGGGAGCGGTGGGGGCAGCGGTGGGGGTGGCGGGGGCCAGCCACCTCCATTGCAGAGGGGCAAGTCTCAGCAGTTGACAGTCAGCGCAGCCCAGAAACCCCGGCCATCCAGCGGGAATCTATTGCAGTCCCCAGAGCCAAGTTATGGCCCCGCCCGTCCACGGCAACAGAGCCTCAGCAAGGAGGGCAGCATTGGGGGCAGCGGGGGCAGCGGTGGCGGAGGGGGTGGGGGGCTGAAGCCCTCCATCACCAAGCAGGTAGGTGAAGGCAGGAGGAAGGTGGGCTGGGTCACAACAGGGAGGGGAGGAGGAGACTGCGGGGGTGGGGCTGGAACAGAGTCTGTGGCCTGAAGTTACAATCTTCTTGCCTCCTTTTGGCCATTAAATGTGTATAGAGAGCCTGCTGTGTGCCATGTGCTGTGCCAGGCACTAAAGATATGGCACTGAACCTTCTTAGCACTCTCATTCTAGAGGGGATTAATCCATAAGCAGAGTGGGGGTGACTGGAATAGGGCCAGTTGGGGGCTTGGAGGCATAAAAATCAGATCCTGAATGAGAACAGTAACAGGAGAAATTCTCTGGCATTCAACTCACATCTCTGGCATTCAGAGGTGATAAAGGCTACAGCAGGGCAATAGGACTGGGACTGTCATCTCCTTTGGCTGTGCTGTTGCCCTCTAAATGTACCCTGCTTTTTCCTACCTTTCCTTTCTCTGTTCGCCCTCACTGTGCCTTGTCCCAGCATTCTCAGACACCGTCCACATTGAACCCCACAATGCCAGCCTCTGAGCGGACAGTGGCCTGGGTCTCCAATATGCCTCACCTGTCGGCTGACATCGAGAGTGCCCACATCGAGCGGGAAGAGTACAAGCTCAAGGAGTACTCAAAATCGATGGATGAGAGCCGGCTGGATAGGGTACGGTGGGCTCTACCAGCTCCAAGCCCCAGTGTTTCCTTTTACCCACAGGGGAGATCTCTAGTCACTTCCAAGGGAAACCTCCAGGGTCAGGTAGTTATGGTGGAAAGAAAAGGCAAAGACGTGATCACCTCTTGAGAAGCCTTCAGTCCATCTGGGGAGACCAGATACACACAGTTGTTAAAAGTCACTTTCAACTCTATTTTGTAGGTTATATATATCGTAGACTATCTGGGGACCATCTATTTTAGGCTTACCTCCATGTTCTTCCCCAGGAGGAACATAAGCCCTGGCTGCTGTGACTGCTTAGGAAAGGAAATGTTACTTTACTGGCAGTAGGAGCTAATAAATTGGGTGGGGATGGAGGGGGACGCAGTTATATTACAAGTGATGTGTGGCCTACCCAGTCACTGTCCCATGGGCATAAGTTACAGTCAGTGGGCAGAGGATGCATGTGGTAAAGTAGTATGTATCAGTCATGTGTGAAAAGGCCATCCAGACCCTCACTTGGTGGAGGCTGAGGGCAAAGGGCACCAAGAGCTCTGGGGCACACACAGATAACTTAGCAGAAAGTTACTTGAGGAAGCTGTTGCTCCTAGGGCCTGAGGAAGAGGGTGGCTGCAGGATTAGATCATATATAAAGAACATATGACCCTAACATGGGAAAGTGGTTTTTGAGCATAGGAAATGTGGGGACTGACTCATATGGGCTTGACCAGCAAATTTAATGAGAATTAAGCCCTAATATTAGCCCCAGCGCAGCCACCATAGGAAGTTAATTCACATCTCTCCTCTGCATGTAGAAGGGTTGGTGATGCATGTATGTATCCTCTTCAGAGAATGAGGAAATAGTCTTTTGAATCATTTTTTTTTCTGTTCTGTGCCTCAGATGATGAGGAAACCCTGTTGAGAAAGGCTGTAGACTAGCACTATCCAATATAACTTTCTGCAGTGATGAAATGTTCTGTAATCTGTACTGTTCACATGTGGCTAGTTGTGATTCAGGAACTGAATTTTTAGCCCTATTTAATTTTAATTTTGTAATTTTTTTTTAGACAGGGTTTTGTTCTGTCACCCAGGCTGGAGTGCAGTGGTGCAAATGTGGCTTGCTGCAACCTCTGCCTCCTGGGCTCAAGGCATCCTCCCACCTCAGCCCCCTGAGTAGCTAGGACTACAGGGTTGTGCTACCATGCCCGGCTAGTTTTTCTTTCTTTCCTTTTTTTTTTTTTCTTTCTTTTCCTTCTTTTTTTTTTGTAGAGACGGGGTTTTGCCATGTTGCCCAGGCTGGTCTAGAACTTGTGAGCTCAAGTGATCTACATGCTTCAGCCTCCCAAAGTGCTGGGATTACAAGTGTTGAGCTACCGTGCCTGGCCTAAATTTTAAATAACTACATGTGGGCTGGTGGCTCTTACATTAGACAGCACAGCTGTAAACTCTAGAGCCAATAGGGCAGATAAAATGACTCTTCTGAACTCTTCCAGCTCTGGAATTCCTAGATTCTCAGTCTAGAATTCACTTGTAGACCCCCTATCCTTGGCTCCTTGACAGAGCCAAAGAGAGGGTCACATGGAGGACAGCACCTGCCTTTCCCCCATCAATTGCCTTTTCTTCCTGTGTCTCTAGCATGTGTTCTGGGGCCTGGCTTAGGGCTGAAGAGTCACCCTATTTTTAATTTCTGAGCACAGTTACTCAAGGTGTGCTTGTGAATCTAGGTTTCTGTGTGGGTCTTCATGAAGTGCCATACATAGACCTCAGGGTGTGGGAGTCTGTGACCTTGCTCTATTTTGAGGAAGCCTCAGCACCATGGCAGGGTCTTCTCAAAAGCAGGTGTGTGGATATGATCCACAGGCAGGGAAGGGGTTGGGGAAGGCAGCTGGATGTCCCTCACCATGCAGTGGCTGTGCTCGGCGGACAGGGATGGAGGCTGGGTGGTGGGCTTGGGGTGGGGCGCCCCTCACAGTGCGGGGTCGTGTGCCCGGCGGGCAGGTGAAGGAGTACGAGGAAGAGATTCACTCACTGAAAGAGCGGCTGCACATGTCCAACCGGAAGCTGGAAGAGTATGAGCGGAGGCTGCTGTCCCAGGAAGAACAGACCAGCAAAATCCTGATGCAGTATCAGGCCCGACTGGAGCAGAGTGAGAAGAGGCTAAGGCAGCAGCAGGCAGAGAAGGATTCGCAGATCAAGAGCATCATTGGCAGGTGAGGGGCGGCCTGGGGAGGGGGTTGTGAGGGAGAGCCTGAGGCTGAAGAGAGCAAGTGAGCGAGCGACTACTGACTCCCATCCCAAACTCAGGAGCCCACCAGGAGAGCCCACCACTCTCCTCCCCGGGAAGCCACCCACTCACTATCACCAGATGGAGAGAAAGTGCATTAAATATCCCTTTACTAAACCCGGACCTCTCTTCTGATAGAGTAGCTTCGGAAGCCCTTGGAAAATGTACCTGTTCCTGTCCAACCATCACTGCATTTGCATTCACCCTAGGCCAGGACTCCCCACTGGTTATTCTCAACTTAACCTGTGATGTTCACCCCAAACCTAAGCAGGGCTCCCTAGCCAGAGTCGCCCCTGCCCTTCCTGGGCAGACCCTCCCTCTCTAGCCTTGGAAAGGTGTTCTGTTAGAAAGGGTCTTTTAGCGTGTGTATGTTTTCAGCTGCTCCAGCAAGCCCTGGGCTCCAAAGAGGGTATCCTCAGCAAAGAGGTCAATTATCTTCAGAGTGGTGGGGTTGCGGGGGGCGGGGGGGTGCCCCTGGGCCCCACTCCAACCAGAGCCACCTCCATTTTGATCCATTCTAAATGTATTTTATGTAAGATTTAATTAGAAGAAAAGGACTTCTTGAAATATTTTTTGAAAACCACTGCTCTAATTGATATCCTTTATGAGAAATCACTTTGAGGATCTTCACAGTGAGGTGACATGGGGGATGCAGAAGCCAGGTCCTCAGCCATGGAAGGTCTGGGGAAGGGGCACTACTGTCCTGATTGGGAAGATGGAGGCCTGGAGGTGTCTGGATGGTAGAAGTCTTTGAGGCACAGAAAGCTGCCTTAGCAGGGAGGTGTAAGGGTTCCTGGGAGGAAGGTGGAGAGCATGATCCTGAGTAACAGGGAGTCATGTGTCATGGCAATGGAGGGACTCTGATTCTAAGGGATAAGGATGCCTGAGGCTTTTCCAGAGAGCTGTGGGGTTCCATGGGGAGGCTCTGAGCCTGTGCCCGCCACTAACCCCACTGAAGCCCGTCCCTTCAGGCTGATGCTGGTGGAGGAGGAGCTGCGCCGGGACCACCCCGCCATGGCTGAACCGCTGCCAGAACCCAAGAAGAGGCTGCTCGACGCTCAGGTGGAAATTACAATGTCATTTATCTTCTCCGTGTCCCATCCCCATCCATCCCACTGTCTTTCGTGCACTCACTACACCAGCCACCCAGCCCCATCACCATCTGTCTCTCATAGTCTGCGGTTTGTCCACTGGCTGCTCCTGGCAGCCCCCTAGTGACCCCATCTTCATCCCATCGTCTGTGCCTTTGTCACTCCTAGCAGCGTCAGCCCAACTCCTGTGCCTTCCCATCCAGTCTTCCCACTCCTGTCTGCATCTCGGGACCTTCTCTACCAGAACCTTGGTCTTTCTGCCCCTAGATCCCACCTAGTTCCGTGAACCCCTGCCCCTTCTTTGCCCACTCCTATTCAAGGCATGTTGTTCAGCTTCCTCTGAGCTCTTGGGCCAGAGGGCTAGAAGCTGCTACTTTCTGGAATAGAGCACAGGGCAGTATGATCCGTAGTTTCCCCAGGCCCTGGCTGGTACCCTGAAAACTTGGGGACCCCATCACCTCTGTTCTCTTGGCTCCCCAATTTTCCTGTCTCCTTGGCAGCTCCTGCATAGCTTCCTCTTCCTGACTTCAGATCTTGAAGGCCTTCCATCCTGTAACCTCCCTTTTCACTCAGTATTTAAGTCCAGGCTCCATTTGGCCTCCCTCTGGCCTCCCTCCCACTCTGGCCCTCACACCTTCCCAGCTGCCTGCTGCCCAGCCTCTCTTCTCAAAAGCCAGCTTCTAGGACCTCCCTTCTGCACCCTTACCCCTTGCTTTCCCAAAATTCTGCTCATTTTCCTACCCATACTCCTCTTTCCTCTGCTCTGACTGCTAGGCTCCCCCCGCCTGCCATGCCCCCACCAAGGCTCCTGACCCCATGACCCCACTCTCTCCCACTGCAGCTCCTCATCAGGTAATTCTCCTGGTTCCGCTTTGGCCACGGGCGGAGGACACAGGGGGAGGTGACTCCGGACCACTGCAGGTTGGTCATGAAGCCCACTCCCTCCAACACCTCCGGAGCCTCTCCCCTCTCACTGCTGCCCTCCACACCCAGAGAACCTCCACAGACTCCAGCCCTCCGACACCTCCTGCACAGACCCATCTCCCAAGACACCACCCAAAGACAGCATTTGCTGCTGCTTCCCAGAACTGTCCAACAATACCTTAGCAACACTAAGAGTTGGGCCCTAGATGGGCCCAGCACATTCACAGGTCACATCCACTTCCCTGCAAAACCCACCCCCTCCCAGCCTCCTCCTGACTCTAAGCCCTCCTCTTCCTCTACCTCTCCAGTGTATGTCTGTCACCCCCCATTTCACCAGAGTGTCCTTAGGGGCTGGGGGTGGGTTTGTTAATGGGGTGGAGGTGATGATGGGTTGGAGGACCTTGGCTATAGGGGCTGTGCTGACTGCAGCAGGTAGGTTGGGTTTTCCTCTTCCTTCCCTAACATTGGTTCTCTACCCTCCTTTCCACTCCTCACCTGATTCTCTCTCTTCCTCCTCCTCACATCTGTGAGGCAGAAGGCATCTGGAGCTCATATTGGCCCCCATTGGGTGGGAATTAGGAGTGGGTAAATAACTCACGGAGACTTGGGATACCCTGGAAAAAATGCTATTGAGATGTCCTGACATTAGGCAGGGTGGGTGGAACAAGAAGGAGCAAGAAAGGAACCTTAGGCAGATGTTAGGACGTGGACTTGACCATGTGGCCTGGGAGTTTAGAAATGGGGAGAGACATCCTCCTAGATCAGATCGTGGGCTCAGTAGGCATGTTGATTCCCAGGCAGAGGTGCCAGGAACAGCATGGTAAAGAACGTACTCTCAGAGCTCACATCCCCAGGTTGCTGATGCCACTCACTCCCCCTCTCCTGCCATCAAGTGGCCTTGCCGGACACATAACCCTACCTAAAAAGCCAGTAAATGAGAACCTGTCAGCTCTAGACATTATTTCTGAGATGCGATTTTCTTTGCGATTGAGCTGCAGTGGGCAGTGGCTCCTTACACTGTAATTTTAACTCTCTGTCTGCCCAGCCTCTCTGTCAAAGTAGCTGGTGATCTATAAACAGATGCTAAAAGGCACCAGGGGACTTTGCCATTTAAAGGACTCCTGCAGTGAATTCTTTTGTAAAATGGATAATGGCACCCTAATTTATCCACTTTCTAAATTTGGGTCCATGGGGGTGTCCGGGGCATGCTTATGTGTTGTCACCAGCAGACAAACAGGGAATAGAATATGGGGGTTCCTTTCCTGCTCTCCCGCCATACTCAGGATACCCTACCATAAGTGATTTCCTCTCACTGACTTGCAGAAAATGTGTGAGATACCCAGCAAGCTAAGAAGGCAGTTTTGCTGGGTATCTCATACCCAAGGCTGGGGTTTGGGCGACCTGAGAGGTTAGCTCCTTGATCCTAGAATGGAAGGGAGAGCTTACATAGAAGCTTTTACTTGGAAGGTTTTGTATCCTAAGGTCAGACATAGCTATATTGCCAAGCCTAAATGCCTAAATGCCATGTGGCCCAGGAAATAATTTGGATATTTGTTCTAAACCACTTGTGGTAGGTGTTGGTCCCTCTGCAACTCAGCCATTAATTAAAAATTAGTTCTGAGCCTGAATTTTAAAAAGCCAAGTGTTGCCCCCAGCCCACACACACACACACCCGGATATGTACAGTACAAACCCCAGATAATTACAACAGCCAAAGAAGAGAGAAGGAAGTGAATTTCCCAACCAGAAGTGTAGGGAAATTCAGATGGCTTTCTTTTCTCCCAGCAGAGGAACAGAACTAAGGGCAGGAACCATGAGTTGGTCTAGCAGCTATAGGAGGTGATGAGAGTAGGACCAGGGGTAGGAGTTGGGTCTGGTACCCCTCACCCTCTAATTGGGAGCCCAGGGAGAAGGACTGAAAAGAAGATGGGGGTGGAAAAGAATAAAGCCGGCTTCTGCTTCCCAGGGATGCAGAGATTGGGGCATGCTGTGTCTGCAGAAGCTCCGAGTCATTTCTGCCATAACTGTGAGAGAGAGGGGCAGCCCTCCCATAAGATTTTTCCCTTCCTATATCACTTCCCTGAATCCCCTTCCTCTCCCCCCAGTACAGTTAAACCTCTCTCTAATTTGGAATGTTATATTTGAGAAGATGGCCACTGTGAATAAGTAACAAAACTGAATGACAGTGTCTATTTAATGAAATGCATGTCTTCAAAATATATACAGTAAGTAGAACTCGATGAACAAGGCTTTTTCCACTCCTCAGGGAGCATGCATTAATGAAGAGATATGATTCAAAAGTCTGTTTTCTGGTATGGGTTAAATATCCCCTCCTACAGACATATTTCCACCACTAATTTGCTTAGTACACCTTTTCTTCACAGATAAAGGAAACTCAAGCTCAGTTTTTGTTCAAATTACAAAGAAATTCCAAATCCACAGGGGTTTGGATTCATGAGGTTTTGCTGTACTGCCTCCCCTTATTCCTCAACATGAAGCTCCCCACCTCGGATTGGGGATGGGTGGGAGGGGGTTTCAAGAGGAGGAGGGTGGAATGGGCAGGCATATCCATAGGTGAAGCCAGAGAAAGGTTAGGTTGGGGGTGCGGTGGGAACTTCCTGCTTTGATCTGGTTTCCTGGTGTGACACTCTGGGTTAAAGGCTTGAAGGCCCCTGTTAGGAGTCTGGGGTGAGATTCTCTTCTCTCTGATCCCAGAGGATGTTAACTTCCACTGCAGGTGAGAAACAAAATAGGAGGATGGTGGGGACTGTCCTGGGAGGAGGAGGAGGTCCATGGCTTGTGGTGTGGGCTGGCTATAGGGGAGGCCACTGCTAGGGGACTGGCATCCAGGCCCCCTTGAAGCGTCTCAATAAGTCCGCGCTCTCCTTTTTGGTGTCTTGCAGGAGAGGCAGCTTCCCCCCTTGGGTCCAACAAACCCGCGTGTGACGCTGGCCCCACCATGGAACGGCCTGGCCCCCCCAGCCCCACCACCCCCACCCCGGCTGCAGATTACGGAGAACGGCGAGTTCCGAAACACCGCAGACCACTAGCCCACCCAGCATCACAGACCTTCTCTTCCTTTCCTGTGCACCCCACCCTGTAACAGCACCAACCACCAGGACTGGACATCACCGAGGAACAGCGGGATTGCCTCCCCGAATGCCTCCCTGGGAGGCACACTGATTGCCCACCCCCCCCACTGCACCATTTTCAGGAGGGAGAGCGGGGACCCTCAGCCGCCCCCTTTTCCTTCCCATTGGGGTGCTGCCCTCTCTTTGACCCCCAGGGACCCTTGCCCCAGGACACCGCCTACCCCACACAGACCCCTTCACTCCGGGGTGCTATCCCCATCCTCTGCCTCATCGTTCCCCTGAGCACTGGGGGACAGACCCTCACCCCCACCCTGGGGGTGTGGCACCTCCAAACTTTCAACTTCAGGGTGATTTTTTTAGCAGTAACCAGAGCTGACAATCTAACTCCCCTCCACCGCCCCATTTTGGCCTCCCCTGCCCCCCTTGTTATGGGGAGGGGACCCCAGGTGAGGGGGCCCTATTACCCCTTGATTTCTCAGGAGCGTCTGGGGGGGCTCAGCACGCACAAACTCCTTCTCCTCCTACCCCTCTTAAATTTACTCCCTCCCCACCCAGAACCCAGATGGGGTGGAGGGGGCCACCGGGGCAGGGAGGGGGCGGCAAGGGGGGAATGGGAGTTGTCTCCCCTTCTCCCCACACCTGATCTGCTCTCGGCTGGTCCCAGAGCGGGGTGAGGGGGCTTATGCCCCCCCCTCCCCCAGTGTGTTGGGTGGGGTGGAATTGAGGTTAGGGTGAGGGGTCAGGGTTTAGGAGGGTGTGTATGTTGGGAGGACAGGCTAGTTGATCTGTCCTACTCTGACACACAGTCCCCCCTGCCACTCCCTTCTCTCTTCTTGGTCTCTACTCCCAGGGGGAGGGGGGAACTTACTCTAGGAAAAGCCATGTCTCTCTCCCCCGGGGTGGGGGGACCTGTGTTGGAGGAGGGGTGTTGGGGGGCCCCCTTCCATGACTCTGTCCCCTGGGGGAGGTAGGACGGGGCTGGGCTTCCCTCTCATCCTCCCCCTCCCAATCTCCTTCCACCTCCCTCCCTCCTGCCAGCTCCGCAATTTTTCGGTGTTTCTCTGTACATAGTTCTCTGGCGGGATAGGGGAGGTAGGATGGATGGGGTTTGGGGTGGGTAGGCCATGGGAGGGGAGAAGCCCCTCTTTGGCACCCCCTCTTCCCTGACTGCTGTCCCCTACCCAGCCTTGCCCCCTTCATCCTTTTGCGTTTGGTATTGAGACTCTCCTAGACTCTACTCCTCTTTCTTTTGTATGGACAGTTTCCCTTCAGTCCCATCCCCCTACACATACACCCAGCCGGGGCCAAATTTATACTTATATAAAAGTTGTAAATATGTGAAATTTTATCCCTGTGCCCTTTCCCCACCTCAGGCCCTAGCCCTGGATCCTCCCCAACCTTCCTTCTCTCTTCTTTGGCTGTTGTAATTATCTGGGGTTTGTACTGTACATATCCGGGGTGTGTGTGTGTGGGCTGGGGGCAACCCTTCTGTACAGAGCTTCCTGGCCCCCCCCCCCCCCGCCCCTCTGCTTCCCTCCCCACCCACCACCTTAAGGGTAGGGAGATGCTCTTCCTACCTGTTTTATTTTGTTTTCTCGTTCTCCCTCCCCACCCCACTCCCAGCCTTATCTATCCCCCCTTGCTGTCCCCTTTTCTCCACTCCCAGCCCCATTTCCTTTTTTTCTGGAGTGTGTGGTGAAACAGAAAAAAACATGTTTAATAAACGGAGATTGTTCTTTTATCGCTGTGCCGACTTTCTTAGGCAGGGCTCTCCAGACAGACCTGTACGGTGGTAAGATCTGCTTTCTGAAAGGAAGCTGACAGCCTGAGAGGAAAAGCGTACATCCCCACCTGATGCCACACTGTCCTCATAAAATGTCACTCTCCCCTCCCAATGAGATTTTTTATATTTTAGAGCAGGAGTTTTGCACTGGCCAAACTTCTCCAATCTAACTCTCCCCTCACCACTGTGTCACTTAGCCCGATGCCAGGGACAGCGGCGTTATCTGATAAAAGAGTTCATGTATATATCCACATTTATCTCTTTTGAAAATCACCTAGAAATAAGGTTTCTTTAATTGCTGGTTTAAATGGTCCCGTGCAGAACAAAGGAAAGAACCTGCCTAGTTCCTTAGCAAATCTGAGTTCCAGTCCCAGGTCCACTACTATTAACTGAGTGACGCTTCCAGACCGTTGCCCCCGCCTGGAAACTGAGGACGGCAACCCCCACCCTCGCAGGGCCGGTGGGAGGACACAAGGTGATGTGGGCAAGTGCCAGGCCCACATGGTAAGTGCCCAACTAATCTCGCCCCTCTCAGGACCTACCGGGGGCGGGTGCTACACTTAATCACCGGGAAACGCAGCTTTCCGGGGCGGCTGACGGCCTGGCCCCTCCGACCGGGCTGTTCTCTCCTGGGACCTGGCTCTCGGTCCTCTGTAGCGGCGAGGACTTCGGCAGCTACCCCGAACGCCCGATGCGCTGGCACCCTGGGCCAGCGCCCTCCTACTAGCACCGCCCTCCTGGTCTGCGGTAGCCAATCAACACGAGGCTTGTAGGCTGACCTTCCTCGATTGGCTACGCCTCTAGCTCCGCCCGCCGCACTTCGCGACGGCGTCCGGCGGGGAGGCGGCGGCTTCCGGCCCGGGACGGAGCTGTAGCGGCACTGTAGCTGCGAGGGCAGCGCCGCGTGTGTAACGGCGGGGGCGTGTCGGCGGGAAAGACAGCCGGGCCGGGACTCACGGTGTCCGGGTGACCGCGGTTTCCCGGGAGCAGGCCTCTGTGGGCACTGTGAGGCGGAACGGAGCGGCGGGGCAGGAGCTGTTCTGGGCAGGTGAAGACAGGCTCGTGGCTGGACCTCCTTCGCATCTTCCACAGGGGCTGGAAGTTACAACCCCGGTTGGTGTCTGGTGGTGGTGGTTGGTTGTTTGTTTTTGCTTTCTTGGTGTGCGGGACTGATTTGCAGAAACCGCCACTGATTTAAAAGTTTCCAGTTATTGCTCGTAGGGGGAGGGGGTTGTTTGAAGAGATGTGACTCCCTTTATCCAGGGCTTCTGTGACCTCCATCTTTTTCCTCTGCAGCCTTCATCCCGCGTGGAGTCTACCCCCAGGCCCCTCTCCTCTTCCCAATTCTTCTCACCTTCGAGGAGGCCATGGAAACCCCAACGCCTTTGCCGCCCGTACCCGCCTCCCCGACCTGCAACCCAGCCCCACGGACAATCCAGATCGAGTTCCCGCAGCATAGCTCATCGCTACTGGAATCTCTGAACCGCCACAGGCTAGAGGGAAAGTTCTGTGATGTGTCCCTCCTGGTGCAGGGCCGGGAACTTAGGGCTCATAAAGCAGTGTTGGCTGCTGCCTCTCCTTACTTCCATGACAAGCTGCTTCTGGGGGATGCACCTCGTCTCACTCTGCCGAGTGTCATTGAAGCCGATGCCTTCGAAGGGCTGCTCCAGCTCATTTATTCAGGGCGTCTCCGCCTGCCGCTGGATGCTCTTCCTGCTCATCTCCTTGTGGCCAGTGGCCTTCAAATGTGGCAAGTAGTAGATCAGTGCTCAGAGATTCTTAGAGAATTAGAAACTTCAGGTGGTGGAATTTCAGCCCGTGGAGCAAACTCCTACCATGCCCTTCTTTCCACTACATCCTCTACAGGAGGCTGGTGCATTCGCTCTTCGCCTTTCCAGACCCCAGTACAGTCCTCTGCTTCCACTGAAAGCCCTGCTTCCACTGAGAGCCCTGTGGGAGGGGAGGGAAGTGAACTGGGAGAAGTGCTGCAAATTCAGGTAGAAGAAGAAGAGGAGGAGGAGGAAGAAGATGATGATGAGGACCAGGGATCAGCCACACTCTCTCAGACTCCTCAGCCCCAGAGAGTATCAGGGGGTTTTCCCCGTCCTCATGGACCCCACCCACTGCCCGTGACTGCTACTCCCCGAAAGCTTCCAGAGGGTGAGAGTGCACCAGTTGAGCTCCCTGCCCCTCCTACTGCACTGCCCCCCAAAATCTTCTACATTAAGCAGGAACCCTTCGAGCCTAAGGAGGAGATATCGGGAAGTGGAACTCAGCCTGGAGGAGCAAAGGAGGAAACCAAAGTGTTTTCTGGAGGGGACACTGAAGGGAATGGGGAGCTAGGGTTCTTGTTGCCTTCAGGGGCAGGGCCAACATCTGGGGGAGGGGGTCCATCCTGGAAACCAGTGGATCTTCATGGGAATGAAATCCTGTCAGGGGGAGGAGGACCTGGGGGAGCAGGCCAGGCCGTGCATGGGCCTGTGAAGCTAGGGGGGACACCCCCTGCAGACGGAAAACGCTTTGGTTGCCTGTGTGGGAAGCGGTTTGCAGTGAAGCCAAAGCGTGACCGGCACATCATGCTGACCTTCAGCCTTCGGCCCTTTGGCTGTGGCATTTGCAACAAGCGCTTCAAGCTGAAGCACCATCTGACAGAGCACATGAAGACCCATGCTGGAGCCCTGCATGCCTGTCCCCACTGTGGCCGTCGGTTCCGAGTCCATGCCTGTTTTCTCCGCCACCGGGACCTGTGCAAGGGCCAGGGCTGGGCCACTGCCCACTGGACTTACAAGTGACTGCTGAGGCTATATACTAGCTTCTAGAACGAAATAACCACTGCTGCTGATGGATACTTTTCCCTCACTACCATGGCACACCAGTCATGGATCTTGTAATCATGTCAAGAGAATAGATACATTGATACATTATGGACCTCTTGTTCTTAGATATGGGCCTCAGCCTGGCAGATGTGGAAACTCAAATTTCTCATCCCACTCCAGGTTTTGGCTAGCCAACCCTGCAGGAAAGCGGTTTATAGGCCATTCATACTTAAGTTGATCACTTGCCCATGGTGGACATTTGTAGTGGTGATGTCCATTAAGGAAACCAGATTTTCAATTATTCAGTGAGAGAAGAATTAGAGCAAAAGACAGTGGTAAATGTTTTATTCCGTCTCCATGAGGAATTAAAGGAGTTGGTCTCCACCTAGAGATACATTTGATTTAGAGCTCGAGTAATTCAGAGGCTAAGCTCTAAACTTTTTTCTCTCTCATTGCTGGAATGATTTAAGCAGAATTCCTTTTGTGTACTTTTAAAATTGTATCTTTCCAGGAGCCCCTCAGATTGTACCTTGCTTTCTCACCAGTAGACACCTTTCTGACACTTTTTTAATGTTGTAGTTGCACTTTAACAAGTTGAGCATTCCATGTTTCATTCTTAGAACCTTCTTTAATAGAGGGTATTCCCTCAACAGCCTGTGCCTCTGGTCTACCTTTGACCACCACTGATAACTCATATATTGGTCACAATGACTGGAATGTGACTAGTGATCTCAGGAGATGGCACTGTCCTAAAGTGCTCTCAGGGTGGCACCACTGCTCTCTGAACAAGTTGCCTTGGTCAGAGAGACTCAGGTTTGGGACAGCACAAGCTGAAGGCTGGCGAGTAACTTGCATAATAGGACCATATCTCTTCCTTTCCCATCCCACCCACATATGATAGACAGCCCCTCTGTGGAGATATGGAGAGGATAGATATTGGAATCGCGTGTGGGACTTGCAGTTACTTAAAATTTTTGAATAAACTGTGCCCTGAAACCTAAACTGACAGTGGACTGGATTGAGTAATTTGTGTGGGAGAGAATGTGAGAATGGAGCTGCAGAGCTTTGGGTGTGTTCCTTGGGTGGCTAGGTTATGTTGATGGGGAAGGAATGGAATGGTTTCACACTGGTGCCAAGAACACTCTTCTGGACTTAGGCCCTAACCTGTTACCTAATAACCTTGAGTAGGTTGCCTTACTTTTTTTTTTTTTTTTTTGAGACAGTCTCACTTTGTCCCCCAGGCTGGAGTGCAGTGGCACAATCGCGGGCTCACTGCAACCTCTGCCTCCCAGGTCCAAGCGATTGTCCTGCCTCAGCCTCCTGAGTAGCTGGGGTTACAGGCACCCACCACCATGCCTGGCTAATTTTTTTGTATTTTTAGTAGAGATGGGGTTTCACCGGGTTAGCCAGGATGGTCTCGATCTCCTGACCTCATGATCTGCCCGCCTCAGCCTCCCAAAGTACTGGGATTACAGGCATGAGCCATTGCGCCTGGTCTGCCTTACCTTTTAAAATCTAAACTAGCACTTTTTTTGGTAGGGTGGTGTGGACCACCTAACGGGTTTTGTTTTCCTTTTTAGAAGAGGTTGGCTCACATTATCTTTTTATTATTATTTGTTTATTTACTTTTTGAGATGGAGTTTTGCTCTGTCGCCTAGGCTGGAGTACAGTGACATGATCTTGGCTCACTGCAACCTCTGCCTCCTGGGTTCAAGCGATTCTCCTGCCTAAGCCTCCCAAGTAGCTGGGACCACAGGTGTGTGCCACCACGCCCGGCTAATTTTGTATTTTTAGGAGAGACAGGGTTTCACTATGTTGGCCAGGCTGGTCTTGAACTCCTGACCTCAGGTGATCTGCCCACCTGGGCCTCCCAAAGTGCTGGGATTACAGGCCTGAGCCACTGCACCCAGTCTATTATTATTATTTTAGAGACAAGGTCTCACTGTGTTGCCCAGGCTGGTCTTGAACTCCCGAGCTCAAGTGATACTTCTGCCTTAGCCGCCCAAAGTGCTGGGATTACAGGCCTGAGCCACTGCACCTGGCTGGTTCACATGATCTTTATAATATTCCCCAACTTCCTGTATTCTGTATGTTTGGATGGTTCTACAAACATTCAGTACAAAGCACTATGCTAAACCGTGATTAATACACTGCCCTCAAAGGGTTCACAGGTATTACCAAAGATAGACAAGCTATTACAATGTGATAGGATAAGTTGATGATAGTGGGCAGTACAAACCGCTTGAATGCCACAAAGAAAGCTAAGTAAAGACCTTTTCTAGGTTAGCAGAGGTTTCACAAACACAACTTCCATGTGCCACAGTGTGGTCATGGGTGTGGGTGGCTGAACTGACATGGAGATGGTAAACAGAGGAGTTGAAGTGAGAAGTATAGGGCCAGGGGTGATAGCCTTCCCCAAAGTTTGTTTCTGAAAGTTATGAGGTATGGCGCTCAGAAGGGTCTGAAAAATGTGACTGTGGCTAAGAAGGTAAATTCTAGCTGGGATTTGTCAGCATCTCAAAGAGCCACGCCATGATCCCATCCCCATGATAAGCACTGTGAACATATTGGGAAAGGGGATGAGGAGAGGTCAACCTATCTTGGATCTGCTACAGTCCCATCCATCAGCTATTCTTGACACATATTCTATGGGTGGCTGTATCCACTGGCCAGGATCCTTTGGTTGCAAGCACTGGAGGCTGGCTCTGGTTAACCTCATCAGAACAGGAATTTATGGCAGGTTGTGGGGTGGCTCCTGGAATTGAAAGAAGGGTCAAAGGACCAGCCATCAGAAGGATAAGACCTGGGTCAGCGTTGGGGGTCCATGGAGCAGGAACTCCAAGGCATACGGTTTGGGATGATGACCCATTCTTGTTTCTTGTGTCACTCATCTCAAGATAAAATTTCCCAGGGAAAGAACTTAATCCTCATGACCACCCTCTGGCCAGAGCACCTTGATCATATAGTCCATCAAGATGGCAGCAAAGTGGGTGTGGAATCCTCAAAGGCAATTGAAGTCCTAGGACAGAAGAGTGGAGAATGGGTTCTGGCCAGGCCACAGCAACAGAGACATACCGGACAATCTCCATACGTTACACATTTTGGGATCCCAAAGCCTCAGGTGTACTTGCTACTTAGTGGGTGTTCAATATATGCTGAAGTTGCCCAACTTCCACCTCTGCCTGCCGGATGTAGGCAGAATTGTTTCCTGACTCTCCTTAATACCCATGACACTTTGTCCTTACTGGTATTAAACCAATTACAATAGCTTGTTAGAGTTTTTCTTTTTTTGTTTGTAGGTATTATACAGAAAACAAGTGCAGAAATTACAAATTTTGGTTTACACAAATAAACTTGTTACCTCTCTGCCTCTGTCCTTCAGAAGATGCAGTGGAGGAGATGTCCAATCTATTGTCAAAGGATAGCCCCATTCCCAGAGCCTTTGCTCTTTTAATTATCACCTCTCTCCTTTATCTTTTCCCTCTCTGTCTCTGTAGTTCCTCATTACATTTAACCGTGCTCATAGGGTAGTGAGAATTAATACATGTAAAATACTTAGAACAGTGCCTTGCACATGGTAATCACTCAGTAAGTGTTAGCTGTTATTATGAGTGAGGCCAGTAGTCATCAGTTCCCCACACCTTTACTGCGATCAGTTCTCCCAGGGAGGGATCACATTCATAATAAAGGGAATTGCAAGATAGGGGGAAATAAGAGCTATCAGAGCACATAGCAGAGGTCCTAGCCTGACCTAATAATTGGGAGATTTCTAGGTGAAATGGAAACATTTCTAGTGAAGGGGTAAAATATTTTCAACAAAATTAGAAATAAGGCACATAGTATTTAGTAAGGATTACATATTATCATGATCATTACCTATCTCATAAATGCTACAGTTCTTCAGGGTCCTTTATGCCCTCTTCTAAATTTACACACTCTGGGGTGATTTTTTTTTTTCCCCCATGCAGAACTCATGTTGAAATTCCTGGGTGACTTTATCCACTCTTCCGAGTTGAACCATTTAAATAGTGATGACCTTTAATTTAATGTATTCCTTTACATTTTATTATTATTATTTGAGATGGAAGTCTTGCTTTGCTGCCCATGCTGGTGTGCAATGGTGCCATCTCACCTCACTGTAACTTCCACCTCCCAGATTCAAGCGATTCTCCTGCCTCAGCCTCCCGAATAGCTGGGATTATAGGCGCCCGCCACCATGCCTGGCTAATTTTTGTATTTTTAGTAAAGACGGAGTTTCACCATGTTGGCCAGGCCGGTCTCGAACTCCTGCGCTCAGGTGATCTGCCTGCCTCATCCTCCCAAAGTGCTGGGATTATAGGCATGAGCCACTACACCTAGCCAACCTTTAATTTTATACCTCTAGTTTTACTGGGCCCCAAACCCACTTGGATTTCTTCCTTCTTTCCTTTCTTTTTTCAACAATGAATGCCTGCTGTATACCAGACACTGAAGAAAAGAGCAGAAGGCATCATAGGGGCTTGAACTTTGGATGATCTCTTTAAGAGACAAGCTGTTTAAATCAGCCATATGCCATAGACATCTCAAGCTCAACATGTCTAAAGTACTCCAACCCACCTCTAGCCAGCTCTCCTCTGTTGTTTCCAGATTTGTTAATGGTTCCCTCATCAACCCAAATGCCCAAGGTTGAAAGCTGGGAGGGTTCCTTGCCAGCAGCTCTCTCACCTCCCATACCTGTCCTACCAAAGCTATCTCCTAAATATTTCACACTGATGCACTCCTTACCCACTTCTGCCACTACAACCTCCTAACTGATTCTTTGTCACCTGTCTTGCTTCCCTCTGTATTTCACCCTATGCACTAGGACCAGAGTAATCTTCTAAAGCAAAAATTAATGTTTCACCACTCTCCAGCTTAAACCTTTCATTGGCTTCCTCTTGCTCTTTCATGAGGTCCAAGTGATCTGGTCCCAGTTACTGGTCCCAGGCTTTGGCTTTTCCTGCTTCTCATGCTCATCTCTCTACCTAGTATAGTTTCCCGTCAGTGGAATAATTCCTGCTCTTCAGATACTAGTTTAAACCTCACTTCATCTAGAAATCTTGACCATGGGACCAGGGTAGGACCTCTGCTATGTGCTCTGATAGCTCTTAATTCCCCATATTTTTCAATTTCCTTTATTCAATAAGTAATTGCATTTGGAAGGGGGCATGAGTTGAAAGCCTATCTATTGGGTACTCCACTCAGTATCTGAGTGCCATATACCCATGTAACAAACCTGCATATGTACCCCCTCTATCTAAAATAAAAGTTTAGGCTGTTCTGCCTATGGAATAGCCCTGCTCTGTCTATGGAGCAGCCATTAAAATAAAAAATAAAAGTTGAGAAAAAAACATACATGCCAACTACCTAGTGTTACTCATATGTGGGCACTGCTCTAGGCACAATGATCAGTCCCTGTTCTTTTTATTTATTAATTTATTATTATTATTATCTGAGACAGAGTCTTGCTTTGTTGCCCAGGCTGGAGTGCAATGGCGCCATCAAGGCTCACTGCAACCTCTGCCTCCCAGGTTCAAGCAATTCTCCTGCCTCAGCCTCCTAAGTAGCTGGGATTACAGGCGTGTGCCACCATGCCCAGCTAATTTTTGTATTTTTAGTAGGACAAGGATTCACCATTTTGGCCAGGCTGGATTCAAACTCTTGACCTCAAGTGATCCACCTGCCTCAGCCTTCCAAAGTGCTGGGATTACAGGTGTGAGCCACCACACTGGGCCATATTTATTATTTTTTAATTGAGATGGGGTCCTGCCATGCTCCCCAGGCTGGTCTCGAACTCCTGGGCTACTCAGGCGATCTGCCTGCCTTGGCCTCCCAAAGTGCTGGGATTGTAACTGTAAGCCACTATGCCCGGGCAGTGCCTGTTCTCATAAGCTTACACTCCAGTGCTGTAAATAAAATAAACTAGATAAGGAGGAGAATAACAGAAAAGGAGGGCATACTATGTACATTAATCTAATAGTCAAAGGGGAACTAAAGGCCCAGACATGCAAAGAAAAGGGAGAAGATGGTTTACTAAAGTGTTTAACAGATGCACAAGCCAAGAAAGAGAAAAAGAATGGTTTGCTTAACAAGGAGACCAGTGGACCTAGAGCTACAGGGAAAGAGGGAAAAGATGTGGTTGAAGAGGTAGGATGCAGCTGGGTCATATAGAGCCTTTGACATCATGATAAAGAATTTGGTTTTGGAAGTGCAATGGGAAGGTAATAAAAAGTTTTAAGTAGGGGAGTAATAACCTTTTAACATTTTAGAGAGATTCCTTCTAGCTAGAGTGAATATTGGCTCATTAGGGGGCAAGGGTGGAAGTGGGGAGACCAATCAGACCATTTTAGTAGTGCAGACAAGAGATGGGTAAAGGCAGCAGATAGAGAACTAGATGAATTAAAGCTACTGTATTTGGGGGCAGAGCTGACAGGATATTCCGATGGATTAATATAGAGATTATGGGAAAGTTAAAAAAAAAATAAAGAAAGATCTGTAAAGTTTTGGCTTGAGGAATTGAATTAGAGGTAATTTAATGAGTGGAAGACAGGAATAAAAGAACTTCGGAGTGGATCAAGAGTTTTGTATAGGCCAGGCATAGTGGCTCATGACTGTAATCCCAGCACTTTGGGAGGCCAAAATGGGTAGACAACTTGAGGTCAGGAGTTCAAGACCAGCCTGTCCAACATGGTGAAACCCCCATCTCTACTAAAAATACAAAAATTAGCTGGGCGTGGTGGTGGGTGCCTGTAATCCCAGCTACTCGGGAGGCTGAGGCAGGAGAATCACTTGAACCGGGGAGGCATGGGTTGCAGTGAGCCGTGCACTACTGTGCTCCAGCCTGGGTGACAGGGTGAGACTCCATCTCAAAAAAAAAAAAAAAAAGAGTTTTGTAGAAATTACTATAAGTTATCCAAGATGTATTTATCAGGTGTTCTTCTAGATTGGGGGTTGGCAAACTTATTCTATGAAGGATTGAATAGTAAACATTTTAGGCTTTGCATGCCAAGAAACAAAATCAAGGATATTATATAAGTACTTTAAAAATAAAACAAATTTCCATGAATTGTCATTGACAAATTTGTTTTATAAAGAAACAATATTTATTTCTTACATTTTTGGAGGCTGGAAGTCCAAGGTCAAGAGGGTGCATCTGGTGACAGCCTTCTTGCTGATGCAGACTCTGCAGAGTCCCAAGGTGATGCAGGACATCACATGGTGAGAAGGGTGAGTATGCTTTGACAAAATAAAAAAAGTAATAATTGAATGCAATATTTTTGTAATACAGATTTGCTGATTAATTGGGGTTCAAATTTAGTGTTCCTCATCATCAAAGTCAATTGCAAATGTTCATCCTTTTTTTTTTTTTGAGACACAGTTTTACTCTGTCATCCAGGCTGGAGTGCAGTGGCGTGATCTCAGCTCACTGCAACCTCTGCCTCCCAGGTTCAAGCGATTCTCCCACCTCAACCTCCTGAGTAGCTGGGACTATCGGTGCATGCCACCATGTCTGGCTAAGTTTTGTATTTATAGTAGAGATGGGGTTTCGCCATGTTGACCAGGCTGGTCTCAAACTCCTGACCTGCCTGGGCCTCCCAAAGTGCTGGGATTTCAGGCATGAGTGACTGCGTCTGGCCCTAAATATTCATCTGTTAATGCTGATCTACAATGAGATTTTACATATTTCATCTTTGAAAATGTCTTTACAAAGGTAGGTATTGCCAAATACTGATATCAATCCAAGACTATCTGGTTTTGATTGGGTATATTCATTACTTGGAAGGCTTTATATAATTCTATTATATGCTTATATGGTTTGGCTGTGTCCCCATTCAAATCTCAACTTGAATTGTATCTCCCAGAATTCCCCTGTGTTGTGGTAGGGATCTAGGGGGAAGTAATTGAATCATGGGGGCCAGTCTTTCCTGTGCTATTCTCATGATAGTGAATAAGTCTCACGAGATCTGATGGGTTTATCAGGGGTTTCTGCTTTTGCTTCTTCCTCATTTTCTCTTGCCACCGTCATGTAAGAAGTGCCTTTCACCTCCTGCTGTGATTCTGAGACCTCCCCAGCCATGTGGACCTGTAAGTCCAATTAAACCTTTTTTTCTTCTCAGTCTGGGATATGTTTTTTTTTTTTTTTTTTTTTGAGGCGGAGTCTTGCTCTGCCGCGCGGGCTGGAGTGCAGTGGCCGGATCTCAGCTCACTGCAAGCTCCGCCTCCCGGGTTTCCGCCATTCTCCTGCCTCAGCCTCCGGAGTAGCTGGGACTACAGGCGCCCGCCACCTCGCCCAGCTAGTTTTTTTGTATTTTTAGTAGAGGCGGGGTTTCTCCGTGTTAGCCAGGATGGTCTCGATCTCCTGACCTTGTGATCCGCCCGTCTTGGCCTCCCAAAGTGCTGGGATTACAGGCTTGAGCCACCGCACCCGGCCTGGGATGTTTTTATCAGCAGCATGGAAACAGACTAATACAGTAAATTGGTTAACAGTAGAGTGAGATGCTGCTGAAAAGATACCCGAAAATGTGGAAGTGACTTTGGAACTGGATAACAGGCAGAGGTTGGAACAGTTTGGAGGGCTCAGAAGAAGACAGGAAAATGTGGGAAAGTTTGAAACTTCCTAGAGACTTGTTGAATGGCTTTGCCCAAAATGCTGATATAAATATGGACAATAAGATCCAGGCTGAGATGGTCTCAGATGGAGATGAGGAACTTGTTGGGAACTGGAGCAAAGGTTATTCTTGCTATGTTTTAGCAAAGAGACTGGTGGCATTTTGCCCCTGCCCCAGAGATTTGTGGAACTTTGAACTTGAGAGAGTTGATTTAGGGTGTCTGGCATAAGAAATTTCAAAGGAGCAAAGCATTCAAGAGGTGACTTGGATACTGATAAAGGCATTCAGTTCTATAAGGGAAGCACAGCATAAAAGTTTGGAAAATTTGCAGCCTGACAATGTGATAGAAAAGAAAAACCCATTTTCTCAGGAGAAATTCAAGCCTACTGCAGAAATTTGCATAAGTAGCAAGGAGCCTAATGTTAATCCCCAAGACTGTGGGGAAACTATCTCCAGGCCATGTCAGACACCTTCACAGCAGCCCCTCCCATCACAGTCCTGGAGGCCCAGAAGGAAAAAGTGGTTCGTGGGCTGGGCTCAAGATCCCCATGCTGTGTGCAGCCTAGGGACCTGGTGTCCTGTATCCCAGGGACAACTCCAGCCATGGCTGAAAGGGGCCAATGTACAGCTTGGGCTGTGGCTTCAGAGGGTGGAAGCCCCAAGCCTTGGCAGCTTCCATGTGGTGTTGAGCCTGCAGGTACACAGAAGTCAAGAATTGAGGTTTGGGAACCTCCACCTAAATTTCAGAAGATGTGTGGAAAGGCCTGGATGATCAGGCAGAAATTTTCTGCAGGGTCAGGGCCCTCATGGAGAACCTCTGCTAGGGTAGTGCAGAAAGGAAATGTGGGGTCAGAGACCCCCACGAAGTTCCTACTGGGGCACTGCCTAGTGGAGCTGTGAGAAGAGGGCACTGTCCTCCAGACCCCAGAATGGTAGATTCACTGACAGCTTGCACCATGTGCCTGGAGAAGCCACAGACAACTCTAGCCTGTGAAAACAGTGGGAGGGAGGCTGTACCATGAAAAGCCACAGGGGCAGAGCTGCCCAAGACCATGGGAACCCACCTTATGCATCAGCATGACCTGGATGTGAGACCTGGAGTCAAAGGAGATCATTTTGGAGCTTTAAAATTTGACTGTCCTGCTGGATTTCGGACTTGCATGGGCCCTGTAACCCCGTTATTTTGGCCAATTTCTTCCATTTGGAATGATTGTATTTACCTAGTATCTGTACCCCAACTGTATCTAGGAAGTAACTAGCTTACTTTTGATTTTACAGGCTCATAGGTGGAAGGGACTTGCCTTGTCTCAGATGAGACTTTGGACTGTGGACTTATGGGTTAATGCTGAAATGAGTTAAGACTTTGGGAGGCTGTTGGAAAGGCATAATTGGTTTTGAAATACGAAGACAGGAACCAAGTGGGGGCCAAGGGTGGAATGATATGGTTTGGCTGTGTCCCCATTCAAATCTCAACTCGAATTGTATTTCCCAGAATTCCCACATATTGTGGGAGGGACCTAGGGAGAGGTAATTGAATCATGGGGGCTGGTCTTTCCTGTCCTATTCTTGTGATAGTGAATAAGTCTCACAATATCTGATGGGTTTATCAGGGGTTTCCGTTTTGCGTCTTCCTCATTTTCTCTTGCCTCCGCCATGTAAGAAATGCCTTTCACCTCCCAGCATGATTCTGAGGCCTCAGCCATGTGGAACTGTAAGTCCAATTAAACATTTTTTTCTTCTCAGTCTCAGGTATGTCTTTATCAGCATCACGAAAACAGGCTAATACATATACTTTTCTTGATCCTTTCCTTTTAGCATATCATTACATTGTAGGTTAATCACCTCCAAATGAGGGTTAGGTAGAAGCTCCTCAATTGCACAGTTAAATGAAATATATAATTTTTTTTTTTTTTTGAAACAGGGTCTCACTTTGTCATCCAGGCTGAAGTGCAGTGGTGTGATCTCGGCTCACTGCAGCTTGACCACCTGTGTTCAAGTGATCCTCTTGTCTCAGCCTCCCAAGTAGCTGGGACTGTAGGTATATGCCACCACCCATAGCTAAGTTTTGTATCTTTTGTAGAGACAGGGTTTCTACAGAAACCCTGGCCAGGCTGGTCTCAAACTCCTGGGATCAAGTGATCTGCCTGCCTGGGCCTCCCAAAGTGCTAGGATTATAGGCGTGAGCCCCCAAGCCCTGCCTGAAATATAGAAATTTCCTTTGCACTTGCGCTGAGGACCAAAAAACCTGCTAGAACTGTGGTTTGAGCTCAGAAAATATATCTGCTGCAAATTTTGTATGGGAATGGAGATTTTGGTTCTTGTTTTAGCTTTTGATGACAGGAAATATATAAAGTAGCTTAACCTTACCTGTGATTCAAACAACTTTAATAAATTTACTGTAGCATAAATTTCACAATAAGTACCTTTTTACCTTGTAATTTTAGATTAAATTCATCGAGGCCAGGTTCTCACTTGTAAGTGGTGAGAACACATACACCAAGAGGGGAGCACTAGACACTGAGGCCTACTTGAATGTGGAGGGTGGGAGGAAGGAGATCAGAAAAAATACCTATCAGGTACTATGTTTATTACCTGGGTGAGTAAATAATCTGTACACCAAACCCCTGGTGACACACAGTTTACCTATATAACAAACCTGCTCATGTACCCCTAAACTTAAAATAAAAGTTTTTTAAAAAGATTTATTTTAAGGAATTAGCTCACACAATTGTGGGGCTGACAAGTCTGAAATTTGTAGGGCAGGTCAGCAGGATGGAAACTCAGGCAGAATTTCAATGTTACAGTCTTGAGGCAGAATACTTTCTTTTCTAGGAAATCTCAGTCTTTGCTCTTAAGGCTTTTGACTAATTGGATGAGTCCTACCCATATCATCAAGGGTAATCTACTTTACTTAAAGTCAGTTGATTATAAGTGTTAATTATATCTACAAGATACCCTTAGAGCAATATCTAGGCTAGTGTTTGAACAAAGAACTGGACACCATAGCCTATCCAAGTTGACACAGAAAGTTTAATTATTACATGTGTT
This sequence comes from Piliocolobus tephrosceles, assembly GCF_002776525.5. Classification (NCBI taxonomy): domain Eukaryota; kingdom Metazoa; phylum Chordata; class Mammalia; order Primates; family Cercopithecidae; genus Piliocolobus; species Piliocolobus tephrosceles. The sequence goes on along the minus strand of NC_045438.1, from coordinate 135,321,904 downwards.
TGAAGGCATGTTCAGAAAATTTTCTATCTCAGCCCTGAGCTCAAGAAAATCTTAACATCTCTTTGCCACCACTATGTCAATGAACTGCTGTATGGTAGGACAAGTCAGGATATTCAACTTCTATTTCTAACAAAAACTGTTTTAGTTCAGTCTGCTACAACAAATTAACACAGACTGGTAGCTTAAACAACAAACACGTATTTTTCACAGTTCTGGAGACTGGAAAGCCCAAGATGTAGATGGCTATCTTCTCATATTTTCACAAGACAGAGAGCAGAGAAAAGCAAGCTCTCTGTGTCTCTTCTTATAATGATACTAATCTCATTCACAAAGATCCACCCTCATGACCTAATTACTTCCCAAAGGCCACACCACCAAATACCATCATATTGGAATTAGGGGTTAGCATATGAATTTTGGGGGTACATAAACATTCAGTTCAAAGCATTGACAATATTAAGACCACGAGATGCAAATGAAGTTCACTGTTGACACACTGGTTCAATAACACATGATAAATTAAAATATTCTTTACAGTGTACTTACTGATGGTTATTACAGCGAATAACCACAGGCTTTAAGCATCTTACATTTTCATATGCTTTGCAAATGTGCCTCACTACAACGTTTCCTTTACCACCATCACTTGTAGCACATCTTAGTAGGTTCCACTTCAGGCTGTATGGAAGTAGTGTTTTCTCAACTTTTTTGAAAGTATTATCTTATGTAATTGTTCCAAACATACTATTGATAGCAGCTTATTCTTCATTCACTCCAAACTTCACATTTTTTTTTTTTTTTTTTTTTTTGAGATGGAGTCTCGCTCTGTCGCCCAGGCTGGAGTGCAGTGGCCAGATCTCAGCTCACTGCAAGCTCCGCCTCCCGGGTTCATGCCATTCTCCTGCCTCAGCCTCCCGAGTAGCTGGGACTACAGGCGCCCGCCACCTCGCCCGGCTAGTTTTTTGTATTTTTTAGTAGAGACGGGGTTTCACAGTGTTAGCCAGGATGGTCTCGATCCCCTGACCTTGTGATCCGCCCGTCTCGGCCTCCCAAAGTGCTGGGATTACAGGCTTGAGCCACCGCGCCCGGCCCAAACTTCACATTGACTCCTTGAATAAATAACAGCTAAGCAGTGTCAGTAGCATCTGTCCACTCATTAAGAACCAAGGGAAAATCACATTTAATCATTGGACTTGTTTTTAGTTGATTATTGATTTTTAGCCCAGTGTCCTCAACTCTTCAAGCAGCTGTTCTTGATGAATAAGAGTCTTAAACAAATTTATTTTCTCTGGACATACTTCTTTGGCTTCTGCATCACATGATTTAATTAACTCATTATTGATAAATGGCTTTCCTTGCTTGGCTACAAATGAGCTATGTGGAAACTTACTGTGATTGTAACTTTATTTTAATTTTGTGTGTGTGAATAAATTCTGCTGTGAGTAAATTTTTTTCAAAAAACTTTCTAATTTTTCTGACTGTTGCTTTCTTGTGAATTGGGAACATTGTGATGACTACTCAGTCTGTAATGTCAATGTATATATTTTTTTTTTTTTTGCGAGATGGAGTCTCACTCTGTCACCTAGGCTGGAATGCAGTGGTGCCATCTCAGCTCACTGCAACCTCCACCTCCCAGGTTCACGTCATTCTTCTGCCTCAGCCTCCCAAGTAGCTGGGACTATAGGCACCTGCCACCATGCCTGGCTAATTTTTTGTATTTTTAGTAGAGACGGGGTTTCACCATGTTAGCCAGGATGGTCTTGATCTCCTGACCTCTTGATCTGCCTGCCTCGGTCTCCCAAAGTGCTGGGATTACAGGCATGAGCCACCGCGTCCAGCCGGCCATGTCAGTGTATATATTCTTATTCTTTTAGCACAACTGTAGTATCACTTCCTTTTATTCTTTTCTTTCTTTCTTTTTTTTTTTTTTTTTTTTTTTGTGACAGAGTCTCGCTCTATCCTCCAGGCCTCCATGCTGGAGTGCAGTGGTGCAATCTTGCTTCACTGCAAAATCCGCCTCCCGGGTTCAAGTGATTCTCCTGCCTTAGCCTCCCAAGTAGCTGGGATTACAGGCACATGTCACCGCATCTGGCTAATTTTTGTATTTTTAGTAGAGACAAGGTTTCACCACGTTGGCCAGGCTGGTCTCAAACTCCTGACCTCAGGGGATTCGGCCACCTCGGCCTCCCAAAGTGCTGGGATTACAGGTGTGAGCCACCAAGCCCGTCCAAGTATCATTTCTTTTTTTTTTTTTTTTTTTTTGAGACAGAGTCTCACTCTGTCGCCCAGGCTGGAGTGCAGTGGCTGGATCTCAGCTCACTGCAAGCTCCACCTCCCGGGTTCACGCCATTCTCCTGCCTCAGCCTCCCGAGTAGCTGGGACTACAGGAGCCTGCCACCTCGCCCGGCTAGTTTTTTTTTGATTTTTTTAGTAGAGATGGGGTTTCACCGTGTTGGCCAGGATGGTCTCGATCTCCTAACCTCGTGATCCGCCTGTCTCGGCCTCCCAAAGTGCTGGGATTACAGGCTTGAGCCACCGCGCCCGGCCATCATTTCTTAATAAACAAAATATAGGTTGGGTGCAGTGGCTTATGCCTGTAATCCCAGCACTTTGGGAGACCAAGGTAGGAGGAGAGCTTAAGCCCAGTAGTTCGAGACCAGGCTGGGCAGCATGGCAGAATCCTGCCTCTATAAAAAATACAAAAATTAGCCATGCATGGTGGTGCACAACTGTAGTCCCAGTTACTCGGGAGGCTGGGGTGAAAGGATCACCTGAGCACAGGAGGTGAAGGCTGCAGTGAGTTGTGATCAGGCCACTGCACTTCAGCCTGGGCAGAGAGAGAACCTGTCTCAAAAAACAAAAACAAACCAAAAAAATCACTAAAGAACTTACTAATGTAATCAAATACCACCTGTTCCCCAAAAACCTATGGAAATAAATAAATAAATAAATAAATAAATAAATAAATAAATAAATAAA
>NC_045438.1:135298683-135318915 GCF_002776525.5 Piliocolobus tephrosceles | reverse complement strand
AAATAAATAAATAAATAAATAAATAAATAAATAAATAAATAAATAAATAAATTTCTGTAGAACCTAAAAAAATAAAAGAAAAGATCTAATTATCAATTTACAGAAAATGATGCAGAGGGCAGGGAAACACATTAAATCACACCAAGTGGTACAATCAATAAAATCAAGACTATAAGAAACTCTAAAGGACAAACAACCCATTTCTTCACACACACACTCTCACACACACACACACAAAATTGCAAGGGAAAAAAGAGATGGATTGGAACCTACAGTTTAAAAGAGGGCTGGCGCAGTGGCTCACTCCTGTAATCCCAGCACTTTAGGAGGATAAGCAAGAGGATGGCTTGAGCCCAGGAGTTTGAGGCTACAGTGAGTTATGATAGCACCACTGCACTCTGCCTGGGTGACAGAGCAAGACCCTGTCTCTAAGAAAAATAAAAGACACATTAACCAATCATAATGTGTGGACCTTGCTTGGATCATAGTGTTAAAAAAAAAGGTCTCGATCTCTTTTTAACATGACATTTGTGAGACAACTGTAGACTCAACCACTGACTGAACATTTGATGATATTAGGGAGTTCTTATTTTTATTTATTTATTTATTTTTTGAGATGGAGTTTCGCTCTTGTTGCCCAGGCTGGAGTGCAATGGCACGATCTCGGCTCACTGCAACCTCTGCCTCCTGGGTTCAAGTAATTCTCCTGCCTCAGCTTCCCGAGTAGCTGGGATTATAGGCATGCACCACCATGCCCGGCCAATTTTTATATTTTTAGTAGAGATGGGGTTTCTCCATGTTGGTCAGGCTGGTTTCGAACTCCCGACCTCAGGTGATCCGCCCACCTCGCCTCGGCCTCCCAAAGTGTTGGGATTACAGGGTGAGACACCACGCCCAGCCAGGGAGTTATTCTTAAAAATTTCAGTTGTGGGCTAGGTGCGGTGGCTCACGCCTGTAATCCCAGCACTTTGGGAGGCCGAGGCGAGGCGGATCACGAGGTCAGGAGATCGAGACTATCCTGGCTAACATGGTGAAACGCTGTCTCTACTAAAAATACAAAAAAAAAATTAGCCAGGCCTGGTGGCAGGCGCCCGTAGTCCCAGCTACTCAGGAGGCTGAGGCATGAGAATGGCGTAAACCCGAGAGTCGGAGCTTGCAGTGAGCCGAGATCGCACCACTGCCCTCCAGCCCGGGGGACACAGCGAGACTCCGTCTCAAAAAAAAAAAAAAAGAGGCCTCTACCTGTGCATGGTGAGGCATATCTGTAAATCCCAGCTACTTGGGGGGCTGAAGTGGAATGGTCCCTGCAGCCTAGGATTTCAAAGCCAGACTGGGCTACATAGTGAGACTCCATCACTAAAAAGAAGGTGGGGAGTGGGCTTGCCTTTTGATGGCATTGGCTATTTATAGATAATAAAAAATCCATGGTTATGGGTTGAATAAAATGTTAAATGCATACATATACATGCTCTAGATAAGTGTGTAAATTAAAATTTGTGTATATAGTCTATGTAAAGAAAGATTGAGAAATAAATTTGGAAATAGCTATTTATACACTTTAAGAATGTCTGATCAAAAATTTTATATTATAAGCACATAGTTCTGGTCCAAGTTAATAAATAAAACTATTCTTATTTGCTTAACTCTTAAAATAATCAGAGGCTCCACATATTGATGTAAAAGGATCTCCAGTATATATTGTTGAGTGAAACAAGTAAAGTGCAGAACAGGATATACAGCATGCTATGTTTTATGAGAAAGGGTGGAGGTGGCGAAGAAATAAGAAAGGTCTAATATTGTATTTGTAAAAACAAGCACTGCTAGAATAAACAAGAAACAATAAAAACGGGAGAGGAGTTGAGGAGGTAAAGATGGAAAAAAGATTCCATGTGCTTTGAGACTCCTCCTTGTATACTTTGAGTCATGTAATGCCATTACCTAACCCCAAAATAAAAGAGGACAGGAGTTCGAGACCAGCCCGGACAACATAGTGAAACTGCAGTCTCTACCAAAAACAAACAAACAAACAAAAAGCCCCCCGCCGCCACCACGCACACACACACACAACTAGCTAGTCCTGGTGGTGCGCCCCTGTGGCCCCAGCTACTCAGGAGGTGAGAAGATCACTTGAGTCCAGGAGGTCAAAGCTGCAGTGAGCCATGATTGTGCCATTGCACTCCAGCCTGGGCAACAGAGCAAGACTCTGTCTCAAAAAAAGAGAGAGAGAGAGACTTTACATCATTAATAGGATGCTTTTTTTTTTTTTTTTTTTGAAACGGAGTCTTACTCTGTTGCCAGGCTGGAGTGTGCAGTGGTGCAATCTCAGCTCACTGCAACCTCTGCCTACCAGGTTCAAACAATTCTCCTGCCTCAGCCTCCTGCATATCTGGGACTACAGGCATGTGCCACCACACCCAGATAATATTTGTATTTTTAGTGGAGACAACGTTTCACCATGTTGGCCTGGATGGTCTCAATCTCTTGACCTTATGATCCACCAGCCTCAGCCTCTCAAAGTCCTGGGATTACAGGCATGAGCCACTGCTCCCAGCCAATAGGATGCATTTTAAGGATAAAAAAGCTGAAACTAAAATTTTAAACTTTAGACCCTTATACATTAAACTCTCCTAAATTTTAAACTCTCAGAAGTAATATTGTTTGTAGTATTATCAGTACTGGAATTTTGAAAATATACAACTTTCTCATAAGAGACATAAATAGGCATAAATTAGTGTAATGAACTAGATTTTTTGTTTTTGTTTTTGTTTTGTTTGTGTTTTGATACGGAGTCTCCTTGTCACCCAGGCTGAAGTGCAGTGGTGCGATCTTGGCTCACTGCAACCTCTGCCTTCTGGATTCAAGCAATTCTACCACCTCAGTTTCCCAAGTAACTGGAATTACAGGCACCCACCACCATGCCTAATTTTTATATTTTTAGTAGAGACGGGGTTTTGCCATGTTGGCCAGGCTGGTCTTGAACTCCTGACCTCAGGTGATCCACCTGCTTCGACCTCCCAAAGTGCTGGGATTATAGGCATGAGCCACCGCAGCCGGCCAGGAATCAGTATTTTTAGTACAAGCGAAAAGATACAATTATGTAATCAAAGAAGATAAGTGAAAACACGATAATGTTAAAACTGAATTGAAAAATCAATATTAACTCATTGTTTTTAAATATATATTTTCTGGGCCGGGTGCAGTGGCTTATGCCTGTAATCTCAGCACTTTGGGAGGCCGAGGTGGGCAGATCATGAGGTCAGGAGATCGAGACCATCCTGGCTAACATGGTGAAACCCCGTCTCTACTAAAAATACAAAAACAAAATCAGCTGGGTGTGGTGGCAGGTGCCTGTAGTTCTAGTTACTCGTGAGGCTGAGGTGGGAGAATGGTGTGAACCCAGGAGGAGGAACTTGCAGTGAGCCGAGATGACTCCACTACATTCCAGCCTGGGCGACAGAGCGAGACACTGTCTCAAAAAAAAAATATATATATATATATATTCTGGCCAGGCGCTGTGGCTCATGCCTATAATTCCAGCACTTTGGGAGGCCAAGCAAGGCAGATCGCTTGACCCCAGGAGTTTGAGACCAGCCTGGACAACATGGTGAAACTCTGCCTTTACAAAAAAATACAAAATTAAATTAGCCAGGCATGGTGGTCCACGCCTGTAGTCCTAGCTACCTGGGAGGCTGAGGTAGGAGGCATGAACCCAGGAAAATGAGGCTGCAGTGAACCAAGATCACACTACCACACTCCAGCCTAGGAGACAGAGTGAGACCTTGTCTCAAAAAATATATAAAAATTATATAGCTCTCTCTATATTTTAAATATATATAATATATATACATGCACACATATATATGTATAATTTTTTTTCTGGTCCTGTCCACTGAAATGGACCAGAAGAAATGAGCATTTGTAATGTCCATGCTGTGCTCTCTAATCCCATTCCACATTAAAACAAGATATGGCTCATTGGGAAACTGCTGATTTCAGGTCTAGTGCAGGCACTTTTCAAGGTGAGTCTGGGACTCCTTTTCATGTTAAGAAGCATGAAAGCAGGGCTGGGCACAGTGGCTTATGCCTGTAATCCTAGCACTCTGGGAGGCTGAGGTGGGCAGGTCACGTGAGGTCAGGAGTTTGAGACCAGCCTGGCCAACACGGTGAAACCCCGTCTCTACTAAAATTTCAAAACAACTAGCCAGGTGTGGTGGTGCACGCCTGTAGTCCCCAGCTACTCAGAAGGCTGAGGTAGGAGAATCGCTTGAACCCGGGTGGCGGAGGTTAGTTAAGATTGCATGCTTCACTCCAGCCTGGGCGACAGAGAGACTCTGTCTTAAAAAAAAAAAAAAAAAAAAGAATGAAAACTTTAGAAGATAATGTCACGTCAAAAGGACTCAGGAGCACATGTGAAGGTGTCCCTACTGAACAATGTTGTGACAACTGGACGACTAAAAGTATAATGATAATTTTGGATTGAATATACTGAATCAATGAAAATTCATTAGTTCATAAAGATACAATAAGAAGTCAAGAAGTTGCATTTATTACCATTTGAGACAACTATTAAAACAACTCCTTACTTTGAAAATTGGTAATTAAAAAAAATTAAAATTTTAGGCCGGGTGCAATGACTCATGCCTGTAATTGCAGCACTTTGGGAGCCCGAGACAGGCAGATTGCTTGAGCTCAGGAGTTCGAGACCAGACTAGGAAATGTGGCTAAACCCCATGTCTACACACACACACAACAATACAAGAATTAACCAGGCATGTTGGTGCATACCTGTGGTCCCAGTTACTCAGGAGGCTGAGGTAGGAGGATTGCTTGAGCCCAGGAGGTTGAGGCTGCAGTGAGCCGAGATTGCCCCACTGCATTCCAGCCTGGGTGACAGAGCCAGACCCTGTCTCAAAAAGAAAAAAGAAAAAAGCATTTATTTTGCTCTTTCAGTAAAAATTTATTTTAGGATAACCAAATAGCCCTAGTTGATGAGCAAAGCCTTCACAGAATTCTAGTTAATATCTTTTGTTTAAATGTTACTTTTTTTTTTTTTTTTTTGAGACAGAGCTCTGTCACCCAGATTGGAGTGCAGTGGCGTGGTCTCAACTCACTGTAACTTCTGCCTCCCAGGCTCAAGTGATTCTTGTGCCTCAGCCTCCCGAGTAGCTGGGATTACAGACATGTGCCACCACACCTGGCTAATCTGTTTTGTATTTTTAGTAGAGACAGGGTTTTGCCACGTTGGCCAGGCTGGTCTTGAACTCCTGGCCTCAAGTCATCTGCCTGCCTTGGCCTCCTAAACTGCTGGGATTACAGGCATGAGCCACCAAGCCCGGCCTTTTTTATTTTTTTAAACTTAAGTGGATGTGTACACATCTAGTTAATACATGTGAATGAAATAAAAGAAATATAATTTCACAAACTCCAATAAATTAGTGATTCAGGTAAGGATTATCATTTGGCATCGAAAACAATAGATGACTGATTGTTGTAGACATTCATATAGGACCAAAGTAACACCACACAGATTACTTCTAGCCCCCAAAGGAAAACATTAACTATAAATGGAGTGATCAGAATGTCACCACCCTAATCTAGGTAGGGGTCAACCTTAGCATAACTAATGGTCAATCATATTTGCCTTCTAATGGAATACAACCTAAAATACACATCAATATGGTGACTGTATGACTTCATCCTTTCTAGTATCTCGTATCGTAGTTCAGAGATGCATCAGAGAGTCTAATCCATTCCTAAAAACACGCTGCATAGTGGATTTTAGATCGTGGGAGTCTGTATGTCATTACATTAAATGGGAAAAAAATGATAATGTATTCCCAGCACATCTAAAAACCCCAACCATTTTCTCTATATAAGTATATATAAAAGATTTTTCTGCTTAATATAAAGCCTTTAAAACACCAATGGCCTAATTGTTTAACACTAAATTAACTCATTAGTTTATTTGTATAGTAACACTACAGAATACAAATTATGTTTTCCTTTAACTGCAACAAATGTGAACAGTGAAATAATGTGTGAAAGACATATAATGAAGTTAAATAACACTTAGCAATAATAAAATGAAGCAAGTTTTTAGACTTGCTTTTAACAGCAAGTTGGTTAGTGAAGAGTGAAGTGAGTGAGGTTTGGCGATGAGAAGGGATATGTGGATATGGAGGCTGTGGTCCCCGTTGCTGTTAGTGGAAGATAAAAGTGAACAAAATGAGCTGTGGAAGGACTGAGTGAAACAGTGAATGCCTGGGGTTCGTCCATATTCGGATCCAAGAAGCTGATGGACAGTCTACTTTTCTTTCTTGGCAATGGAGTCTTCAGAAGTGGATGATTGTTAATCATCTTCTGAAAGTATTGACAAAGCATCACAAGAAACTCAAAATGGACAAGTGTCCCATTCCTTTTGCTTGTGTCATGCAGCTTCTGATAACCCTAGACTGTGCCAGAATGCATTTTTGAATGTGATTTTTCTCCTCTCGATGTGATCATAATCTCTCTCGCTCTTTTTTCTTTTATTTTATGAGGCAGGGTCTAGCTCTGTCACCCAGGCTGGAGTGCAGTGGCATCATCTTAGCTCACTGCAACCTCCGCCACCCGGGTTCAAGAGATTCTGCTGCCTCAGCCTCCCCATTAGTTGGGAGTAGTTGGGATTACAGGCGCCTGCCACCGCGGCCAGCTGATTTTTGTATTTTTTTTTTTTTTTTTTTTTTTTGAGAGGGAGTCTCGCTCTGTCACCCAGGCTGGAGTGCAGTGGCCGGATCTCAGCTCACTGCAAGCTCCACCTCCCTGGTTCACGCCATTCTCCTGCCTCAGCCTCCCGAGTAGCTGGGACTACAGGCGCCCGCCACCTCGCCCAGCTAGTTTTTTGTATTTTTTAGTAGAGACGGGGTTTCACCATGTTAGCCAGGATGGTCTCGATCTCCTGACCTTGTGATCCGCCCGTCTCGGCCTCCCAAAGTGCTGGGATTACAGGCTTGAGCCACCGCGCCCGGCCTGAGTTTTGTATTTTTAGTAGAGACTGGGTTTCACTGTGTTGGCCAGGCTGGTCTTAAACTCCTGACCTCGTGATCTGCCTGCCTCCGCCTCCCAAAGTGCTGGGATTACAAGCGCGAGCCACCGCACCCGGCTGATCGTAGTCTCTTATAAGCAAACAGCAATCATTCTACCTTCATGATTAAAATGTCCTTTAAAAATTTGTTGTCAGTTATTAGTGTCTCCTTGCATTAGTTTGCTAGGGCTGTCATAACCAAATGCCCCAGACTGGGAGTCTTAAATAGCAGAGATTTATTTTCCCACAGTCCTGGAGGCTGGACGTTCAGTATCAAGGTCCCAGCAGGTTTGGCTTCTTCTGAGGTCTCTCTCCTTGTCTTGTTTGACCACCTTCTCACTGTGTCTTCTCATGGTCTTTCCCCAGTGTGTGAGCATCACCAGTGTCTTTTATTCTCGATTTTTTTTTTTCTTTTTTGAGATGGAGTCTTACTCTGTTGCCCAGGCTGGAGTGCAGTGGTGCCATCTCGGTTCACTGCAACCTCTGGGTTCAAGCGAGTCTCCCGCCTCAGCCTCCTGAGTAGCTGGGATTACAGATGCCCGCCACCATGCCCAGCTAATTTTTTTGTATTTAGTAGTGGTAGGGTTTCTCCATATTGGTCAGTCTGGTCTCGAACTCCCGACCTCAGGTGATCTACCCGCCTTGGCCTCCCAAAGTGCTGGGATTACCAGGCATGAGCCACCACGCCTAGCTTATTATTTCTTGTAAGGATGCGGTTCTATTGCATTAGGGTCTCATCCTTATGTCCTCATTTAACCTGAGCCACCTTTTTAAAGGCTCTACCTCCAAAATCAGTCACATTGAGGGTGAGGGCTTCAATATCAACATTGGAGAGGGTCGGGGGACACAATGCCTTCCATAACTCTCCTCTTCCTCCAGTTTAGCTCCTTCCAGCATTATTCCTTCTAAATCAATGCATTTTTTGAAAGGAACATGGTAAGTTAGATGGTGGTGATGGTTGCACAGCTTTCCAGAACCACAATTATTTTAATAATTTGTCTTTATTTTCTCACACGCAGAACATAAGGTATTCACAGGAGATAGAACATGTGCATGGCCAAGCATATATCCTTTTATGCATTCACCTCCTAATATAATTTATCTTTTCCAGTATACATGATTCTTTAGTGTTTTCAGTTCACCTGCTTTCTTCATAGTGTTCCACTTTAGTTGTTTCATTTTGTAATGTGGGGAACTGACACAGAAAATGCATATTAGTCTGTCTATCCTTTCACTCATACCACACTGTCTTAAATATTATAGCTTTATGACACCTATTAGTGTAGGACCTCCAACTTTGTTCTTTTACTGCAAGATTGTGTTTGCTATTCCTTGCTCTTTGCAATTCCATATACATTTTGGAATCAATTCCATTTGTTTGTTTATATTTATTTTTAGAGATTTTAGAAGTGATATCTTTGTAATATTGCATTTTCCCATTCATGTGGTATAACCTTTCATTTAGTTAAGTCCTTACTAATTTTTAGCAATTATTATTATTATTATTATTATTATTTTGAGACAGAGTCTCGCTCTGTCGCCAAGGCTGGAGTGCAGTGGTGCGATCTTGGCTCACTGCAACTTCTGCCTTCTGGGTTCAAATGATTCTCCTGCCTCAGCCTCCTGAGTAGCTGGGATTACAGGCACGTGCCACCATGCCCAGCTAATAGCAATTATTTTTAAAAATAAATTTTATTGTGTATATTTCAGGTTTACAACATGATGTTGTGGGATACACATGGATAGTAAAATGATTACAATAATGAAGCAAGTTAACATACCTGTCCTCTCACATGGTTATTTTTTCTTGTGACAGTAGCAGCCGAGATCTGTTTATTTAACACATAATAAATTCTTAGCTGGGTGTGGTGGTTCACACCTGTAATCCCAGCACTTTGGGAGGCCAAGGCGGGTGGATCACCTGAAGTCAGGAGTTTGAGACCAGCCTGGCCAACATGGTGAAACCCCATAACTACTAAGAATACACAAAAATTAGCAGGGCATGGTGGTGGGTGCCTGTAATCTCAGCTACTCTGGAGGCTGAGGCAGGAGAATTGCTGGAACCGAGGAGGCGGAGGTTGCAGTGAGCCAAGATCGTGCCATTGCACTCCATCCTGGGCTGACAACAACAAGACTCCGTCTCAAAACAAAATAATAATAAATTCTTAGTAATAATTAATTTTATGAACTTTAGTCTTCATGCTGTACATTAGATGTCTACACTTACTTCTCTTACATATCTGCTTCTTTGTATCCTTTGACTTATATATTCCCATTTCCTCCCCGTCCCTGAACCACTCTTGCATTCTCTATCTCTGTAGTTGGGCTCTTTTTAAAAATATTCCACATATAAGTGAGCTCATGCAATATTTTCTTTCTCCGTCTGGCTTATTTCGTTTAGCATAATGTCCTCCAGGTCCATCCATGTTGAGGCAAATGGCAAGATCTCCTTTTTAAAGGCCGAATAATATTCCATTATATATATTTGTGACATACACATACACACCCCCTCACATACACATTTTCTTTATCTGTTCATCCATAAGGGAAACGCAAGTTAAAACCACTATGAGACACCACCTTACACCCATAAGGATGGCTGTTATCAGAAAGACAGGAGATACTAAATGTTGGTGAGGGTGTGGAGAAAAGGGAACCTGGCACACTATTGTTGGGAAATGTAGATTGGTATAACCATTACGGGAAACAGTGCAGAGACTCCTAAAGAAGTTAAAAATAGAACTACCATGTGACCCAGCAACCCCCTCTACTGGGCATATGCCCAGAGATGAAATCACCACCTTGTAAAATATCTGCTCTCCCGTGTTCACTCTAGCATTATTCACATTAGTAATTAGTTTGTGGCCAGGCACAGTGGCTCACACCTGTAATCCCAACACTTTGGGAGGCTGAGGCAGGAGGATGATCACTTGAGGCCAGGCGTTCAAGACCACTTCAGATAACATAGATAGACTCTGTCTCTACATTTAAAAAAAAAAAAAAAAAAGTGCTTTTTCTTTTCTTTTTTTTTTTTTTTTTTTAGACAGGGCCTTGTGCTGTTACCCAGGCTGGAGTACAGTGGCACAATCTCTGCTCACTGTAACCTCTGCCTCCCAGGTTCAAGCAATTCTCCTGCCTCAGCCTCCCAAGTAACTGGGATTACAGATGTACACCACCATGCCTGGTTCATTTTTGTATTTTTAGTGAAGATGGGGTTTCACCATGTTGGCTCGGCTGCTCTTGAACTCCTGGCCTCAAGAGATTCACCCATCTTGGCCTCCCAAAGTGCAGGGATTATAGGCATGAGCACCTGGCCTTCCACAAAAAGTTAAAAAATAAGCCAGGTGCAGTGGCTGGCACCTGTGGTCCAAGCTATTCAGGAGACTGAGGCAGGAGTATTGCTTGAGTCCAGGAGGTCAAGGCAGCAGTGAGTGATCATTGTGCCACTGCACTACAGCCTGGGTAACACAGCAGGACCCTGTGTCTTAAATAAAGAAGAAAAAAGTCGTCAGTTTTGAACTGGTAAAATACATACAACAAAATTTACCATTTTAACAATTTTAAAGTGATATAGTGGTGTTAAATACATTCAGAATGCTATGCAACCATCACCACTATCTAGTTCCAGAACTTTTTAATTACCCCAAACAGAAACCCTGTACTCATTAAGCAGTCGCCCCTCATTTCCCCCATGCATCCAGCTTCCGCAATCTGCTTCTGTCTCTATGGCTTTGCCTATTCTGGACATTTCATATAAATAGAATCACATAATATGTGGCTTGTTGTGATTGGTTTCTTTCATTTCGCACGTTTTCAAGGTTCATCCATGTTGTAGAATGTATTTTTATGGATGACTACTATTCCATTGTATGTATATAACACATTTTGTTTATCTATTCATCTGTGGATGACATTTAGGTTGTTTTCACCTGTTGGCTTCTGTGAATAATGCCACTGTGAACAGTGGTGTACAAATATCTATTCCAGGCTGTGCTTTCAATTCTTTTGGATATATACCCAGAAGTGGAATTACTGAACCATATGGTAGCTCTACATTTAATTTTTTGAGAAACTGCCATGCTGCTATCCACAGCAGCTGCATCATTTTATGTCCCATTCCCACCAGCAATAATGCACTTTAGCCCATGTTTTAATTGGGTTGTTTGTCTTTTGGCTGTTGAATTGTGAGAGTTCTATTTTTTTTATTTATTTATTTATTTATTTATTTATTTATTCATTCATTCATTCATTCATTCATTCATTCAGGAGACGGAGTTTCACTCTTGTTGCCCAGGCTGGAGTGCAATGGCGTGACCTTGGCTCACCGCAACCTCCGCCTCAAGTGATTCTCCTGCCTCAGCTTCCCATGTAGTTGGGATTACAGGCATGTGCCACCATACCCAGCTAATTTTGTATTTTTTAGTAGAGACGGGGTTTCTCCATGTTAGTCAGGCTGGTCTCAAACTCCTGACTTCAGGTGATCCACCTGCCTCGGCCTCCCAAATTGCTGGGATTACAGGCATGAGCCACTGCACCCCCGCCCCCGCCGAGAGTTCTTTAGATAGGATGGATGCTAGACCCTTATCAGATGTTTAATATGCAAATATTTTCTCGCATTCTATTGCCACTTTCCACCTCTTCTCTATCTGCATTCTCATTAGGCCTAAGCTGGTATGTATAATGGTCCTACAAGTCTTGCAAGCTCTGTCTGGGAGAAAATATTATCTTTTCATTTTCTTTATAGTGTCTTTTGATGCAAACAGTTTTTAATTTTGATGCAGTCCAACTTATCTATTTTTTCTTTTGTTGCTTGTGCTTTTGGTGTCATATTTTAGAAACCATTGCCAAATCCGGGTCATGAAGATTTCTCCCTAAGTTTTCTTCTAAGAATGGGATAGTGTTAGTTCCTACTTTTAGATTTTTGACCGATTTCTAGTTAATTTTTATTTATGGTGTGAAATAAGTGTTCAAATTCATTATTGTGGAGGTAGATTATCTAATGTCCTTTCCTTTTGCCCCAAGGAACTCCCTATAACTTTTTTATAGGACCAGACTAATGGCAATAAACTCTCAGCTTTTGTTTATCTGGGAATGTCTTAATTTCTTCTACATTCTTGAAGGATAGTTTGACTGGAATAGAATTCTTGGTTGACAGTTTTTTTTCTTTTAGTTCTTTAAATATGTCATTCCACTGCCTTCTGGCCTTAATGGTTTCTAATGAGAAACTGGCTGTTATACTTATTGATTATCCCTTGCACATTATGATTCCCTTCTCTCTGCTTTCAAGTTTGTCTCTTTATATTTGGCTTTTGAGTTTGATGATCTGTCTCAATGTGGATCTCTTTGAGTTTAGGAGTTTGTTGAGCTTCTTGGATGTGTGGATTCATGTCTTTTATCAGATTTTGGGGCATTAATTCTTCAAATATTTTTTATGCCTCTTTCTATCTCTTCTCTTTCTTGCATTCTCATTATGCCTAAATTGACATGTTTAATGGTGCCTCACAATCTCCTAGTCTCTGTTCATTTCTTTCTTTCTCTTTCTTTCCTTCTTTTCTTTTCTTCTCTTTCTTTCTTTCTCTTCCTTCCTTCCTTCTCTCTTCCTCTGTTTCTATCTTTTATGAGACAGGGTCTCACTCTGTCACCCAGGCTACAGTACAGTGGCATGATCATGGCTCACTGCAGTCTTGAACTCCCAGGCTCAAGTAATCCTCCTGCATCAGCCTCTTATCTCTACAAAAAATACAAAAATTAGCTGGGTGTGGTGTCACACACCTGTAGTCCCAGCTACTTTGGAGGCTGAGGTGAAGGATTGCTTGAGCTGGAGAGGCAGAGGTTGCAGTGAGCTGAGATCACATCACTGCACTCCAGCCTGGGCAACAGAGACCCTATCTAGAAAAAAAATTAAATAAAAAGCAAACTAGACACCATATATACACACACACACATACACACGTGTGTGTGTATATATATGTATTTATATTTTGAGATGGAGTCTCACTCTTGTCGCCCAGGCTGGAGTGCAATGGCACAATCTCAGCTCACTGCAACCTTCACCTCCCAGGTTCAAGTGATTCTCCTGCCTCAGCCTTCTGAGTAGCTGGGATTATAGGCGCCTGCCACCATGCCTGGCTAACTTTAGTATTTTTATTTTTTTTATTTTGCATCTTTTAAATTATTATTATTGTTATTATTATTATTAGAGACACAGTCTCACTCTATCACCCAGGCTGGAGTGCAGTGGTACAATCTCAACTCACTGCAACCTCTGCTTCCCAGGTTCAGGTGATTCTCCTGCCTCAGCCTCCCAAGTAGCTGGGATTACAGGCACTTGCCATGACACCTGGCTAATTTTGTATTTTTAGTAGAGACAGGGTTTCACCATGTTGCCCAGGCTAGTCTCCAACTCCTGACCTCAGGTGACCCACCTGACTTGGCCTCCCAAAGTGCTGGGATTACAGGCATGAACCACTGTGCCTGGTTGACACCTTTAATATTATGATATGACTGAAAAGGAAAGAAAGAGGGCGAGGCGTGGTGGCTTACACCTGTAATCCTAGCACTTTGGGAGGCCGAGGTGGGCAGATCACCTGAGGTCAGGAATCCGAGACCAGCCTGGACAACATGGTGAAATTCTGCCTCTAATAAAAATTTAAAAATTACCTGGGCATCGTGGTGGGTGCCTGTAACCCCAGCTACTTAGGAGGCTGAGGCAGGAGAGTCACTTGAACCTGGGTGGAGAAGACGCCACTGCACTCCAGCCTGGGCAACAGAGTGAGACTCCATATGAAAGAAAGATGAGGGAAGGAAGAAGAAAAGAAAGAAAGAAAGGAAGGAAGGAAGGAGACAGAAAGAAAGAAACAGAAGAAAGAAAGAGAAGAAAGAAAGAGAAAAAGGAAAGAAAGAGAAAGAAAAAGAAAGAAAGGAAGAAAGAAAAAAAGAAGAAAGAAAGGAAGAAAGGAAGGAAAAAAGAAAGAAAGAGAAAGGAAGAAAGGAAAGAAAAAAAGAAAGGAGAGAGAAAGAAACAGAAGAAAGAGAAAAAAGAAAGAGAAAAAGGAAAGAAAGAGAAAGAAAGAAAGAGAAAGGAAGAAAGAAGAAAGAAAGGAAGGGAAAAAGAAAGAAAGAGAAAGGAAGGAAGGAAGGAAGGAAGGAAGGAAGGAAGGAAGGAAAGAAGGAAGGAAGGAAGGAAGGAAGGAAGGAAGGAAGGAAGGAAGGAAGGAAGGAAGGAAGGAAGGAAGGAAGGAAAGGCAGGCAAAGCGAAATTACTCTCTAGGTGTTTGCAGATTGGCTCTGTGTTGGGAGAACTTTTTCAATGCCTAACCTGGTCATTTACAACTCTTTCTTAGCCTTCACTTTCTGTTTCTTCTGAGCCTAAAGACCATCTGGAGGTGAATGCTTGTGCTCTTCTCAGGTCTTTTCTGGGCATGCATCCTGCCTGGGCATGTGTGTGGATTTCCAGGTTCCCCAGTATACAGAGGAGATTTTCCAGACCTCCTATTCCCCCAAAGTCTCACTCTCCAGCTTTTCCTCCCAGGCTTTCTTCATGTTTTCTTTGCCCCAGTGTTACATTTTTCCCGGGGTGGCAGCAGCTAGTTCATTTATCTTTCAGTTTTCAAGAATGTCCTCTGCACAGCTGCTCCACTCTGATAGATTTCTGAGTTAGGCAAAACAAAGAGAAGCCTCTTATATCAATCCTTCGGGGAAGCCGGTCAGGTGAAAACAGATAAACACAATTTCTCGGGAACAAAGTCCACTCTGTTCCCTCTGGAACCAGTTACCAGGAATGCCAGCTGCCATCTTCCATGCCAAGGAGGGGTGTGGGGAAAGGCTCAGTTAAAACACCTCGAGGGGCCGGGCACGGCGGCTCACGCCTGTAATCCCAGCACTCTGGGAAGCCGAGTTGGGAGGATCACGAGGTTAGGAGATCGAGACCATCCTGGCTAACATGGTGAAACCCCGTCTCTACTAAAAATACAAAAAGCTAGCCGGGCGTGGTGGCGGGCACCTGTAGGCCAAGCTACTCAGGAGGCTGAGGCAGGAGAATCACTTGAACCTGGGAGGCAGAGGTTGCAGTGAGCCGAGATCGCGCCATTGCACTCCAGCCTGGGCGACAGAGTGAGACTCTGTCTCACAAACAAAACAAAACAAGACACAAAATAACACCTCAACACTCTCCTTCCCCTACAGTAGCTTTTCTAGTTAAGCATTTGCTTGGTTGTGGTAAACCTTTGACTATATTTTAGAGTTTGGTAAGGTTGGTTCTGACAATTCTTGATAGTTTTTGGGGTGTCTCTGGGGAGGGGTGGCCTCCAGAAGTTCCCCTCCACCATTTTTACTAGTGTCACTGTTAATGATGTTTTGTAAAGATCTTGCACGTCTTTTGTTAGATATTGTTCTGGGTTAGATACTATGTTAGATATTTTCCTTGGTATTTGATGCAATTGTAATTATTTTCTTTTTCTTTTTAAGAGACAGGGTCTTGTTCTGTCACCCAGGCTGGAATGAAAAAGTGCGATCATAGCTCACTACAGCCCAAACTCCTGGGCTCAAGTGATCCTCCTGCCCCAGTCCCCTGAGTAGCTGGGACCATAGGCACGTGCCATCATGCCTGCCTAATTTTATTAATTTTTTCTAGAGATGAGATCTCACTATGTTGCTCAGGCTGGTCTTGAACTCCTGGCTTCAAGCAAGCCTCCTGCTTCAGCCTCCAAAGCACTGGGATTATAAGCATGAGCCACTGTGCCTGGATTGTATTTTTTTTTAAATCTCATTTTCTAATTGACAGTTACTGGCATATAAAAAGGTACTTGTAAAAAATATTGATGAGGCTGGGTGCAGTGGCCCATGCTGTAATCCCAGCACTTTGGGAGGCTAAGGCGGGTGGATCACCTGAGGTCAGGAGTTCGAGACCAGCCTTGCCAACATGGCAAAACCCTGTCTCACTAAAAATACAAAAATTAGCCCGGTGTCGTGGCTAGCGCCTGTAATCCCAGCTACTTGGGAGGCTGAGACAGGAGAACCACTTGAACCCAGGAGGTGGAGGTGGCAGTGAGCAGAGATCGCACCACTGAACTCCAGCCTGGGCAACAAGAGCAAAACTTTGTCTCAAAAAAATAAAAATTAAAAATTAAAAAATTAAAAAATTGATTTAAAGATTATGCTAAATTTACATCTTAATTTTAACAGTTTCTGTGAACTCTTTTGGATTTTCTATGTCATCTATGAATGATGTCAGTTTTATTTTTTCCTTTCTAATCTGTACATCTTATACCTTATTAGATTGCTGTTAAGTGTCACTGATATGCTGAATGAAGAAAATGACAAATTGAAGCTAACCAGCCACAAACTCAGGAAAGGTGTGACAGCCAGAATGCCACTATGAGAGGATTTTTTTTTTTTTTAGACGGAGTGTCGCTCTGTCTCCCAGGCTGGAGTACAGTGGTATGATCTCGGCTCACTGCAAGCTCCACCCCCCTGGTTCACGCCATTCCCCTGCCTCATCCTCCCAAGTAGCTGGGACTACAGGTGCCCACCACCACGCCTGGCTAATTTTTTATATTTTTAGTAGAGACGGGGTTTCACCGTGTTGGCCAGGATGGTCTCGATCTCCTGACCTCATGATCCGCCCGCCTCAGCCTCCCAAAGTGCTGGGATTACAGACGTGAGTCACCATACCCGGCCTAGGATTTTTTATTTTTTAGATAGGTTCTCACTATGTTGTCCAGGCTGGTCTTTAATTCCTGGGCTCAAGTGATCCTCCTGTTTCAGCCTCTCAAGTAGCTGGGACTACAGGTATGAGCCACTGTACAGGGTCCTATGAAAGCACTGTTAAAGACTGGACTATGTAAGCATTTCTCCTTTGCAAGGAGCATGATGTTGAGCTTTTTCAGTAGAGGGCACAGGAGGGATGCTGTAGAAGGAAGGAAGCTTCTCTTCCTCGTTCCAGTGTGCTGCATTTTGCTTTTATTGCTCCTGTTCCATGGTCTATCAGCAGTGAATATATGTCGATGGTGGGGATGATCTACGAGTGCTCTGTTCAAGCTGTGTGCCCCCAAGAATGAGAACACAGCCCCTCAGCTGCACACCATGAATAAGCTACCATGAGGCCCCAGTGTGGGCCCAGAGACCACCTTGCTGCTGCCAATGCAGATTTAGCACACTCCAGACCGCACAGCCCTAGCGGTGCCCTCACTGTCTCTGCATGCCTCTCCACTGGCCTCAGCTCACCTCGCAACCCTCCTGATGTAGACACCACGTGCTCCAAGCAGCCAAGCTCTCCATGCCTGTCCATCATCCTCGTTCCCCTTGCACCCTGGGGGTTGTTTCCTGCTTGCCTGCTGATTGTTGACTAGCTCTGGCCTGGGCGTGTGGCAGACCTTTCCGCCATCCAGTGGACTGCAGCTGCAGCTTCTCCAATAAGGTCTCAACCAGGGCCTTGGTAGTATTCTCCCTCCACTCCACAATACCCTTTAGAGCTTTTTTCACATCTTTATAGTTACCATCCTGTCATCATTTAATAATTCTTTATATTAAGCCACTCTGTTTAAGTTACTGGATGGTTTCTGTCTACTAATTGGACACAGACTGATAAAAAATCAGTCCTGGCCAGGCGCCATGTCTCACCCCTGTAATCCCAGCACTTTGGGAGGCCGAGGCGGGCAGATTACTGGAGGTTAGGAGTTCGACACCAGCTTGACCAACACAGTGAAACCCCGTCTTTACTAAAAATACAAAAATTAGCAGGGCATGGTGGCACATGCCTATAATCCCAGCTACTTGAGAGGCTAAGGCAGGAGAATCACTTGAGCCTGGGAGGTGGAGGTTGCGGTGAGCCCAGATCGTGCCATTGCACTCTAGCCTGGGTGACAAAACAAAACAAAAAAAACTTCATCTCAAAAAAAAAAAAAAAATTGGTCTCAGGAGTGGTCCCAGGAACAGACTGAAAAAGGTGAGATTTGGGCATTGCTTTGTTTGTGTCCTTGGGCTTGAGCACGGTGCTAACCTCCGTGTCCATGAGAAATGGGCATGCAATGGCACCACAATTAGTCAAGCCATCATCTGTGGTTGATTTTGATGGAGTGCCAATAGAAGGAAGCACATGCCTCAGGAGCCCATACGGCTGCCACCCTGCACCATTATGACGGTAATAATGGCTATAAGCTCTAAGGTGTGGGACGGTTCTTTCCAGTGTACTTGAGAGCTCATAAGAGAAAAAATGACAAGTTCATGTCTGTTACCTTTCAGTTCAAGTCTTGAAGTGAGGACCAGAAAGCTTCCGTGGTGACCCTAAAAAGAACCTTGCCAGGAACGGTGGCTCATGCCTGTAATCCCAGCAACTTGGGAGGCTGAGGCAGGAGCATTGTTTGAGGCCAGGAGTTTAACACAAGCTTGGGCAACACAGCGAGATCTTGTCTCTAAAAAAAAAATTTTTTTTTAGGAATCTTTCTTGTAGATCCAGGGTTGATATTGCTGAAGACCAAAAATAAAACTTAATTGTGCAGTTTGCTGAATTATAATGACATATGAGTTCACAGTCTTGGCAAGTTTTTAATGTGAAAGGGCACTGATAAGGAAAGAATGGGATCCTGAACCTTGTAATCAAGACATCTCAAATGAACTGAGACAACTCAAATGAATTGAGATATCAAATGAAGCCCATAGTCTTGAGATCCAAGATTATCAGGGGGTCGTTCTGAGCCTCCTGACCAGCAGAAGTAGGTTGCCCTCTGGTGTCTGAGGACGTTACCTTTCTTCTGCTTGAAATCCTTGTGACAACCTTGCTTGAGGCAGATGCCTTGAATAGGGTTGCACATTCTCCACTAGACCCACCACAGCCATACCCTGTGGCCACCAGACCCACAAAGTCTTAGCATGTTCCAGAGGGACAGGAGTACTTAGGACCCAGGAGGAGACAGCTTAGGCACCAAAAGGATTGTAGGGCCTTGCTAATATATATTAGTAGTAACCTGGGGACTATACATGGGAATGGATTCTGAGGTTGGTAGATCAGAGGTTGGTAGACCTGATATAGCACAATATCAGGCCAAATCCTTTTCATGAGTGTGCTTACTAGAATTCTGAATGTAAAGTGTTAGCTTGTGTAGATGAAGGTGAATCTAACTGCTTATTTTGTTGATTGACTGAAACTTGAACTCAAAATTCAAGTTTCATGAGGTCTAATTTAATGAGGTTAAGACGCCAGAGCTTTGCTGGTGTGTTGTGGAAGAAGAAATCCAAGAGCATCAGGAGACAGCAATGTTGGAGTGGATTGATCACGTGTGACTTATTCCCTAACTATATTCTGTGTAAAGACCCAAGAAGATACTCCCTTTACCAAGGCATTAAAAAATACGTTTGTCAGGGGAACATCTGCGTCTTTGACAAGTTCTGTGGTTATTCCCTTTGTTAGACCAGGCTGTGGGGGGGTTCCAGCTTTAAGATGGGCCCCCTCATTTCAGTGGGGATGATGGTATTGCACTGTAGCAGAGGCCAAGTTGAAGCACTTAACCAACAAAGACTAGGTAGGCACATCAACCATAAAGGGCCTCAGAAATGTTTCAGTAATCAAAACACTTTGGCCTGCAGAGATCTTTGGTGGAGTTAGCTGATCTATATAATAGGAAAACCCTATGTCCAGTAGCCAAATACTTGATTTGAGTCATAACAATGGTGAATGGTGGCCTCTCACTCAGTTTCCAGGCTAAAGTCGGTTCACTGACTCAGAGCCCTTTGCTTGAATAGGAGGCTAGGTTCCCTTGAAGATCTCGCAGGACCTTGTAACACTGCTATAAGAAAACACCTGCCACTGGGTGCAGTGGCTCATGCCTATAATCCCAGCACTTTGTGAGGCCAAGACAGGTGGATCACAAGGTCAGGAGACCAAGACCATCCTGGCCAACATGGTGAAACCCCGTCTCTACTAAAATACAAACATTACCTGGGTGTGGTGGCGAGCACCTATAGTCCCAGCTACTCAGGAGCCTGAGGCAGAAGAATCGCTTGAATCTGGATGGCAGAGGTTGCAGTGAGCCAAGATCGCACCACTGCACTCCAACCTGGGCAACAGAGTGAGATTCCACCTCAAAAAGAAAGAAGAAAGCAAGAAAGCAAGAAGAAGGAAGGAAGGAAGGAAGGAAGGAAGGAAGGAAGGAAGGAAGGAAGGAAGGAAGGAA
>NC_045438.1:135252923-135298673 GCF_002776525.5 Piliocolobus tephrosceles | reverse complement strand
GAAGGAAGGAAGGAAGGAAGGAAGGAAGGAAGGAAGGAAGGAAGGAAAGAAACACACACCTTCATCTTCTTCTAAGCATTCTGGCTGGGCATAGTGGCTCACACCTGTAATCCCAGCATTTTGGGAGGCTGAGGCGAGAGAATCACTTGAACTCAGGAGTTCGGGACGAGCCTGGGCAAAATAGTGAGACCTCATCTCTACAAAAAATAAACAAAAAATTAGCAGGTGTGCTGGTGTGTGCCTATAGTCCCAGCTACTTGAGAGGCTGAGGTAGGAGGGTAGCTTGACTGTAGGAGGTCGAGGTTGCAGTGAGCCGAGATTGCACCACTGCTCTCCAGCCTGGGGAACAGAACAAGACCTTGTCTCAAAAACAAAACAAAACAAAACGAAAAACACCAAGAACTACAGAAAACATCTTCTAAGCATTCCCTAAAGGAATTTGCAGACATTTCCTACAGTGACTGTGCCTTACAAAAAAGGAAATACCCAGACCTTTTGGGGATTATTGGACACTGGATCTGAATTAATGCCAATTCTGGGGATTCAAAATGCCATTCTAAGTGGGGGTATATGGGAGCTGGCACAGTGGCTCACACCTGTAATTCCAGTGACTCAGAAGTCTGAGGCAGGAGATTCCTTGAGGTCAGGAGTTTGGGACTAGCCTAAGCAACACAGCAAAACCTCCCCAGCCCTAAAAAAATTTAAAAACAGCTCCAGTGATGGCGCAAGCCTGTTGTCCCAGCTACTCAGGAGGCTGAGGTGAGAGGATTGCTTGAGTCCAGGAGATCAAGGCTGCAGTGAGCTATGATCACACCACTGCACTTCAGCCTGGGCCACAGAGTGAGATCCTGATTCTTAAAAAAAAAAAAATAGGGGTTATGGTGGTCAAGTGACAGATGGACTCTCAATTCCAATCTGACTCACAACAGGCAGGCCTATTTGGGCCGTGAACTCACCATGTGGTTATTTCCCAGGTTCCTGAATGTGAAATTATAATAGACATATTTGCTAAAGGCTCTGATCCATGGGATCGTGTGTGTGTGTGTGTGTGTGTGTGTGTGTGTGTCTGAGACAGAGTCTTGCTCTATTGCCCAGGCTGGAGTACAGTGGCGCAGTCTCAGCTCACTGCAACCTCTGCCACCTGGGTTCAAGTGATTCTCCTGCCTCAGCCCCCCAAGTAGCTGGAATGACAGGCACCTGCCACCGCACCTGGCTAATGTTTGCAGTTTTTAGTGGAGATGGAGTTTCACCATCTTGGTTAGGTTGGTCTTGAACTCCTGACCTCGTGATCCACCCACCAAGGCCTCCCAAAGTGCTGAGATTACAGGCATGAGCCACTGCTCCCGCCCTAATAATCCTTTCCTTTGGTTAGCTTTTGTCTACTATATTATTTATTTATTTTCCATCCATTTATTTTCAACTTTTCTGAAAATAGCTTGTTTTAAATGTGATCTAGTAAATAGCATATAGCTTGTTATTTAAAAATCATTCAACCCAATAATCCTTGGAATGATGGGAAAATTACACTTACTGTTATTGGTGACTATGTGGATTTATTTATTTTATTTTATTATTGTTTTTTGAAACAGAGTCTTGCTCTGTCACCCAGGCTGGAGTGCTGTGGCATGATCTTGGCTCACTGCAACCTGTGCCTCCTGGGTTCAAGAAATTCTCCTGCCTCAGTCTCCCGAGCAGCTGGGATTACAGGCTCCCGCCACCATGCCTAGCTAATTTTTGTATTTTTAGTAGAGACAAGGTTTCACCATGTTGGCCAGGCTGGTCTCAAACTCCTGACCTCATGATGATAATTTGGAATTATAATGTTTTATTTTTTTCCCTTATTTTCTCTCTACCGGTTTGAAGTTACACTTTCTGTTTCTGTTCTCTTAGTAACTATCTTTTATATTTTATTTTATTATTTATTTATTTAGACAGAGTCTCGCTCTGTCGCCAGGCTGGAGGGCAGTGGTGCGATCTCAGCTCACTGCAACCTCTGCCTCCCAGGTTCAAGCGATTCCCCTGCCTCAGCCTCCCGAGTAGCTGGGACTACAGGTGCGTGCCAACACGACCTGCTAATTGTTTTTTGTATTTTAGTAGAGACAAGGTCTCACCATGTTGGCCAGGATGGTCTCGATCCTGACCTTGTGATCTGCCTGCCTCGGCCTCCCAAAGTGCTGGGATTACAGGCATGAGCCACCGTGCCCGTCCTATCTTTAATATTTTAATGTGCACACTTGACAAAGTGTAAAGTTGATTAACTTCAGTGCCTTCTTTCAGAAGAGTAAAGGGCCTCTGAGTGCTACCACACCGACCACCTCCCTTCCATGTGGAGTCCAGTGTCTCACTGTATCTTATTTTCTATGCCCTAGATTGACGTTATTATTATTCTTGCTTTGTACAGTCAACTCCTGTTTAAATGTACTCAAGTTCTTACTGATTTATTCGTAGACTCCTCTCTCCTGCATCTTCTTTTCTTTCAAGAAACTTTTTTTTTTTTTTTTGAGACGGCTTCTCACTCTGTTGCTCAGGCTGAAGCGCAGTGGCTCAGTGTCGGCTCACTGCAAGCTCCGCCTCCCGGGTTTACGCCATTCTCCTGCTTCAGCCTCCCAAGTAGCTGGGACTACAGGCGCCACCACCACGCCCAGTTAATTGTTTGTATTTTTAGTAGAGACAGGGTTTCACTGTGTTAACCAGGGTAGTCTCAATTTCCTGACCTCATGATCCACCGACGTTGGCCTCCCAAAGTGCTGGGATTACAGGCGTGAGCCACTGCGCCCGGCCTCTCCTGCATCTTAATGTTCAGTTTTCTTCTTCTTGCAATACATCTTTTAGAAATCCTTCACTGAGGCTGTGTAGGTGATAAACTCTTTGTTTTTCTTTGAATAAAAACGACTCGATTTCACCTTCATTTAAAATATTTTTAAACTTGCTTTATCTTTTAAAAATCCAGAATTTTAGATCTTGATATTCCAACCTTAAATATAATTTGTGTCTATATTAAAAAAGAACTTTTTCTTAGTCAACTAAACATAAACAAATCTACCAAAATAAACAGTTTCTTAGTATCATCTAATATCCATTCCATATTCAAAGTTTTCCAATTATCCCAATTGTGTTTGCTTTTTCAGTTCAGATCCAATCCAGAACCACATACTGTCAGTTTATTTAGTATGCCTGTTAGTCTCTTTTAGTCTTGGACAGTCCTTTTTTTCATGGTGCTTATTGGCTGAAGAGACAGGGTAGGCTGTCCTGCAGAGTTTCCCACCTCCTGGGTCTGACTGCTTCCTTGTGGTAGTGGTTAGCACATTCCTCTTTCCTCTATATTTCCTATAAACTGTAAATTAGATCCAAAGTTTTCACTGGATTCATATCAAACATTATCGGCTGATCACATCATAGGTGATGCAATATTCACATCAGAATACTTCTTTTTGAGACAGAGTCTGGCTCTGTAACCCAGGCTAGAGTGCAGCGGGGCCATCTTGGCTCACTGCAACCTCTGCCTCCTGGGCTCAAGAGATCCTCCCACCTCAGCCTCCCTAGTAGCTGGGACTACAGGTGCGTGCCATCACACCTGGCTATTTTTTTTTAAGAGATGGGGACTCACTATATTGCCCAGGCTAGTCTCAAACACCTGGCCTCAGGTGATCCTCCCTTCTTAGCCTCCCGAAGTACTGGGATTACAGGCATGAGCCACTGTGCTGGGTTAGAAGACGCCTACTGATCCATCTGTTATATAAGAATTCTTGTACTAAGTTCTATGCTAACATTATATCCTTGGTGAATGGTTTCTTCCTTACTTTCCTTCCTTCCTTCCTTCCTTCCTTCCTTCCTTCCTTCCTTCCTTCCTTCCTCTCTCTCTCTTTCTCTCTTTCTTTCTTTCTTCGCGTTCATGTGATGGACAATAAACAAGAGATGGGCCGGGCACAGTGGCTCACGCCTATAATCCCAGCACTTTGGGAGGCCGAGGCAGGTGGATCACCTGAGGTCAATAGTTCGAGACCAGTCTGACCAATACGGTGAAACCCCGTCACTACTGAAAATACAAAACTTAGCTGGGCATTGGTGACATGAGCCTGTAGTCCCAGCTACTTGGAAGGGTGAGGCAGGAGAATCACTTGAACCGGGGAGGCAGAGGTTGCAGTGAGCCAAGATCATGCCACTGCACTCCAGCCTGGGCGATAGAGTGTGACTCTCTCTGTCTCAAAAAAAAAAAAAAAAAAAAAGCAAGAGAGAGCTGGGTGCAGTGGCTCAGGCCTGTAATCCCAGCACTTTGTGGGCCGAGGAGGGCAGATCACCTGAGGTCAGGAGTTTGAGACCAGCCTAAGCAACATGGAGAAACCCCTTCTCTACCAAAAATACAAAAATTAGCCAGGTGTGGTGGCACATGCCTGTAATTCCAGCTACATGGGAGGCTGAAGCAGGAGAATCGCTTGAACCTGGGAGGCAGAGGTTGCGGTGAGCCAAGATCACACCACTGCACTCCAGCCTACAACAGTGAAACTCTGTCTCCAAAAAAAAAAAAAAAAAAAAGCAAGAGACAAGGAAGAATGTCGGAAAATGCATCCTGGGGATAAAAGGCCATACACATACAACCTCTAAGCAGCACTCATTGGGACCACTTGGAGGCCACTTGGAAGATGCCTCTGTCATGCAGGAGAATTTTTCTAAGCTATAAACTTAAAAAGCAGAATTACTGAGTAGAAGGAGATTACATCTTCAACTTTACTACTTAGTCTCAAATTGCTGTCTAATTAGCCCATTTACACCTCTTCCAGTAGCATGTAAGGCATTTCTTTTCCCCAACACTTGGTATTTGCAGACATTTTAACTTTAGCCAATATAATTATGTGAAACATTATCTCATTATGGTTTTAAAAAAATTATTTCACACATGATTGATGGCAGTGGCTGCTGCCATCATGCCGGCTGCAGCAAGGAGGTCTGGCTGAGGCTGCACACTCCATGAAGCCAGTGGGAGCCCTGCCCCTTCTGACCTGGGGCAGGAGCTTCCCTGGTGCCATGCAGCCACCCAAGCCCTGGCTGCAGACCCAGGCCTCCTGATCTACGGAGCCCAAACTGTGGCTGTGGATCCCAGCCTCTCTGTGCTCTTGGAGGGGGCAGGAGCAGGCAGGATCTGCCCTTCGGGTTGCAGCTGCAGCCTCCCAACCCACAGCTGCAGACCTGGGCCTCCTGCTCCATGGAACAGGCAGGAGCTGAGGACAAGCAGGAAACCCGCCCCTTCCAAACTGGCAGGGTGGGAGCTCCCTGGTTGCAGCTGCAGTTGCCCTCCCAGGCACAGGACCTGGGCATCTCTGCAGCCCACCCCACCCTACCCAGTCTTCCTGCTGCCTGACCTCTCTCCTCTCCCTGGCAGCTCCAGTGGGAACCAGGTCAGGGCCAGTCCTGGGGCTTTGAATGGCAGTGGAAGGCACAGCCCTGGGTGGAAGTGGGTCCTCAGTAAAGCCCCACTTTCAGGCCAGGAAGGGCCTGAAGGCTAGGGGCCAGGCATTCAGTTCTGCCCACCAGAGTGAGCACTTGTGGTGCCTCCTCCAGGCCCACCCATGGCTGCCCATGACCAATTGGTAGGCACTTTCTCCCCTCTCAGTCCATAAAAGCCCTAGACTCAGGCAGAGCAGGGCAGAGGGCAGAGGACAGAAAGACAACAGGATGACCAGCTGCAGAGAGGAGCTACCCTCTCTGATGAGACCTTCAGAGGCCTGTGGAGATGTCTGAATGACCTGCCTGTGGAGAGGAGCCACTCTTTCTAGGGCCTCCTCTCTGCTGAGGGCAGCAGATGACCATGGGCAGAGAAGAGCTACCCACTCCAGGGCCTTCTCTGCTGAGAGCTGAACACTCGACAGAACAACCTGTCTACAGGGAGGAGCCACCCACTGTGAATCTCCTCTGAGCTGTTCTAACACTAAATAAAGGCCCTCTTCATCTTCTTCACCCTTCGCTGTCTGTGTACCTGGACACAGGACAAGAACATGGGCAACGGCTCCAAAGGCACCACCAGCCACAAGGTTTTCAGGAAGAAAACTGACACCCCAAAGATGCTGTAACATCATGACATTTCACCTAATATTCTTGAGTATTCATCTTATGAAATTAAAGACATCTACTTAACCACAATATTATATCACTAAAAATAACAAAGATTCCTTAAACTATCTAATGCAGTCTATATTCACATTTCTCCAGCTGTCCAAAAAGTTTGTAAGGATTTGGGTAAATCTAAGCCAGAGTTGACTGTATACTGGTTATTAGTTCAAGTCACCTTCCATGTCAAAGGATGGATTAGTTGGGTTTTATGGTCTATGTTGCCAGATATTTTCTCTAAGAACTATGAAGACTATATTCTGTATTCCCTTGTCTTCTAATTTCTATAGTAGCTGTTAAGAAGTTTGCCATCTGTCCAGGCATTGTTGCTTTGTGGGAAATGTCTTTGCTTTCTTCCTTTTTTTTTTTTTTTGAGATGGAGTCTCGCTCTGTCACCCAGGCTGTAGTGCAGTGGCACAATCTCGGCTCACTGCAACCTCTGCCCGCCAGGTTCAAGTGATTCTTCTGCCTCAGCCTCCCAAGTAGCTGGGACTACAGGCATGGGCCACCACTCCCAGCTAATTTTTGTATTTTTAGTAGAGACGGGGTTTCACCATGTTGGCCAGGCTAGTCTCGAACTGCTGACTACCTCAGCCTCCCAAAGTGCTGGGATTACAGGCGTGAGCCACAGCACCCAGTCTGCTTTCTTATTTTTCAACCCCATCTCCATCTTTGAGTCCTTCAGTTTCTCTATGTGCCCAGGTGAGAATCTAGTGTATCTTGGGACTCATTTCCTGAAAGAGAATTATTGTCCAAAGTCAGTTCTGGAGGATGATCAGCTCCGATCTCTTCTTCTTATCTCCTTATATGTTCTAAGAGCCTAGAATAGTGCCTGGCACACATTAGGTGCTTCTAAACAGCTGAATAATTTTGTAAATGAGCATTTTCTCCACTCATCTTCTTCTCCCTATTCTCTCCTGCTCAAATATTTTCAGATATTTATTGGAATATCTTATGCTATCCACGATGCCTCTTCATCTCTTCAACACACTTTTCATCTCTGTATCTTTCTATGCTACATTTTAGAAAATTTTGTCAGATTTATCTTCTAGTATCCATCTCTGTCCTCAGTGATTTCTTTTCTTTTTCAAGAGACAGGAAGGGTCTCGCTCCATAACCCAGGATGGAGTGTAGTGGCACAATCATGGCTCACCACAGTCTTGACCTCCCATGCTCAAGTGATCCTCCCACCTCAGCCTCCCAAGTAGCTGCTACTACAGGCATACGCCACCACACCCACCTAATTTTAAAAGTATTTGTAGAAACAAGGTATTGCTACATTGCCCAGACTGGTCTCAAACTCTGGGGCGCGAGTGATCCTCCCGCCTTGGCCTCCCAAAGTGCTGGGATTACAGGCGTAAGCCACTGAACCTAGCCTCTGTGCTACTTCTAATCGTCTGCATAACCCATTCCCTGTTTATAATAATAATTTTGAAAAAGATACCTAATTTTCCGATAGCATTCTGTTTATTTTTCTTTTGATTCCTTGTTTTATAACCTCAATACTTTTTAACATACTTACAGACTGAATCTTGTAATTTCATTATCTGAAGTGCTTATGGGTCTAATCCTGCGCTGTTTGTGGTGTAAACAAAGTCTAATTTGTGGTGGATTATTTCTTGGTTAATTTTCTAGTTTTTAATTATAAGTTCATATTGATGGGCTTGAGACAGACCTTCATAGACTATTATATAGATTAGATTAATTAATTCATATGAAAGTGTTAGGTTCAGGGGGAAATGAAGTCACACTGGAAAGTATTTACAGACATGGTGGCTCATGCCTGTAATCCCAGTCACTCAGGAGGCTGAATAGCAGGAGGATTACTCTAGGCCAGGAGTTCGGGACAAAGCAAGACCCCATCTCTACAAAAATAAAAAATAAAAAAATAAATAGCCTGGTGCAGTGGCACATGCCTGTAGTCCCAGCTACTCAGGAGGCTGAAGTGGGAGGATTGCTTGAGCCCAGGAGGTCAAAACTGCAGTGAGCTGTGATGGTGCCACTGCACTCCAGCCTGGGCAACAGAGTGAGATCCTATCTCTACAAAAAAACAAAAAAAAGAAATTGTCTCTCATTTGCCAGGCACTTAACTCATATTATCTTTTGCCTTCATAACAACCGTAATGGGAGTGATAGTCCCATTTCACAGAGCAGAAACATCAAAAGGGTAATTAATTTCTAGCTAATTGAGAAACCCCAGTTAAAACCCAGGTCTGAGTGACTGTAAAGTTCATACGCTTTCAAATGCCTCCCGTCGTATCTCAGAACTATTATTGGGAAAAAACACCATCATTTGGATCTCATAAGTATTTTTTCTCAGTTTTAATTTTAAAGCAGCCAATTACCCCCATGTTTCATAAAATGTGTTAAATAATTAATGGAAAGAGGAAAGGAATACATAAAACTATATAAATTGCCTTTAAAGTAGAGAAAGTTTAGTTCTCCATTTTCTTTTATTTATCCAATTTGGGATTTTGTTTATGTACAAAAAAGGCAATTAACAAGCAGCTTACTTATGAGAAACCCCTGGGGCTTCCAGAATCCAATAAAAATGTATCTGAGCTTTGCATTCTAAATACAACAAAGCAAATCAGTGTAATTTTAACCCCTTAATAAGGAATTTGCAAATGTAGCCTCAACATAAACAATTTTACACCAACAAACCAAGAAACATGAAAGCCGATTGGTGGCAATACATTTCAGTAGTCAATCCTCTGTTATCCAGGCCCAGACAGGTTGCCAGATGTGCCCACCCTGAATGTCAGGTTCTAGGCAGCCCCCGCCTCCACCCGTAGAGCTTTCCCAAGGATCATCTTCCAGGGACCAGCCAGGGATGTTCAGGAATTGCAAACTGTTTTAAATATTATCAGCACAAATTGCATCTGGTATATGGAGTCAGGGGATTTGATTTTAATAAGATAGATTCAATTTACTATTTTAAACATCTGTTATGAATGTATTTAAGTATTGCTTTGGGTCTCTTGATTTAATCAGCTTTCCACAAAATAGTGAGTGCTTGTTTATTTTTTGATATAAATTTAATATATGGTCTTCACATCTTGGATTTGGCTTTAGGCTACATTTTATTATATGAACTTAAAAAAATTTTTTGAGACTTCGTCTCACCCTGTCATCCAGGCTGAAGTACAGTGGCATGAACACGTTTCACTGCAGCCTCAACTTCTTGGACTCAAGGGATCCTCCTGCCTCAGCCTCCCAAGTAGCTGGGACTGCACCACCATGCTCAGCTAATTTTTTTTTTATTTGTATTTTTTTGTAGAGACAGGGTCTCATCATGTTGTCTAGGCTGGTCTCAAACTCCTGGCCTCAAGTGATCCTCCCACCTCAGCCTCCCAAAGTGCTGAGATTAAAGGCATAAGCCACCATGCCCGGCCTTAAAAACATTTTTAATAACATTAAATAATTAAAATTACTCATTATATTTTCCAATATATCCACATGTAGAAAGATGATTTGTTAATTTATTTAGAAAAAAACAGATGATGCAAATAATTGCAGTCACTGGGAAATTAACTCCCTCTAACTAATTGGTCAGTTTTGCATTTTAGCTGTAAGTTTATTTTTACATGACCCTGTGAGAAGCCCAACTATCATTACGAAAAAATGTTGACATAAAAATATTCCTTTTTCTAAAACAGCCACATCATATATTATATCTTCTATAACAAATGTGTATGGACTTTGCAAAACAAATTAAGTGACTTTAATACTCTGACAGCAATACAAGTAAAATATTTTTAAAATTCAATGTTTTAATCACTTTTATGATTTTATGAATAATCGCTTTTGCTTCCTATTTAGTCAGATCCCCCTAAGGATAAGGTTTCTTCCTTTCTCAGTTTCCACATGCTATGGTGTGAACTTTTCCATATGAAAACATTCTTTCCACACCTGCTGTAATAAAACCTCTGGGTGCTGCATGAGGGTGTTCCTCGCAGCTGCTTGTAGCCTGTGCCACAAGGTTGGATGCCTTCATGCTTGTCTGCACCAGCCAGTGCAAGGGTCTCTCTGAGCTCTGAATGCAGGATCAGGACTGTCACACGTGCCTAGTTGCACTCAGTACTGCAGCGGCTCTCCAGGGGGCAGCACCTAATATATATAGCCACAAGTGTTGCCCACGAGCTCCTGGTGCCCTGCATCCTGGCCGGTGCTGGGTATTTCCCATCTTTCTAATTTTGATCTCTCTAACCGGTATAAAGTAGTTATCTCACGGATATGAGTTTTTCATTTCAATTATTGTATTTATCATTTCTAAAAACTCTTTTTTCTAGGTTCCTTTAAAAATCTGCCATATCACTTTTCACTTTTTCTTCTTTCCTATTTCTTTAAAATAATAAACTTAGAGTTTTTGTTGTATGTATCAGACAGTTGTAATATTTAGATTTACTTTTTGAGATGGAGTCTTACTCTGTCATCCAGGCTGGAATACAGTGGTGTAATCTCAGCTTACTGCAAACCTTTGTCTCCCAGATTCAAGTTATTCTCCTGCCTCGGCCTCCCAAGTAGCTGGGATTACAGGCATGCACCACCACACCTGGCTATTTTGTGTGTGCGTGTGTGTGTATGTGTGTCTGTGTGTGTATTTTTAGTAGAGAAGAGGTTTCACAATGTTGGACAGGCTGGTCTTGAACTCCTGACCTCAGGTGATCCACCTGCCTTGGCTTCCCAAAGTGCTGGGATTACAGGCGTGAGCCACTGTGCCCAGCCAGATAGTTATAATATTTAAAGTCTATACATGGAGCTGCCACTAGGCCATAGAGCACCTTTACACAAATTGGAACAAGTGTCTTTTTTTTTTTTTTGGACATAGGGTCTCGTTCTGTCTCCCAGGCTGGAATACGGTGGTACAATCATGGCTTACTGCTGCCTCGACCTCCCTGGACTCAAGCAATCCTCGTACCTCAGCCCTCCGAGTAGCTGGCACATACCACCACACCTGGCTAATTTTTTTTTTTTACCTAAAAATTTTTTTTTGTAGAGACAGGGTCTTACTATGTTGCCCAGGCTGATCTTGAACTCCTGGCTTCAAGTGATCCTCTCACCTCAGCCTCCCAAAGTGCTGGCATTATAGGCATAAGCCATGGATCTCTGCAAAAGTTATAATATTATTGTATCACAAAACCAGACCAGCTCTGCCAGGCAGAACTTTCCAGCATTGTGGTGGCACACACATGTACCCACACTCTCACTCACTCATGCAGTCTCTGGGTCCTGGGGCACGTAGCTGTTGGTGGCCACATACTCTATGACATCCCTGCTCCCTGGTGTTAGATTTGGATTCCCACAGCTACAGAAATTGGACTTCTAGGGCAGTGACCTGAAGCCTAATTTCCTTGTGTCCGTAGTTATCTTTGACTATATGCTGGTCATTATATTTGAAAAATTATTTGTGGGAATAATTTAAGGGCCAAGACAAAGGTGATTTCCTCTGCAGAGAATTTGTGTTTGCGTTTGCTAGGAGCTTGGGAGCACTGTCAGTCTTGGGCTATCCAGAGTCAAGGCTTGGGGGTTTCCTGGATAATCCAGGCAAATAGAGCCAGGCTGTAATTCTGGCCGGTTGGTCCACTTCCAGTTCACTGGGGAAAACAGGATGTCCTGGTAGATTTCCCACCTAGGATGGTGCTGGGCTGTGATTCAGATCCTTTCATTGAAAGAGGCCATTGGGCTGGATGCAGTGGTTCTCAGCACTTTGGGAGGCCAAAGTAGGAGGATTGCTTGAGGCAGGAGATCGAGACCAGCCTGGGCAACATAGTGAGACATTATCTCTACAAAAAGAAAAGAAAAGAAGAAAGAAAGAGAGAGAAGAAGAAGGAAAAAAGAAGGCAGGAAGGAAGGAAGGAACAAAGTGGGGGAGGGAGGGAGAGAAAAATACGTCATCAAAAGAAGCTTGACCCTCTACCCTCCCCTGATGGGTGAAGGGTCCTGGAGAGAGAACAGCCTCTGGACTTCCCTTTCCTTTGGTTCCTGTTGCCTACAGAGTGATGCTGTCCCACTTTGTCAATTCTTTACAGAAGATGTTTTCAGTTCTTTTTTTGAGACAGTCTCACTTTGTCGCCCATGCTGGAGTGCAGTGGTGCGATCTTGGCTCACTGCAACCTCTGCCTCCTGGGTTCAAGCAATTCTCCTGTCTCAACCTCCCGAGTAGCTGAGATTACAGGCGCCTGCCACCAAGCCTGGCTGATTTTTGTATATTTAGTAGAGATAAGGTTTCACCATGTTGTCCAGGCTGGTCGCAAACTCCTGACCTCAGGTGATCCGCCCACATTGGTCTCCCAAAGTGCTGGGAATATAGGCATGAGCCACCATGCCTGGCCTGTTTTCAGTATTTTATTCAGCTTATTTAGTTGTTTTCAGCTGGAGGGTTGCTTGAGCGAGTTATACTCCTATTACTAGAAAAAGGAAGTCCTGTTGCTTTCATTTAATTTATCTGATCAGTGGTGAATCCTGGCGTCTTTTCTTACATTGGTATCAGTTCAAGCTTCCTCTTCTGTGAAATGAGTACTCATTCTCTGTGACCTTTACTCTTACAGACTCCTGGCTTTCTCTTGTTGATTTGCAGACGTTCCTTAAATACTCTAGATACTAATTCTGTGTTAGTTTTACATGTTACATCTTTTCCTAGTTTGTTATTCATCCAATAACTTTATGGCATCTTATACTTAACAGGAATCCTTAATTGTGATGCAGGTAAGTTCAACATATTGTTCTCCTCTGAAAAGGTTTGCAATTTGTCAATGTCTTCCTTAATAATTGTCATTCAGACAAAGCCAGTTTTTCCAGTGTCATTTGACTGCATAAAGTAGAGGGACTCTGGTCTCCCTCTTTTGTTCACTGAGTCTGTATTTTCACAGTCTAAGTCTGCAGAGTTGGTGACCTAACCACACTGCTGCTTTATTAATTAGCTTGCAGTAAAAACCACAAGTCCCTCACATGTATTGCTGTTAAATCATCTACCCGCTAATCCTGTGCTTATGAAGCTAAGTTTTAGACAGAAAGGCAGAATACAGATGTCTATTATTCTTTACCTTCGTTCAGCCCACCATTCCAGGCTACTAAGTTATTTTTGGACCCTGATTCTGTCATTCAGTACTTTGGCTGCCCCAGTTTTTTGCCACCTGAAACTTTGATAAATATGTCATTCACTTCTGTGTCCAGGTAGCTGAGAAGAATGCTGAACATGACAGGACTAAGGCTGAAGCCCAGGCACATGCCCCCAGAGTCCTCTTTCAGGCAGATATTGATTAATTAATGATAACATTCCTCCAAAATGTATTGAGGAGCATCTAAACGGCTGGCTCTAGGCTAAGTGCTGGAAATACAAAGGTAGCGAATGAAAGAATTCTCCACTCTCGAAGGGTTCAAATTCTAGTGGAGGGGACAGAGGCCATTACATATATGTGATAGAGGCCAGGCACTGTGGCTCACACCTGTAATCCCAGCACTTTGGGAGGCCAAGGCTGGCGGATCACTTGAGGTCAGGAGTTCAAGACCAGCCTGGCCAATATGCTGAAACCCCATCTCTACTAAAAATATAAAAATTAGCCAGGTGTGGTGGCATGCACCTGTAATGCCAGCTACTTGGGAGGCTGAGACAGGAGAATCACTTGAACCCAGGAGGTGGAGGTTGCAGTGAGCCGAGATCTTACCACTGCATTTCAGCTTGGGCAACAAGACTCTGTCCTGCCCAAAAAAATTATATATAAGATATAAATTACAACTCATATTTGTGAGTGCTTTTTTTTTTACAAACCACTCTTCCATGGATTATCTCTCTCTCTCTCTCTTTTTTTTTTTTTTTTTTTTTTTAGAAATAGGGTTTTACTATATTGCCCAGACTGGTCTCAAACTCCTGGGTGCCTCCCAAAGTGCTGGATTGCAGGCGTTACTTTTGCAGGAGCAAAATTAGTCTCAAAAACAAACAAACAAACAAACAAAGTTTGAAATTAACTGACATAATGACTAAATTCATACCCTTTTGAGTCAGCTGGAACAGGGCTCAGCCATGTGGCTTCAGGCAAGTAATTTAACTTCTTTTTTTTTTTTTTTGAGACAGAGTTTCGCTCTTGTTGCCCAGGCTGGAGTGCAACGGCGTGCGACCTCAGCTCACCACAACCTCCACCTCCCGGGTTCAAGTGATTCTCCTGCCTCAGCCTCCTGAGTAGCTGGGATTACAGGCATGCGCCACCATGCATGACTAATTTTTGTATTTTTAGTAGAGATGGGGTTTCTCCATGTTGGTCAGGCTGGTCTCAAACTGCCGACCTCAGGTGATCCGCCCGCCTTGGCCTCCCAAAGTGCTGGGATTACAGGTGTGGTAACAACTTCTCTGAGAGAATTTCCTCACCAATAAAACAAGATTATAATATCCGTCTCCTTAGATTGTTATATGAGGATTAAATAAGTGCAAATTGCTTAGTTCGGCACCAGGAATGAAATGTGTTCAGAAGATGTGGTTATTATTTTCTAGCTTTAAAGATACGCACACATGGCCTTGTTTCTTTCTCATTCCCAGCTCTATTAATTTCACTTCCTACTTTCTATTTTCAGCCATTTGGAGAGCAAGTCTGCGGCTCTCTAGCAATCCTGGATTTTATGGATATTATCTCTCCCATCTCAGAGGGTTTCAAGGCCCATAAACCTGCTCCTCCCACAGCTTGCTGTCTGCAGTTGCGGGGTGGATGAACCACTCTGTGTCCCAGCTCCCTCTCAGCTGTCGAGAATCAGTGTCAGGATCTTTGGTTATGGAGGGTGCAGGTGAGGGATTTGTTTTTAAAACTGGGCTCTCCTTCCTTTTCCTCTGAGGAAAGGAAACTTTTTTCCTGCCTCTCCTCCCAACATTGCAAGCTCTTCCTCACTTTCCCTCCCAGGTCTACAATCTCCTGCTGAGCCCAGGACATTTCCTTCCCTTCTTACCTGTGCCCGTTCCTTGGCCACAGGGTGGAGCTGAGCTCACGCCCCTGCCCCTCCGTTCGCTTCACCTCCATTCTGGCATGTTGCCCCCACTGTTGTCAGACTGGGATGCTTGAGCACTCTGCCCTCCTGTGTTTGAGGGCTGTCCAGCTGTAACCCGTTCCCTGGTCTGGGCTGCTTTACACTTGGGCTCCCACCAGGGTCCAGGAAGGGACGGGGGCTTGGGGGTGGAGACTGTGGACCTCACTTCCTCCTGGGAATGGGTACCTGGATGCCTGCTTTATGGCCATGTGAAAGCAGAGCAGGCATCACTCATTCCATCCTCATTCATTCACTCACAACAAGTGCTGTAGATACCCGAGATGACTGAGAAACGGCCCCTGCTTTCAAAAAGCTCAGTCTAGTCCCATGATGTCCTTAATCACACTCCCTCAAAAAAGTCATATCAAGCAGTAGGTAAGGGGAAGTGACCTCTAAGAAGGATGTAACAGTGGAAATTACGTATCTTAACGATACATAATACTTTGTAAAAGAGTTTATGGAGTGGGAAAAAGCATCAGAATCAAGTAAGTTTGAGGGAGGAAGCCAAGTGTGCTTTTAGAGAAGTCTATTCACATTGCAAAAGTTTCTCTCCTTTCGACAGTGGCTCATGCCTATAATCCCAGTGCTTTGGGAGGCCAAGGTGGGAGGATCACTTGAGTTCAGGAGTTCAAGACCAGCCTGGGCAACACAGGGAGAACCTGTCTCCATAAAAAAGTTTTAAAATGAGCCAGGTGTGGTGGCGTGTGCTATTAGGGAGGCTGAGGTGAGAGAATCACCTGAGCCCAGGAGTTCAAGGTTGTAGTGAGCTATGATGGTGTTACCGTACTCCAGCTTGGGTAACAAAACGAGACCCTGTTTCTAAAAAAAAAAAAAGTTTAAATTTAAATCTAGAAATAAGAGATTCCCTCCTTTTAAATAATCTAGAAACAGGAGCCATTCTTGTTTGTATTTGCTGGTTACATGTGTAGTGTACTGTGTTGGGAGGGTGGCAGGGTGCTGGAGCTCACTTCTAGGCCACACTGACCATAACGTGATACCATGTGATACCCACTGCTCGCATCTCACTGCTCGCAGATGCGGTTATTCCAGGACTCCACTTCTGGAAACAAAGCCCCAAGTGACTGGCTGTGGGACATTCTTCTCCCTTTGAAAGTGTCAAATAAACATCACTTAGAAAAAACTTTGCAATTGGTAAAACAGTAAGCAATGAAACAGACACTTCTCAAATATTCCAAGATGATACATGCTTTTCAGTGTGTATGATCCAATAAAGCCATTGGAACTAGGCTTTAATAGTCAAAAAAGACTATTCAGTTAGATGGGAACTATTTGCGTATAACTATTGGCCAAAAATGGTTTAAAAATTGTTTTATTTTTATTTTTTTATTTTTTTTATTTTTTTCGAGACGGAGTCTTGCTCTCTTGCCTGGGCTGGAGTACAGTGGCCGGATCTCAGATCACTGCAAGCTCCGCCTCCCGGGTTCATGCCATTCTCCTGCCTCAGCCTCCCGAGTAGCTGGGACTACAGGCGCCCGCCACCTCGCCTGGCTAGTTTTTTGTATTTTTTAGTAGAGACGGGGTTTCACCGTGTTAGCCAGGATGGTCTCGATCTCCTGACCTCATGATCCACCCATCTCGGCCTCCCAAAGTGCTGGGATTACAGGCTTGTGCCACCGCGCCCGGCCTAAAAAATTGTTTTAAATCTGTGCTTTACAAAACATGTGGACTTTTTTAGAAAAGGTGTCACATTTCAAAAGAAATACAGACATTATGGAAAGGTCAGTTAAGCACAGCCTTAATCCTGAAAACATAACTATGAAAGATACTAGTTGTTACTTGTAACCAAAAGAAAAAAAAAGATATTAGTAACCAATAATTAGCAAACAATGCCCATATATTTCTTTTTTCTTTTTTCTTTTTTTTGAGACAGGGACTCACTCAGGATGGGTGTGATCATGGCTTATAGCAGCCTTGACCTCCTGGGCTCAGGTGATCCTCCCACCTCAGCCTCATGAGTAGCTGCAGCCAGAGGCATGAGCCACCGTGCCCAGCCAATTTTCTTATTTTCTATACAGACAGGATTTCGCCATATTGCCCAGGCTGGTCTCGAACTCCTGGGCTCAAGGGATCTACTCGTTTTAGCCTCCCAAAGTGCTGGGATTACAGGCATGAGCCATACACCTGGCCATATTTCCATATTTTATTTATTTTTACTCTGAAACAAAATGTTTATTTAAGAAAGGCCATCCAGCCTGGCCAACACGGTGAAACTCCGTCTCTACTAAAAATACAAAAATTAGCCAGGCGTGATGTTGCACACCTATAGTTCTAGCTACTTGGGAGGCTGAGGTGGGAGAATTGCTTGAGCCCAGAAGACAGGTTGCAGTGAGCTGAGATTGCACCACTGCACTCCAGCCTGGTAGACAGAGGAAGACTCTGTGTGGAAAAAAAAAAAAACCAAACTAGAGAGGTCCAGGACATAGAAAGTGGGCCTCTCTGGTAATCCCATCTCTGGAAACAAACCTTAGAAAGAGCTGAGGCCTGGTCCATCCTCTAGAGAAACGACGGTGCAGAAACCCACTCTCATATGTGTGTGTAACATGGGTAAGACTATGTGCTTCCATGGCCTTGCACGGTGGCTCACACCTGTAATCCCAGCACTTTGGGAGGCTGAGGTGGGCAGATCACGAGGTCAGAAGATCGAGACCATCCTGGCTAACATGGTGAAACCCCGTCTGAACTAAAAATAAAAATAAAAATAAAAATTAGCCAGGCATGGTGGCAGGTGCCTATATAGTCCCAGCTACTCGGGAGGCTGAGGCAGGAGAATGGCGTGAACCCAGGAGACGGAGCTTGCAGTGAGCTGAGATCATGCTACTGTACTCCAGCCTGGGCGACAGAGCAACACTCTGTCTCAAAAAAGAAAAAAAAAAAAAAGGCTGTGTGCTTCCATCAGATGGTTTCGATGGTTTCAAATACATCCAACTGCTGGGAGGACAGGATAGAATGGGGTGGATGGTCCTATGCTGCCACCCCTGCGGCATTCCTTCAGCTGGAGTCTGCTGATAAAGGGAAGGAACAGGGAAGAGGAAGAGTTGGGAGGTGGCAAGTGATAGCGGTGGTGACAACAGAGGAGGCCCTTGTGGCAAACTTATCAGCAGAAGTAATCACAGGGAGGGGGGCAGTGTGGCGCTCACTCATCCTCCGTGACTCCAGGTGAGCATCCGAGGGTCAGCCCTTCTCCATCCCCCGCAGTGTTATGGGCTGGGGGGAGGGCAGGGCAGGCAGCTCCTGCAGGCAGACAGCATCAGCCGTCCTTCTAGGGCAGGGGCAGAGGGGGATGTCAGACAGCAACCACTCAGAGGAAAGCCCTCTCCCAGGGACTCAAGCCTGAGATGCAGATGATATTGATTATTTCTTCTCACCCTTCCCCTCCAGTTCACCCAGTGTCAGCCATGCATCATTAGACAGAGAGGCTGGGCCAGTCCCCATCATGGCAGAGCTGCCCTCCTAGGGCGATGATGGACACTGAACAAGTGAGATGGAAGAACAGGGGACCCAACTTATTTAGGGAGGTGTGTTTCAAAGAAAGCCTTTTTGCAAACCATGTGTAAACTAAGTTTCAAATACATCCCCCTTCCCTGACCAACATCTCCCCGGAGGTACTATCCCTTTCCAATAAGTAACTTCATCCTGGCATCACCTGGAAACTTGGCATTCTGGCCAAGGCCTCCTTCCTAAGACCTTCCTTTTAGTTCTCTTATGTTCAAGGCTGAGTTTACAGCTCACTGTTTGTGGGAAAAAGAAAGAGAGATCAGACTGTTACTGTGTCTATATAGAAAGAAGTAGACATAAGAGACTCCATTTTGTTCTGTATTTGAGATGCTGTTAATCTGTGACCCTACCCCCAACCTTGTCCTTGCAAGAGACATGTGCTGTTGTGACTCAAGGTTTAATGGATTTTGGGCTGTGCAGGGTGTGCTTTGTTAAACAAGTGCCTGAAGGCAGCTTGCTGGTTAAAAGTCATCACCATTCTCTTAATCTCAAGTACTCAGGGACACATACACTGCCAAAGGTCGTACACTGCCAAAGGTCACAGGGACCTCTGCCTAGGAAAGCTAGGTATTGTCCAAGGTTTCACCCCATGTGATAGTCTGAAATATGGCCTTGTGGGAAGGGAAAGACCTGATCGTCCCCCAGCCTGACACCCATGAAGGGTCTGTGCTGAGGAGGAAGAGTATAAGAGGAAAGAAGGTCTCTTGGCAGTTGAGATAGAGAAAAGCATCTGTCTCCTGCCCCTCCCTGGGCAATGGAACATCTCGGTGTAAAACCCGATTGTATGTTCTGTTTACTGAGAAAGGAGAAAACCGCCTTAGGGCTGAAGGTGGGACGTGCTAGCGGCAATGCTGCTCTTTATGCTAAAAAGGTTTATGGAGATGTTTGCATATGCATATCAAGGCACAGCACTTTTCCTTAAACTTATTCATGTCACAGAGATCTTTATTCATATGTCCTACTGCTGACCTTCTCCCAGTGATGATCCTATTATCCTGCCACTTCCCTTTTTCTAAGATAGTAAAGATAATGACCAATAAATACTGAGGGAACTCAGAGACCGGTGCCAGAGTGGGTCCTCTGTATGCTGAGCGCCGGTCCCCTGGGCCCACTTTTTCTTTCTCTGTAATTTGACTCTGTGTTTCTGTCTCTGTGTCTCATTTCTTTTCTCAAGTCTCGTTCCACCTAACGAGAAACGCCCACAGGTGTGGAGGGGCAGGCCACCCCTTCACTGTTCCCAAAGCACATCATCTATTTGTGTGCCTGTTTAAGAAATCCTATGCAAAACAGCTAGGGTGGGCTTTTGCCATGGGGCCTCTGGGCAGTGGCTTTGATGCCAAGCCTGATGTGGGTACCCCACGTTCAGCTGGAAGACAGCCTCTCCTGTCCCCTGGAAGCTTGGGACAGAGGTTGGGTTTAGCTACAGAAGTACAAATTTCCTGTGGAAAAAGTAGGGGTGGCTGTAGGGAGGTCACACAGTTT
The DNA here is from genome assembly GCF_002776525.5 of Piliocolobus tephrosceles. Classification (NCBI taxonomy): domain Eukaryota; kingdom Metazoa; phylum Chordata; class Mammalia; order Primates; family Cercopithecidae; genus Piliocolobus; species Piliocolobus tephrosceles. The sequence continues at coordinate 135,278,561 of NC_045438.1, read as the reverse complement.
GTTTTATGGAGAGCCGCCTCAGCACTGCAGGTAACCCAGTTTCTGCAAGTCCCCAGTGCAGTCTTGAGGAACAGGCAGCTGTGCCATAGGTTGGAGTGTGCAGCAACCAGCAGCCCCGCTCCTATACATGGAGAATGCAGGGACCAGAGGGCAGCTCATTGCAAATTTGTTCTTTTCTACCTCCTGTGCTATAGCCTTGGCGATGCTAGCCCCATCCTAGTCCCAACCAAGCTCATGTGTCCTTTAAGCACCTAGAGACCCAGAAGCAAAGCACATACTGCAATTGCTAATTCCAGAAAGGCCATTACAAAAGCTGTGTAACAGGAATGCTGCAATACAAGTCCCCTCCCTCCTCCACCCGCTGCCTTCTGAGCAAGGGTGTGTGTGTGCAGTGAGGGGGATGTCTAGGAGGCCGCTCGAGTTAGGTAGGATTGGATCCTGGCTTCTACCAGGCAGGTGTAGCACAGCTTCATCCTCTAGCTCTAGACAGGCTTGCGATCTGCATCCCTCCACCCCCATTCTCTCCAGAGTCCACCACGTGTTCCTCCACTGACACCACATCTAGTGGTTTCAAAGATCCTTCCACCACTAAAAGATATGTTCACTTTGCAAACCTAGAACCTAGGAACATGAACTGATTGGGAAAAAGGGTGTTTGCAGATGCAAGTAAGAATCTGAAGATCAGATCATATCTGAATGAGCCCTAAATCCAATGACAAGTATCACGAGAGACACACAGAGGAGAGACACGGACAGAGGAGGTGACCACGTGAAGACAGAGGCAGAGGATGGAGTTCCACAGCCACAAACCAAGGACCACCTGGAGCCACCAGAAGCTGGAAGAGCCAAAGGACTCTCCCCTCAAGCATTTGGAGCATGGCCTGCTGGCACCTTGACTTTGAACTTCCAGCCTCCAGAACCATGAGAGAATACATTTCTGTTGTTTTAAGCCACCCAGCTTGTGGCCATTTGTTACAGCTGCCCTAGGAGACCAGCGGAGCCACCTTGACCAATCCAGTGGTAAATTCCCAAGCCTGCCCTTACCCACCCACTGGCAGAACTTGGAGGCGGTGGCCACCCCAGCTCTCTTGAGACGCTTCCTTCACACTGCTCTGCCGACTCCGCAGGGTGTCATCACAGCTTCCATGCTGGATCCCTCACTTCCCTGTAACTTCTAAGTGTTGGGGGCCTGCAGCTCAACCTTCGTGGGTCCCCTCGAAATCATCTAGTCAGTGGTTCTAAACACCACATGCATTCCAACACTCCTGACTTTACCTCTGGCAGGAAGGTGGCACAGAGCAGGGGCTCAACAACTATTTAGAGAAAGAGTGAATCTTTTCACATAAATCACCATTTTAGGTGTACTTACTATATTACTTCCAAAGCACATGCAGGCCGGGCACGATGGCTCATACCTGTAATCCCAGCACTTTGGGAGACCGAGGCGGGTGGATCACCTCAAGTCAGGAGTTCGAGACCAGCTGACCAACATGGTAAAACCTGTCTCTACTAAAAATACAAAAATTAGCTGGGCATGGTGGTGGACACCTGTAATCCCAGCTACTCCTGAGGCTGAGGAAGGAGAACTGCTGGAACCTGGGAGGTGGAGGTTGCAGTGAGCTGAGATCGCACCACTGCACTCCAGCCTGGGCAACAGAACAAGACTTTGTCTCAAAAAAAAAAAAACAAAAAAAAAAACAAAGACATGTGCAGACACATTATTTTGCATCTCATAGAAGCCACATGGCTTTTGAGAGATGGGGGCTAGTCCTTCAACTATTTCATGGCAGAACTCAGGTCTCTGGGACCACCCATGTGTCTCCTGCTAGACCCCACTGATGAGGCAGACAGCTCTGCAGATTCTGCTACACTAACCTTGCTCTTGTGAGATTTCTCTGCAGGAGCCCCTATCTAGTGTGACTCCTCCCCTCGAACCTCTAGGACAGGCGTTGGCAAAGTACACCCCTTGGCCAAACCTGAGTGGCCGCTTGTTTTGGAAAGAAAGCTTTACTGGGGCCAGGTGCAGTGACTCACGCCTATAATCCCAACATTTTGGGAGGCTGAGGCGGGCAGATCCCTTGAGCTCAGGAGTTCGAGACCAGCCTGGGTGACATGGTGAAACTCTGTCTCTACTAAAAATACAAAAATTAGCTGGGTGGGGTGGCTGTGCCTATAGTCCCAGCTACCCAGGAAGCTGAGGTGGGAGGATCACTTGAGTCTGGGAGGTTGAGGCTGCGGTGAGCCATGATCACGCCACTGTACTCCAGCCTGGGTGACAGAGTGAGACCCTGTCAAAAAGAAAGGAAAAAAGGAAAGGAAGGGAAGGGAAAGGGAAAGGGAAAGGGAAAGGGAAAGGGAAAGGGAAAGAGAAAGGAAAAGGAAAAGGGAAAGGGAAAGGGAAAGGGAAAAGCTAAGCTTTACCGGAACTCAACCGTGCCCATTCGCACACATGCTGTCTGTGGCCATCTTTGTGCTTCCCGTGTAGCTGAGCAGTTACAGCAGAGACCATGCAGCCCCCAAAGCCTAACAGATTTGCTCTCTGGTCCTCTACAGAAACAACTTGCCAAGCCCTCCTCTGGAATGAATGAAAAGTGAAGGCTTTTCTCTCTGTGGTTTGTTTGTACCATCTCTCTCCTGCATGAATTCTACGCTAAGGTGTGATCTTGTTCTGCTTTCCCACTCATTAGACTCATGGGATTTGAAATTGTGTGAATTCTACTATGTTAATGAAGGTCCCCATGATTATCCACAGCCTTTCTTCCCTCCTCCCTCCCAGTCAGTGCCTCTCCCCAAAGTGCAGTCTGTTTTTTCTTTTTTTTTTTTTTTTGAGACGGAGTCTCGCTCTGTCGCCCAGGCTGGAGTGCAGTGGCCGGATCTCAGCTCACTGCAAGCTCCGTCTCCCGGGTTCATGCCATTCTCCTGCCTCAGCCTCCCGAGTAGCTGGGACTACAGGCACCCGCCATCTCGCCCGGCTAGTTTTTTTTTTTGTATTTTAGTAGAGACGGGGTTTCACCGTGTTAGCCAGGATGGTCTCGATCTCCTGACCTTGTGATCCGCCCATCTCGGCCTCCCAAAGTGCTGGGATTACAGGCTTGAGCCACCGCGCCCGGCCCAAAGTGCAGTCTGATGATTTCTAAGGCTAGTATTCCTTGTCCAGCCACATTGATGGCATTCCCAGGCTTCTCTCTTATGTGGACTCTGATGGGCCCTGAGATTCTAGTTATGTCTGAACACTTGTCCACACCTCTGGCATTCTTTCTTTCTTATTTATTTATGTATTTATTTTTTAAGGTGGAGTCTCATTCTGTCGCCCAGGCTGGAATGCAGTGGCATGATCACAGTTCACTGCAACCTCTGCCTCCCAGGTTTAAGCGATTCTCCTGCCTCAGTCTCCCAAGTAGCTGGGATTATAGGCGCACGACACCGTGCCCATCTAATTTTTTTGTATTTTAGTAGAGACAAGGTTTCACTATGTTGGCCAGGCTGGTCTCAAACTCCTGACCTCAAGTGACCTGCCCATTTCGGCCTCCCAAAGTGTTGGGATTGGGATTACAGGAGTGAGCTGCTGCGCCCGGGCTTTTTTTTTTTTTTTTTTTTCTGGAGACAAAGTCTCACTCTGTCACCCAGACTGGAGTGCAATAGTGCGATCTTGGCTCACCGCAACCTCTGCCTCCTGGGGTCAAGCGAGTCTCCTGCCTCAGCCTCCCAAGTAGCTGGGATTACAGGCATGTACTACCATGACCGGCTAATTTTGTGTTTTTAGTAGAGACGAGGTTTCTCCATGTTGGTCAGGCTGGTCTCAAACTCCCGACCTCAGGTGATCTGCCCGCCTCAGCCTCCCAAAGTGCTGGGATTACAGGCATGAGCCACTGCGCCTGGCCAACCTTGTGGCATTCTTAAGGCTTCTTCCTTAGCTGGGCGTGGTGGCGTGCACCTGTAGTCCCAGCTACTCAGGAGGCTGAGGTGGGAGGATGACTTGAGCCCAGGAGTTCACGGCTGCAGTGAGCTGTGATCACGCAACTGCACTCCATTCTGGTCGACAGAGTGACACTGTCTCAAAAAATAATAATGTAAAGGCTTCTTCCCAAAACGAAAGCTCTGACAATAATGTGAGGCTGATCCCTGAAGTTCTCCCCACATGTAATATTTTTCCTGTGCTCCCCACCAGTGCTTTTCCCCTGGTGTGAATGCACTGATGAACCAGGACTTGGGAGCTCTCCCTAAAGGCTTTGCCACTCTGGTGCACTGACGGCATCCCTCCGGTTCTGCAGTATAACACACACGAAAGCTCTTCCACACCTCCTGCACGTATATGGCTTATTGGAGCATGAACTCTCTGGTGTGTAGTGAGCTTTGACCCCTCTCTGAAATCACTCCTGCATTCTTTACATCCTAAACAGCTTCCAAAGTCTCCAGAGTGGACCGCCTGATCAACAACAATGGCCTTCTGAGAGAAGGTGCCTGAGTTCTGTTCTCACATGTGCTCTATGGTGGGAGGAAAGGGTCTCATCGTCTGCCAGGCTCTTCCATGTGGGCTACATCTGTGGAGCCTTTCTGCACACTCCTGGGCCTTCTCTGCAGTGGACGGCCATGTCATCACACACAGAGATGTTTCTGTGCTCGCTGCAGGTGTGGGTTTCTCCCTGGAGCAGTGCTTAGCTGTGGGAGAACTTGTGGCTGTTCCTCAGGGCTTCCTCACACGCCTTTACTCTGCAAACAGCAAGGTGTGACTTCCTACTAGATCCCTTACGGCACTCACCACATTTGAAAGATCCTTTCCTTCTAAGATCTCTTGTGTTTTCTTGGGATTCATGAGATTCTACAAATTTGGATCTCCGGAACCTGGCCTTTGGAGTCCTCCCAATGGACTCAACACTCAACACTATGTGTCCTCGGAAATGCCCGTCTTTAAAGTTGACCCCACTTCCTCAGTTCTGTTCTCACCGCCTGGCAAGCAAAAACACAACATGACCTGATCCCCATTCTGCACAAAAATCAACTTGAGAAGAACAGAGTACTCAGGCTGGACGTGGTGGCTCACACCTGTAATCTCAGCACTTGGGAGGCTGAGGTGAGCGGATCACTTGAGCCCAGGAGTTCGAGACCAGCTTGGCTAACATGGTGAAACCCCATCTCTACAAAAAATTAAAAAAAAAAAAAAATTAGCTGTGCGTGGTGGCACACGTCTGTAGTGCCAACTACCTGGGAGGCTGAGGTGGGAGAATCACCTGAGCCTGGCAAGTCGAGGTTGCAGTGAGCAGTGATCGCACCACTGCACTCTAGCCTAGGCAACAGAGTGAGACCCTGTCTCAAAATAAATTAAAAAAAATTTTTTTCAAAGAACAGAATAATCAAGTACAGCAAAAAGAGGACAGTTACGGTGTGACACTTATCTTCACAACCCTTAATAGTAAGAGTAGGGATTGGCCCTGCACTTTGGGAGGCCGAGGCAGGCGGATCACCTGAGGTCAGGAGTTTGAGACCAGCCTGGTCAACGTGATGAAACCCTGTCTCTACTAAAAATACAAAAATCATCTGGGCATGGTGGCAGGCACCTGTAATCTCAGCTGCTTGAAAGGCTGAGGCAGGAGAATTGCTTGAACCCAGGAGGCGGAAGTTGCAGTGAGCTGAGATCGCGCCATTGCACTCCAGCCTAGGCGACAAGAGCAAAACTCCGTCTTGAAAAAGAATAAAATAAAATAAAAACACAAAAACAAAAAATGGCCGGTCTCTTAGAGACCAAGAGAGAAAACGAGGACTCATCAGTCTTTTTGCCTGAGCTCTTCAGCATTTTTAATGGTGCAGGGAAGGAGCTGCAACAAGGAGAGATGCTACAGCCCCTCACTCACCCGTGTAAGTGAAGACTTCTGTCCCTGGCTGCCTGCAGATCTGGTACCATGATCTTTCCCTCAATCCATCCATCCCAGTGCAGGATGATTGGTTTAGGTTTGAAAAAATAAAATTCTGTTCATGGCACCGAAAAGAGGAAAGGGAAGATAATGAACCCAGTGCAGTCTGAGCCCCTCTGTCTCTGGGAAACAGACATGGGCAGGCAAACAACTAAACAGCTTGGTGGCAGGCCGGGCTTGGTGGCTCACACCTGTAATCCCAGCATTTGGGAGGCTGAGGTGGGCAGAACACCTGAGGTTGGGAGTTCAAGACCAGCCTGGCCAACATGGAGAAACCCCGTCTACTAAAAATACAAAATCAGCCAGGCGTGGTGGCGCATGTCTGTAATCCCAGCTACTTGGGAGGCTGAGGCAGGAGAATTGCTTGAACCTGGGAGATGGAGGTTGCGGTGAGCTGAGATCATGCCATTGTACTTCAGCCTGGGGAATAAGAGTGAAACTCCGTCTCAAAAAAGAAAAAAAAAAGAGCTTGGTGGCAAAGCACAGACAGGACTACTCTGTGATGGGACAGGAAGTAAAACTCCACAGGGCAGGGCTTCAATATGAGTGAAAACCACTGGGGTGCTGGGAGGTGACAGTCAAGACTCATAGCACAAGAAAGTAAGAAAGCTTCCCATTTCTAGCAAGGGAAATAGCAGAATCCAGCGTTAGTGGGGAGCAGGAATAGTCCACTTTTCATGGGGAGGGACCATGCAGCTTGCACGGATTTAGAAACTGAAATCAACAAAACTGAAATCTTTAGACCAGACCACCACTAACAATGGGCAGCATCAATGATTTTTTTTTGAGACGGAGTCTCGTTCTGTTGCCCAGGCTGGAGTACAGTGGCGCAATCTAGGCTCACTGCAGCTTCTGCCTGCCGGGTTCAAGCGATTCTCCTGCCTCAGCCTCCCAGTAGCTGGGATTACAGGCACGAGCCACCACACATGGCTAATATTTTATTTTTAGTAGAGATGGGGGGGGTCTCATCATGTTGGCCAGGTTGGTCTCGAACTCCTGACCTCAAGTGATCTACCTGCCTCAGCCTGCCAAAGTGATAGGATTACAGGTGTGAGCCACTGTGCCCAGCAGCAGCAATGATTTAGTTAGCAATGGATGAATTTAGGCTCAGAGAATTCCTAACGCAGTCAGATCATATCACCTTCCTGAAATTCTCTATCATCACATGCTACGGAGATTCCTCTCGGAGGGGTGAGATAGTGCCATTCCCCATGAGTGAAGTACACGACCACATCCTCACACACCTCAAAAATCACCTAATCCTGAGATACATGATTTCTGCAGCTGCCAGAGAAATAATCCCTGAGGAGTACAACCACCTTCCCCAGAGTAAAAGGGCGGGCTTCGAGTTTGTGTTTAGTGTCCAATGAGCAAAAAGAGCCGCAGAACAAGAGGCCAGCCAGCAAGCCTAGGGAGACATCCCTCCAGTGGGAAGGGGACAGTCAGGGCTGCCCAGGGAAGCAAACAGGCTCCGCAAATGCCACTAAGTACACATTTTGTGGCATTAAGTACGTTCACTTGCTTCAGATGTCTTTTTCCTTCCCAAACTAAAACTCTGTACCCATTAAACAGTAACTCCTGTTCAAAGAAAAACTTAGACAAATTAAATTTAACAGAGTCTAACTGAACAAAGGATGATGCCTGCATTGCCGCAACCCCCAGAACCACCAGAGGTTCAGAGGACTCTGTGCGGCCTCAGCGGCCAGAAAGGACGAGGGTGTATGACCAGAAAAAAGAAAGTGGAGTGCAGAAAGCGAAAGTGAGGCGTGGAAACCGCTGGATTGGCTACAGCTTGCCATTGGCCTTGTTTGAACCATTTGAACAGCTGGCTGCTTCTTATTGGCTAAAACTCCATGATTGGTACAAAACTCCATGATTGGTACAGGCTGTTTACACATCCAGTTAGGTTACAGTTCACTATGTACAGAGAAACCTTTTTTTTATTTTCTTTTATTTTTTGAGACGGAGTTTCGCTCTTCTTGCCCAGGCTGGAGTGCAATGGCACCATCTCGGCTCACTGCAACCTCCACCTCCCGGGTTCAAGCAATTCTCCTGCCTCAGCCTCCGGAGTAACTGGGATTATAGGCATGCGCCGCCACGCCTAGCTAATTTTGTACTTTTAATAGAGACGGGGTTTCTCCATGTCGGTTAGGCTGGTCTCAAACTCCCAACTTCAGGTGATCCACCCACCTCAGCCTCCCAAAGTGCTGGGATTACAGGCATGAGCCACCGCGCCCAGCCAGAGAAACCTTTACGCCAACTACTGTAAGGAGGCAGCTTTAGGCTAAACTGAATACTCTTCTTTCCCTTCTCCCTAGCCCCTGGCGATCACCCTTATACTTTGTGTGTCTATGAATGTGACTACTCTAAGTACCTCATATAAGTGGAATCATACAATACTTTTGTCACGGGCTTATATCACTTAGCATAGTGTCTTCAAGGTTCACCCATGTTGTAGCATGTGCCAGAACCGCCTTCCTTTTTAAGGCTGAGTAATATTCCATCACACGCGTATGCCACATTTTGTTTATCCATTCATCCATCGGTGGACGCTTGGGTTGCGTCTATCTTTTGACTATTGTGAATAATGCTGCTATAAACATGGGTGTACCAATATCTGAGTCCCTGCTTTCACTCCTTTTTTTTTTTTTTTTTTTTTTGAGATGGAATTTCTCTCCTTTTGCCCAGACTGGAGTGCAGTGGCACGATCTCAGCTCACTGCAACCTCTGCCTCCCGGGTTCAAGTGATTCTCCTGCCTCAGCCTCCTGAGTAGCTGGGATTACAGGCGCCCGCCACCACACCCAGCTAACTTTTTGTATTTTTAGTAGAGGCAGGGTTTCACCATGTTGGCCAGGCTGGCCATGAACTCCTAACTTCATGTGATCCGCCTGCCTCGGCCTCCCAAAGTGCTGGGATTACAGGCATGAGCCACCGCGCCCGGCCTCAATTCTTTTGAATTCTTTTCAGTTCTCTGGGTACAAAACCAGAAGTGGAATTGCTGGATCATATTGTAATTCTATGTTTAGTTTTTTGAGGAACTGCCATACTGTTTTACACAGTGGCTTGTGATATTGTGAAATATATACTTGGTCTCCTTGCATCTAACTCTTAGAAACCTTGTAATATTCAAAGTACAAGTGTCTTTTCGTATGCTAGTAAGTTGGCTGGTAGCTGGTAGCCCCTAGGTAGTTTCAGGATGGGGACTGGTCACTGGAAAGACCAAGGCATGGTTAGAAGTTTGAGACTTTTAGCACCCCCCACAAACTTCCAGGGAGAGGAGAGGGCTGAAGGCTGAGTTGATCACCAAGGGGGAAAGATTTAACCAATCATGCCTAAGTAATGAAGCCTCCATGCTGAACACCTGGAGGTTCCTGGCGGGATGAGGCACCTGGAGAGGGCATGGAAGCTCCACACTCCTTCCCTCATACCTTACCCTATTCATCTCTTCATCTGGTGTTCATCAGTATCCTTTGTAATATCCTTTGTAAGTGAGAAAGAAACTAATGTGAGGAATGCCAGCCCCCTTTAAATGATCAGTCCCAGCCCCGTCACAGTGGCTGACGCCTTTAATCCCAGCACTTTGGCAGGCCCAGGTGGGTGGATCGCTTGAGCCCAGGAGTTCGAGACAAGCCTGGACAACATAGTGAGACCCCATCTCTACAACAAATAGAAAAAATTCGCCAGGTGGGGTGGTGCATACCTGTGGTCCCAGCTACTCAGGAGGCTGAGGTGGGAGAATCACTTGAGCCTGGAAAGTAGAGGCTGTAGTGAGCAACCATCACACCACTGCGTTCCAGCCTGGACGACAGAGTGAGACCCTATCTCAAAACAACACAAAAAATTAATTTAAAAATTATCAGGCTGGGTGTGGTGGCTCACACCTGTAATCCCAACACTTTGGGAGGCTGACGCAGATGGATCACAAAGTCAGGAGTTCGAGACTAGCCTGGCCAACATAGTAAAACCCTGTCTCTACTAAAAATACAAAAATTATCCAGGCATGATGGCGGGCACCTGTAATCCCAGGTAATCAGGAGGCTGAGGCAGGAGAATTGCTGGAACCTGGGAGGCGGGGGTTGCAGTGAACCGAGATCATGCCACTGCACTCCAGCCTGGGCAACAGAGCGAGACTCTGTCTCAAAAAACAAACAAGTACCTTCTTCTTTGTTCTCTGGGCCACTTCCCAATGTTTCCCAGGTTGCAGTCCTCAACCTTGGCCCAAATAAACTCTCTATCTATATCTATTTGCCTCAGTTTCTTTCCTTAGGTCAACATAATAAACTGGTAAACATAAGCACGTGTTTCCCTGAGTTCTGTGAGCTACTCCAGCAGATTAATAGTATGCAAGGAGAGGGTCGTGGGAACTCTGATTTATAGGCCCTTGGTTGGAAGCACAGGCTAGACAACCTGGAGCTTTCAGTTGGCATCAGAAGCGGGCGGCAGTCTTGTGGGACTGAGCCCTCAACCTGTGGGATCTGCTATCTCCACAAAGTGTTGGAATTGATTTAGAGGACACCCAGGTGGTGTTTGCTATAGAATTGATTGATTGGTTACCAGTAGGGAGAACTCTGCGTGCACTTCTTAGTGACCAGAGGCCACAGAAGTCTTCTGTGTTGATCGTCATGAGAGAATAGCAAAAACAGTTTGGTTTGGTTTCTGTGCCTATATTCTCAGAGGCTGTGTCATTTTTACGGTTCCTCTGCGCATGACCGGAAATGCACAAGGGTTCCAATCTACATCCTCACCATCTGTTATTTTCTGGGTTTCTCTTTGTTTTATAATAATCATCCTGGGCTGGAAGTGGTGGCTCACATCTGTAATCTCAACACTTTGGGAGGCCAAGGTGGGAGGATTGCTTGAGCCTAGGAGTTCAAGACCAGCCTGGGCAACACGGTGAAACACCGTCTCTACAAAAAATAAAAAAATAATTAGCCATGTGTGGTGGCACACCTGTAGGCCCAGTTACTTGGGAGGCTGAGCCAGGAGAATCACTTGAGCCCAGGGGTGCGAGGCTCAATGAACTATGATTGTACCATACGCTATAGCCTGGGCAACAGGGCGAGATGCAGTCTCAAAAAAAAAATAAAAAGAAAAGAAAGAAAAAGAAACAAAAAAAAAGCCATCCTAACTGTTGTGCAGTTAGTATTTTAACCAGGTTGCTTTTTGTTGTTGTTAGATTGTAGGAATTCTTTATATATTCTGGATATTTCTGAATTTTTTTCTTAAAAAAATTCAGATTCATTAAAGAGCAAACTGCACAGTCATAAACCTCTTGTCATTCTTGTTTCATCTATTGCCCTTGATGATCAAGAATGTCTCAATAGGATCTTTTTACTGTTGGATCAGGATCCTAAAGATTTTTTTTTTTTTTTTTTTAAGACGGAGTTTCACTCTTGTCCAGGCTGGAGTGCAGTGGCACAATCTCGGCTCACCGCAACCTCCGCCTCCGGGTTCAAGTGATTCTTCTGCCTCAGCCTCCCGAGTAGCTGGGATTACAGGCATGCACCACCATGCCCGGCTAATTTTGTATTTTTAGTAAAGAGAGGGTTTCTCCACGTTGGTCAGGCTGGTCTCGACCTCAGCTGATCCACCTGCCTCGGCCTCCCAAAGTGTACTGGGATTATAGGCATGAGCCACTGTGCCCGGCCTCAAGATTTTTTTTTTTTTTGAAACGGAGTCTTGCTTGGTTGCCCAGGTTGGAGTACAGTGGTGTGATCTCGGCTCACTGCAAGCTCCACCTCCCAGGTTCATGCCATTCTCCTGTATCAGCCTCTAGAGTTGCTGGCACTACAGGTGCCCGCCACCACGCGTGGCTAACTTTTTTGTATTTTTAGTAAAGACGGGGTTTGACGGCCGGGCACGGTGGCTCAAGCCTGTAATCCCAGCACTTTGGGAGGCCGAGACGGGCGGATCACGAGGTCAGGAGATCGAGACCATCCTGGCTAACACGGTGAAACCCCATCTCTACTAAAAAAATACAAAAAACTAGCCGGGCGAGGTGGCGGGCGCCTGTAGTCCCAGCTACTCGGGAGGCTGAGGCGGGAGAATGGCGTAAACCCGGGAGGCGGAGCTTGCAGTGAGCTGAGATCCGGCCACTGCACTCCAGCCTGGGCGACAGAGCGAGAACCCGTCCCAAAAAAAAAAAAAAAAAGACGGGGTTTCACCATGTTGGCCAGGATGGTCTCAATCTCCTGATCTCATGATCCGCCCGCCTCAGCCTCCTAAAGTGCTGGGATTACAGGCGTGAGCCACTGTGCCTGGCACTCCTGATGATTTTTTTTAAGCTTATTTATTTACTTATTTTATTATTATTATTTTTTGAGACAGAGTCTCTCTCTGTCACCCAGGCTGAAGTGCAGTGGCGTAATCTCGGCTCACTGAAACCTCTGCCTCCCGGGTTCAAGTGATTTCTCCTGTCTCAGCCTCCTGAGTAGCTGGGATTACAGGTGTCTGCCACCACACCCAGCTAATATTTGTATTTTTAGTAGAGACGGGGTTTCACCATGTTGGTCAGGTTGGTCTTGAACTCCTGACCTCGTGATCCACCGCCTCGGCCTCCTAAAGTGCTGGGATTACAGGCATGAGCCACTGTGCCTGGCCAAAGCTTTTCATATCGATATAATTGTAGAGCTACAGGATCTTGGAGGTTTATATGTGGAGTTAAAAACCACCACAAGCTGAATATGAAGAATACATGCAAGACCAAGCCAGGGGACGAGTCTTTCTTAGCCCTTCAGAACATTATCCTAGCCCCTCTCACAGGCCACTGCAGGGGAAAAAGTTTTCAGTTTTCTTTTTTGAGATGGAGTCTCACTCTGTTGCTCAGGCTGGAGTGCTGTGGTGTGATCTTGGCTCACCACAACCTTCGCCTCCCAGGTTCAAGCAATTCTCCTGCTTCAGCCTCCCAAGTAGCTGGGACCACAAGCATGTGCCACCATGCCCAACTAATTTTTGTATTTTTAGTGGAGATAGCATTTCACTATGTTGGCCAGACTGGTCTCAAACTCCTGACCTCGTGATCTGCCTGCCTTGGCCTCCCAAAGTGCTGGGATTACATGTGTGAGCCAATGTGCCCAGCCGAGTTTTCTGTTTTCTTCTATACTCTCACTCAAGACACTCAATACTTCCAAACCACATCACTTCTTCTTCTTCTTCTTTTTTTTTTTTTTTTTAATTATTTTTTCCTCATCTTCTTTGTGATGGTATCGTTTCTGACACCAGATTTGGGAAGTGGAGTGGGTCCCGACACCAAGCAGTTTTCCAATTTTCTATGGGAACCAATGAATCTGGTTATATGATACAGTTTTAGCCAATGAAATGAGAGCAGAAGTCACCAAGCAGAGCTTCCGGAAAGTTCTTTAAAGCCTTGTTACTCCAAGTGTGTTACTTTGTTAGAAATGCAGAATCTTGGGCCCCAGCCCAGACCTACTGAATCTGAATCTGTATTATAACAAGACCCCCTGTTGAGTTACACATGTTGAGCTCAAGTTTGAGAGTGATGCTTTAAGGGGAGCTGACTTGGCTTCCTCTTTCTTCCTGACTGGAATGTGGATGTGATGGCTGGCGCTAAAGGGGCCATCTTCCACATGTGATGTGGCCTTGAAGAAGCCACAGGCTGAGGATGGCAGTGGGAAAAACAGAAGGAGCCTGGGGCACTGATAGCCTCAGGGAGCCACCATGCTGCCTGCAACTGAGCCTCTAGACTTCTTTAACACAAGAGAACAGCCTCTACTGTGTACACTTACTACGAAGAAGGCCACTCCAGATATACAGACTCAAAGAGAAAGCCCGAAGCAAGAGCAGACTGCCCTACAGGCTGACTGTGGCTCTGCACGCTTCTTAGGCTGCAGCTGGGGCCAAATCTGACCTTTCTTCACACTCGTGTTTCAGATCAACAACAATCCTAGGAAAGGGGAGTTCGGATACCATTTTGTTATTGCTCGATATGTTTTCTAGTATGAGAATTGGTAAATACGATATATTCTGTTTTTACATTAAGTATTTCCTGTTTTATGTAACGTATTATTCTTTTCTAATTTTAGGTAAATGTGGACATGTTTTCCATCTATACAGAATGTCAGCTATTTAAGATGTCCTAATGAGTCACACGCTGATACACTTTCTGGAGGCACTATGCTGTAAAATTTTGTTTATTTCTTATAATACCTTATGTCCCATATTACAAACCATTCCCTTTTATGCCAAAACATATATATATATATTTTTAATCACCATGCTGTTTTGGGAATTGAGATATCTAAACCCTGGAAATAATCTGGAATAGGTCAAATCTCAGACATTCTCAATAAACAATGTTCTGCTGTGTTTTCAGAAATGCTTCCAAAGATTTGTTATATAAAGAATTTGAGACTAGGCATGGTGGCTCATGCCTGTAATCACAGCACTTTGGGAGGCAGAAGTGGGAGGATCACTTAAGCCCAGGAGTTCAAGATCAGCCTGGGCAAGATGGTGAGACCCCGTCTCTACAAAAATTATAAAACTTAGCTGGGCATGGTGGTGTGTGCCTGTAGTCACAGCTACTTGGAAGGCTGAGTGAGAGAATCACTTGAGCATAGGAGGTCAAGGCTGCAGTGTCATGATTATGCCACTGCACTCCAGCCTGGGCAACAGAGTGAGACTCTATCTCAAACAAACAAACAAACAAACAAAAACAAAAGGCAAGGCCAGGCACGGTGGCTCACGCCTGTAATCCCAGCACTTTGGGAGGCCAAGGCGGGCAGATCACGAGGTCAAGAGATCAAGACCATCCTGGCCAACGTTGTGTAACCCTGTCTCTACTAGAAATACAAAAATTAGCTGGGCGTGGTGGCACACGTCTGTAATCCCAGCTACACAGGAGGCTGAGGCAGGAGAATCGCTTGAACCCGGGAGGCGGAGGTTGCAGCAAGTCAAGGTCGTACCACTGGACTCCAGCCTGGTGACAGAGCAAGACTCCATCTCAAAAAAAAAAAAAAAGAAAGAAAGAAAGAGGCAAATTCATTATTTGCAGATATCTAATTATCTATATAGAAAATCAACCACAATCGGGTCAGGTGCGGTGGTTCATGCCTGTAATTCCAGCACTTTCGGAGGCCGAGGTGGGCAGATCACTTGAAATCAGCAGTTCGAGACCAGCCTGGGCAACACTGTGAAACCCCATCTCTACTAAAAATACAAAAATTAGCCAGGTGTGGTGTTGCCTGCCTGTAGTCCCAGCTACCTGGGAGGTGAAGATTTGGTGAGCCAAGATCGTGCCACAGCACTCTAGCCTGGTCAGCACAGTGAAACTCCATCTCAACAAAAAAAAAGAAAAGAAAGAAAGGAAGGAAGGGAGGAAGGAAGGAAGGAAAGAAAAGAGAGAGAGAAAGAAAGAGAGAAAGAAGGAAGGAAGGAAGGAGAGAGAGAGAGAGAAAGAAAGAAAATAGGCTAGGTTCAGTGGCTCATGCCTTTGATTCCAGCACTCTGGGAGGTCAAGGTGGGTGGATCACTTGAGGCCAGGAGTTCAAGACCAGCCTAGCCAACATGGTGAAAACCCATCTCTACTAAAAATACAAAAATTAGCCAGGCATGATGGTAGGCACCTGCAATCCCAGCTACTCAGGAGGCTGAGGTAGAAGGATCACTTCAACCCGGGAGGCCGAGGCTGCAGTAAGCCGAGATTGCACCAGCCTGCGTAACAGGGTGAGACTCCGTCTCAAAAAAATAAAGAGGCCGGGCGCGGTGGCTCAAGCCTGTAATCCCAGCACTTTGGGAGGCCGAGACGGGCGGATCACGAGGTCAGGAGATCGAGACCATCCTGGCTAACACGGTGAAACCCCGTCTCTACTAAAAATACAAAAAAAAACTAGCCGGGCGAGGTGGCGGGCGCCTGTAGTCCCAGCTACTCAGGAGGCTGAGGCAGGAGAATGGCGTAAACCCGGGAGGTGGAGCTTGCAGTGAGCTGAGATCCGGCCACTGCACTCCAGCCCGGGCAACAGAGCAAGACTCCGTCTCAAAAAAAAAAAAAATAAAAAAAATAAAGAAAGAAAATAAACCAGAATCAACAACAATTAAAAAAATAATTAGAGAAAAATTATTATTGCTAATAAGAGAATTCAGCAAAGTAGCTGGATACAAAAATCAACCAAAAGTATTTCTTTCCATATCAGAAAAAAATCAACTAGAAATATAACTCCCCCCCAAAAATCGTACTATTCACACTAGCAAAATATACTATTCACAATAGCAAAACTCCTCACACTATCTGGGTGCGGTGGCTCACCCCTGTAATCCCAGCACTTTGGGAGGCTGAGCGGAGGTGGATCACCTGAGGTCAGGAGTTGGAGACCAGCCTGACCAACATGGTGAAACCCTGTCTCTACTAAATATAAAAAATCAGTCGGGCGTGACAGTGCATGCATGTAGTCCCAGCTACTTGAGAAGCTGAGGCAGGAGAATCACTTGAACCCAGGAGGGGCAGGTTGCAGTGAGCCGAGATTTTGCCACTGCACTCCAGCCTGGGCAACAGAGTGAGACTCCATCTCGAAAAAGAAAAAAAGAAAAGAGAAGCTAGAGACACATATGTGGGAGCTTAGTACAGAATAACAGTGGCAGCACAGATCACTGAGACAGGGACGGACTGTTCGGATATAGTGCTGGAAGACTAGCTCACTATCCAGATACACATAAAACTGGATCCTACCCAACGCCATGTACAAGAGGAAACCAGATGGATTAAAAACCTAAGGGCCAGGCGCGGTGGCTCATGCCCTGTAATCCCAGCACTTTGGGAAGCCGAGGCGGGGGCATCCGAGGGAAGCTGAGGTCAGGAGATCGAGACCATCCTGGCTAACACGGTGAAACCCTGTCACTGCTAAAACTACAAAAAATTAGCTGGGCAAGGTGGCGCGTGAGTAGTCCCAGCTACTCAGAAGGCTGAGGCAGGAGAATCGCTCGAACCAGGGAGGCAGAGGTTGCAGTGAGCTGAGATCGTGCCACTGCACTCCAGCCTGGGCGACACAGCAAGACTCCATCTCAAACAACAACAAAAAAAAAACAAAAAAACTTAAACGTAGTAGAAAATAAAGAATAATATTTTGGGTTGTGGTGGCTCACACCTGTAATCCCAACACTTTGGGAGGCTAAGGCGGGTGGATCACTTGAGCTCAGGAGTTTGAGACCACTATGAGCAACATGGCAAAACCCCATCTCTATAAAAAATACAAAAGTTGACTGGTTAGGTACGAGTTGACAGACAATAATAAAATTTTTTTTTATAAAAAGGCCAGGGGTGGCTGGGCACGGTGGCTCAAGCCTGTAATCCCAGCACTTTGGGAGGCCGAGACGGGTGGATCACGAGGTCAAGAGATCGAGACCATCCTGACTAACACGGTGAAACCCTGTCTTTACTAAAAAAAATACAAAAAACTAGCCGGGCGAGGTGGCGGGCGCCTGTAGTCCCAGCTACTCGGGAGGCTGAGGCAGGAGAATGGCGTAAACCCGGGAGGCGGAGCTTGCAGTAAGCTGAGATCCCGCCAGTGCACTCCAGCCTCGGCGACAGAGTGAGACTCCGTCTCAAAAAAAAAAACAAAAAGGCCAGGCACAGTGGCTCGTGCCTGTAATCCCAGTACTTTGGGAGGACAAGGCAGGTGGATCACCTGAGGTCAAGAGTTCAAGACCAGCCTGGCCAACATGGCAAAACCCCGTATCTACTACAAATACAAAAAAATTAGCTGGGCATGATGGTGGGCGCCTGTAATCCCAGCTACTTAGGAGGCTGAGGTAGGAGAATTGCTAGAACCCTGGGGGCAGAGGTTGCTAGAACCCTGGGGGCAGAGGTTGCAGTGAGCCGAGATTGCACCACTGCATACCAGCCTGGGTGACAGAGCAAGACTTGGTCTCAAAAAAAAAAAAAAAAAATTAGCCAGTTGTGGTGGCATGTGCCTGTAGTCCCACCTATTAAGGAGGCTGAGGTGAGGGAGTGTTTGAGCCCAGGAGGTTGAAGCTACAGTGAGCCATGATCGTGCCACTGCACTCCAGCCTGGGTGAGAGAGCAAGACCCAAAAGGCCATATACTGTATGAGTCCATTTATATAAAATGTCTAGAATAGGCAAAATGGTAGAGACAGACAGTAAATTAGTGGTTTCCAGGGTTCCTCCCCTGAGGAAGGAGAATCATTTGAACCTGGGAGGCAGAGGTTGCAGCGAGCAGAGATCTTGTCATTGCACTCCAGCCTGGGCAACAGGCGCAAAACTCTGTCTCAGAAAAGAAAAGTGGAGGAGAGGGAGTGGCTGCTAGTGGGTACATGATTTCTTTTGGAGATGATGAAAATGTTCTAAGATTATGGTGATGGTTGCACAACTCTGTAAATAAACTTTAAAAACCCACTGAATTGTATATTTTAAAAGGGTGAAGGCCAGGCACAGTGGCTCATACCTGTAATCCCAGCATTCTGGAGGCCGAGGCAGGAGGATCGCTTGAGCCGAGGAGTTTGAAACCAGCCTAGGCAACACAGTCTCTAAAAAACTTAAAAAAGCACATTTTTTAAAAGGGTGAATTTTTTGGTAGATGAATTATATCTCGATTAAAAAAAACTGACAAGAGATTAATATCTAGAAGCTCTTGCCAATTAACCAGACAAGAACAACTCCAGTGGGAAAATCAGCAAAGGATATGAACAGGCAATCTATAGACAAGGAAACCAAAAAGTTAATCAGCATATAGAGATGCTCAAAATAATTAGTGATTATTTGGAAGGCTGCAGTGTAGATAATGTTATCGGAACATATGTCCAAATACAATATTAAGAGGCTATGACACAGCTTCCTGACTCCTGTTACTAGGATCAATCAATGCCCCTTTTTGAATTCTGTGATATAGTTAGATTTTCTACATCCTTTCTCATAGGGAAAAGATGTGTGATCAACTTGCGGAATAGTCTTATTTACTTGCCAGATACATTTCTCATCGAAAATTGGCATGCTGGTTAATAATAACAGCTTGGAAGTTACATAAATGTCCAACAATAGGGTATCAGTTAAGAACAAAATTCATCACAGTACATATATATAATATAAGACTTTGCAACCATTTTAAAATGATGTAAAAGAAGCTGGGTGGAGCGCTGCAGGCCTATAGTTACAGCTACCCGGGAGGCTGAGATGGCAGGATCACTTGAACCCAGGAGTTCAAGACTAGCCTGGACAGAAACATAGCAAGACCACAATAGTCATGTGAAAGAGCAGAATATGCCATGGGAATATAGAAGACATTTTAAAAATCGGGATGCAAAACAGATGTGTCAAATGATCCCAGCTGTATTTAGAAATATATATACTCAGGAAGAAAAAGAGACAGACCTGGAAGAACCCTCACTAAATATGGGATTATATTTCAGGGTAGAAATAGAGATAACTTGTTTTTTCTGTACTTTTCTACTTTTCTATAATGAATGATTACTTCTATAATCAGAAAATAAAGAGCAATTTTTTGGTTTGTTTATTTGAGACGGAGTCTCTCTCTGTTGCCCAGGCTGGAGTGTAGTGGCATGATCTTGGCTCACTGCAACCTTTGCCTCCTGGGTTCAAGCGATTCTCCTGCCTCAGCCTCCCAAGTAGCTGGGACTACAGGCGCCTGCCACCACGCCCAGCTAATTTTTGCATTTTTAGTAGAGAGGGGGTTTCACCCTGTTGGCCAGGATGGTCTCGATCTCTTGACCTCATGATCCGTCTGCTCGGCCTCCCAAAGTGCTGGGATTACAGGCGTGAGCCACCGCGCCCGGCCAGCCACCTCCTTTACCTATAAAATGGGGATAATAAAAGCACATTGCCCTTAAGGTTGCTAGCAGGAAAATGCCTAGAATGGTGACTGGCAAGCAGGAGTTACTTAGTAAAGGTTAGCTAATATCATTGACATCTTTGTGAATAGGGTGGTTTGAGCCTTAGGGCCAGGCCTGTCTTACCTGTGGTGATCCCCCTTGCAAAGCCAACCTCAGTGGCTGGCAGGCTTTCCTTCAAGCCTTTTCCATTCCATTCCATCGTGAACAATAGGTAACGAAGACAGGATAGGAAATTGGGAGCTGAGTTCACAAACTCAGACATTTTTAGGCACCAGGCGGGAATGGTAAACTGAGTGAAGCAGCTGGGAAAGAGATGAAGGGAGCTGTTTCTCCTGGACAGGGAGGCCTCTCTGGAAGCACTGTCATCGCCCCGTTATGACAGGGACATGTTCTGAGAAATACATTGTTGTGCAAACACCGCAGGGTATCCTTACTCACACCTAGCTGGTACAGCCTACAGCACACCTAGGCTAGATTGTCTGGTCTGTTGCTCCTAGACCACAAACCTGTGCAGCAATGTACTGAATACTATAGGCAGTTGTAACACAATGGTGTTTGTGTATCTAAACATAGAAAAGGTACAGTAAAAATATGGCATAAAGGATTAAAAAATGGTCCACCTATATAGGGCACTTAACATGAATGGAGCTTGCAGGACTGGAATTTGCCGTGGGTGAGTCATTCAGTGAGTAGTGAGCGAACATGAAGGCCTAGGACATTACCGTACACTACCACAGACTTTATGAACACTGTACACTTAGGCTACACTAAATTTATAAAGAAATTAAGTGGCCGGGCACGGTGACTCATGCCTGTAATCCCAGCACTTTGGGAGGCTGAGGTGGGTGGATCACGAGGTCAGGAGATCGAGACCAGCCTGGCCAACATAGTGAAACCCCATCTCTACTAAAAATACAAAAAATTAGCTGGGTGTGGTGGTGGGCACCTGTAATCCCAGCTACTCTGGAGGCTGAGGTAGGAGAATCGCGTGAACCTGGGAGGTGCAGGTTGCAGTGAGCCGACATCAAGCCATTGCACTCCAGTCCAGGCGACAGTGTGAGACTCCATCTGAAAAAAAAAAAAAAAGAAATTAAGGAGTCAGGCACCATGGCAGGCACCTGGAGTCCCAGCTACTCCAGAAGCTGAGGGAGGCTGAGGCAGGAGGATTGCCTGAGCAAAGGATTTCTGGGATGTAATTTCGATCAGCACTAACTTCAACATTTATATAGCGACCTCCCTGGAGCTGGGGACCATTAGCTTGCCTAAGGAGAGGTGAACTGGCCCAGGCAGGAAACAGAGCTGGTCAAGACTCCCATGCTAATCAGTAGTGGGGTCGCATCTGTGAACCACTGCACTCCAGCCTGGGCAACATAGCAAGACCCCCATCTCTTAAAAAAGAACAGGCTGGGCAAAGTGGTTAACTCCTGCCATCCCAGTGCTTTGGAAGGCCGAGGTGGGAATATTACTTGAGGCCAGGACATTCAAGACCAGCCTGGGCAACACAGGAAGACCCCTATCTCTACAAAAAAAATTAAAAATAAACCAGGCATGGTGGCTTACGCCTGTAATTCGAGCACTTTGGGAGGCTAAGGCAGGTGGATCACTTGAAATCAGGAGTTTGAGACCAGCCTAGCCAACACAGTGAAACCCTGTCTCTACTAAAAATAAAAAATGTAGGCCAGTGCGGCAGCTGATGCCTGTAATCTCAGCACTTTGGGAGGCTGAGGCTGGCAGAATGCCTGAGTTAAGGAGTTTGAGACCAACCTGGCCAACATGGTGAAACCCCCTCTACTTAAAATACAAAAACTAGCCGGGTATGGTGGTGTGTGCCTGCAATCCCAGCTACTCAGGGGGCTGAGGCAGGAGAATCACTTGAACCCAGGAGGGGGAGGTTGCAGTGAGCTGAGATTGTGCCACTGCACTCCAGCCTGGGTGATAGAGTGACACTCCCTCTCAAAAAAAAAAAAAAGAAGAAGGCCGGGAGCAGTGGCTCATGCCTGTAATCCCAACACTTTCGGAGGCCAAAGCAGGCAGATCACCTGAGGTCAGGAGTTCAAGACCAGCCTGGCTGACATGGCGAAACCCTGTCTCTACTAAAAATACAAAAAATTAGCCAAGCATGGTGTCAGGCACCTGTAAATACCAGCTACTTGGGAGGCTGAAGCAGGAGAATCACTTGAACCTGGGAGGTGGAGGCTGCAGTGAGCCGACATTGCACCATTGCACTCCAGCCTGGGTGACACAGCAAGACTCTGTCTCAAAAACAAACAAACAAACAAACAACAACAAAATTAACCAGGCACGGTGGTGGGCCCCTGTAATCCCAGCTACTTGGGAGGCTGAGGCTGGAGAGTTGCTTGAACACAGGAGGTGGATGTTGCAGTGGGCCAAGATCGGGCTACTGCACTCCAGTCTGGGCGACAGAGCAAGACTCCATCTCAAAATATATATATATATATATATGTTATATATATATATAAATATATTAAATATATGTTATAAATATATATATTTTTTTAAACATTAAAAATAAAAAAAGAGGCCAGGGCGGTGGTTCATGCCTGCAATCCCGAGACTTTGAGAGGCCAAGGCAGGTAGATCACTTGAGGCCAGGAGTTCGAGACCAGCCTGACCAACATGGTGAAACCCCATCTGTATAAAAAAACATATATACAAAAAAATAGCCAGGCATGGTGGAGTGCCCCTGTAATCTCAGCCACTCAGGAGGCTGAGGCATGAGAATCCCTTGAACCTGGGAAGCAGAGATTGCAGTGAGCCAGGATCATACCACTATACTCCAACTGGGGTAACAGAGTGAGACTCTGTCTCAAAAAGTAATAATTAATAATAATAACACTAAAATAATAAAATAAAACAGTCTGGGTGCAGTGGCTCACCCCTGTAATCCCAGCATTTTGGGAGGCTGAGGTGGGTGGATCACCTGAGGTCACAAGTTCGAGGCCAGCTTGGCCAACATGGTGAAACCCTGTCTCTACTAAAAATACAAAAAAGAATTAGCTGGGCATTGGTGGCAGGTGCCTGTAATCTCAGCTACTCTGGAGGTGCTTGAACCCAGGAGGTGGAGGTTGCAGTGAGCCAAGATCGCACCACTGCACTCCAGCCTGGGCGACAGAGTGAGACTCTGTCTCAAAATAATAATAATAATAATAATAAAGTAAAACAAAAATAATAAAATTAAGTCGTCATACCATGACATTAGCACAGCCAAGACACCACTAGGCAACAGGAATTTTTTGACTCCACTATAATCTTGAGACCACCATTGTATATGTGGTCTGTCATTGACCGAAATGCTGATATTCAGCACATGACTATACTTCAGTTGAACTTACTTCAAGACCCTGGTCTGGCCTAACAACCCACGTTGGCCCTGAAGCTACCCTGATTTTTGTCTTAACGTAATCAGAAATAAAAAACAAGTTGAAGTGATGAGAACCCTTCAGGAAGTTGCACAGGACAGCCACTCAATGCTACATCTTCCTCAGGGTGTTTACAACTGGAATTCATCTACTTTTCATAATTCCTTTAGGCAGGAGGTAATTAAAGTATTTGGTTTTCATCCTCACATAGCATCACAGACCACAGTAATGATAGAAGCCAATTACACAACCAAGCTGTGGTGAAAAGGGCTTCCTGGGCTGCACAGGTTGCGGGGCCCTGGAGGTAAATTAGTGGGACTGGTTAAGTTAGAGAGAGAATGACTGGGGAGGGGGTTTGGGGAGTAGGAACCGAGATCAGGGCAAATGAAATCTGTCCTAGAATTCCAGTGACCACATGGCTTACGGTTCCAATGGAGCTACTTCTAGGAATGAAAGGGAGTCGTATTAATAATCACACATGGGTATGCATAGGCACAGAGAAAATAAAAATAATTACACTGGGACATTGGGTCTTAACCAGCATTGTCCCTAGACAAATTGGGACATATGGCCACCCTACTAAAATGAAAGTGTTCCCAAAGGCTAGTGTAAATTCCAACGCTTCACCTGAAAACTATCTACTTACGTGGCAGAAAGAAATCTTCAAACCACCATATGCTAGTAAATAATCCAGAAGACCTATTTCAAGGGCTTACTACACACAGGAGCTTAGAATTTTCCTCTCTGGAATCCTGAACAGAAAGCAGGAAAGCCTCTACAGCCAGGGCAAGGGCACTGGTTTCCAGAGACAGGGAAAAGCGTTTGAGAAGGAAATGGAGTAGAAATTAGTTCATCTTTGACACACAGCTCCTGGTCCCTCGCTACAGGAGTGATACCACACCAGCTCCGAGCTCGGGGAGCTGTCATCCGAGCAGCTCCACTTGGAATGATCTGGGCCTGGGGTGTCCCAACAGCCAGCTTCTGCTCTCCTTTCTTCATGGGACCCCAGGGGTTACTGCTTGGCCTCTGGCCCAGGAGCCATCTGTGTGGCAGTGACAGGAGAGGCTGTGATCACAGGCCTCAGGGCCATATGAGCGGCTGGGACCAGCTGAGACTCAACTTATATTTGACGTGTGTTCTGCCTAACACGCATCCTCCAGATTCTACAGGCAGAAAACATGACTCCATTGTATTTCTGTGTTCGGGGGAATTGAGAATTTGTTTGAAGTAGGACAGGTAAATCTCAGCATATTATATAAAATGCACTCAGCTCAACTGCTGTGTTTAAAATACACATTTCAAATCCGTCTTTATAGACACTAATATAAAAATACACCTTTCTGGGTTGTAAGCATGTGGTAGTATCAGAGTATCGTATAGTCAGTGTTAAATAAAAGCCAAAACTGGAGTGTACAGAAAAAATAAATCTATAAATATTCCTGTGTCCTGTTTGATAATTATCCCATCCAAGGCCAGGCGTGGTGGCTCAAGCCTATAATCCCAGCACTTTGGGAGGCTGAGGCAGGCGGATCACTTGAGGTCAGGAGTTTTAGAGCAGCCTGGCCAACATGGTAAAATCCGGTCTCTACTAAAATACAAAAAATCAGCTGGGTGTGGTGACATGCACCTGGGAGACTGAGGCAGGAGAATCGCTTGAACCTGGGAGGCAGAGGTTGCGGTGAGCTGAGATTGCGCCACTGCACTCCAGCCTGGGTGACAGAGCAAGACTACGTCTCAAAAAAAAAAAGATAATTATCCCATCCAGCCCTTTCCTCACGTTATGAGACTTGAGCTTGTCAGATTTGCCTCTTTTTTCCCTTCTCTGATACTAATTAATGGAATTTCAAGCCAGGCTTTTGTAAATGCTAGCGAGAAATCTCAGCAAGATTACAAGGGGAAAAAATTATCTCTTCTACAATTGCAGAAAGCAAATATTCAATGCCATAAAACTACTCTAGCTGAGGTTATTTTTAAGGAGTCTTTCAAGACTCCTAGACTTCAGAGATGCTATTATGTCCGGGGAAGGTAACCTCTGACTTCTAAAAAATCGGCAATGCTGATAGGTTTCTTAATGATTTGTAGTCCTGGAAATGCCGTTTAAATAGATATGCTGTTTTCTGGAAGGTGTGGTTTTCCTTTTAAGCCAGGAGAGGCTCATTATTAGCAACCAATCTCTCTCCTCATAAGAGTATGGAGGTGAAAATGAACGGAAATAAGGATGGACTCTACTGGATTTGGTTTTCTCTTTTTTTTTTTTTTTTTTTTGAGACGGAGTCTCGCTCTGTCGCCCAGGCTGGAGTGCAATGGCCGGATCTCAGCTCACTGCAAGCTCCGGCTCCCGGGTTTACGCCATTCTCCTGCCTCAGCCTCTCAAGTAGCTGGGACTACAGGCGCCCGCCACCTCGCCCGGCTAGTTTTTTGTAGTGTTTAGTAGAGACGGGTTTTCACCGTGTTAGCCAGGAGGGTCTCGATCTCCTGACCTCATGATCCGCCCGTCTCGGCCTCCCAAAGTGCTGGGATTACAGGCTTGA
>NC_045438.1:135230882-135242923 GCF_002776525.5 Piliocolobus tephrosceles | reverse complement strand
CTCGGCCTCCCAAAGTGCTGGGATTACAGGCTTGAGCCACCACGCCCGGCCTCAGTTAATATTGTAAGCTTAAAAACAGATCTTCAGCTGGGCGCAGTGGCTCACGCCTGTAATCCCAGCACTTTGGGAGGCCGAGGCGGGCGGATCATGAGGTTGGGAGGTCGAGACTATCCTGGCTACCACGGTGAAACCCCGTCCCTACTAAAAATACAAAAAATTAGCTGGGCATGGGGGCAGGTGCCTGTAGTCCCAGCTATTCGGGAGGCTGAGGCAGGAGAATGGCGCAAGTAAACCCGGGAGGCAGAGCTTGCAGTGAGCTGAGATTGCGCCACTGCACTCCAGCCTGGGCGACAGAGCGAGACTCCATCTCAAACAAACAAACAAAGAAAAAAAACAGATCTTCTTACGTTTTTAAATTTAACTTCCATATCCTGATATTCTATTTAGAAATCTTGCAGGTTGTGGATAAAAATAAGAGTAATAACTTGTTCTTTGATTAATACACAATTAGCCCACAGGCTTGACATATTTAATTTGCTTGAACGTTACTCATAGTATTTATAAAGTTAGTTAATTAAATTCTCTTAAATATTTAAACTACATTTACAAATTTAATACACTTGATTTTTTTTCCAAGCACTTCAAATTCCTCATAGGGCAGATTTACAAGTCAAACAAGAAGAAATTCTTAAGCATGTAAATAATTATCATAAACCTAATAATTCAGACTGTCAAATGTGACAAATCAAGTTATCTTAAAGATTCCAGGCTGGGGATAGTGGCTCACGCCTGTAATCCCAGCACTTTGGGAGTCCCAGGCGGGCGAATGACGAGGTCAAGAAATTGAGACCATCCTGACCAACATGGTGAAACCCTGTCTCTACTAAAAATACAAAAATTAGCTGGGTGTGGTGGTGCGTTCCTGTAGTCCCAGCTACTCAGGAGGCTGAAGCAGGAGAATCACTTGAACCTGGGAGGTGGAGGTTGCAGTGAGCCGAGATTGCGCCACTGCACTCCAGTCTGGCGACAGAGCAAGACTCCGTCTCAAAACAACAAAACAAAACGAAACAAAACAAACACTACACACACACACAGAATATCTCAGTCTTCCAAAACCTCTTTTCTAACCTTTACATTAAAAAAGTAACATTATGGGCCAGGCACGGTGACTCATGCCTGTAATCCCAGCACTTTCGGAGGCCCAGGCAGGTGGATCACAAGGTCACAAGTTCAAGACCAGCCTGGCCAAGATGGTGAAACCCCATCTCTACTAATACAAAAATTAGCCGGGCGTGGTGGCGGGCTCCTGTAATCCCAGCTACTTGGGAGGCTGAGGCAGGAGAATTGCTTGAACCCGGTAGGCAGAGGTTGCAGTGAGCTGAGACCTTGCCATTGTACTCCAGCCTGGGCAACAAAGCAAGACTCCGCCTCAAAAGAAAAAAAAAAAGGAACATTATGCTGGGCTCAGGGCTGTGTGCCTATAGTCCCAGCTTAAAAAAAAGAAAAAAATCTTGTGGTTTTGTTTTTATTTGATCATTTCTATTTTCCTTCCCAAAGTAATAAAGTACTTTCAGTTCATATTTTTCTTGCCGTAATTCTACAATGATCTTATTGATTTGCCCCTACAACTATAAAGAAGTCTGATAATTACATAAATGAATTTTAAAATTACTTCCCCCCTTAGAGACAGAGTCTCCTTTTGTTGCCTAGGCTGGAGTGCAGCGACAGGATCATAGCTCAGTGTAACCTTGAACTCCTGGGCTGTAGGGGTTCCTCCCACCTCGGCCTCCCAAGTAGCTAGTACTACAGGAGTGCATCATCATGCTTGGCTAATTAAAAAAATTTTTTTTTGTAAAGATGGGGTCTCACTATGTTGCCAAAGCGGGTCTCAAACTCCTAGCCTCAAGGGATCCTCCCACCTTGGCCTCCCAAAGTGCTGGGATTACAGGTGTGAGCCACTGACCTCAGCCTAGTTTACATTTAGAAATTTACATTTCTAAAAAAAGAAAAAAAAGAATCTCAGAGTCTCTTCTTAGAAAATGGGAGAGGGGGCTGGACGCGGTGGCTCACGCCTGTAATCCCAGCACTTTGGGAGGCCGAGGCAGGTGGATCACCTGAGGTCAGATGTTTCAGACCAGCCTGGTCCAACATGGTGAAACCCCGTCTCTACCAAAAATACAAAAATCAGCCAGGTTTAGTGGCACATGCCTGTAATCCCAGTTACTTGGGAGGCTGAGGCAAGAGAATTGCTTGAACCTGGGAGGCAGAGGTTGCAGTGAGCCAAGGTAGTGTCACTGCACTCCAGCCTGGGCAACAGAGCAAGACTCCATCTCAAAAAAAAAAGAAAGAAAGAAAGAAAAAGAAAAGAAAAGAAAGCGGGAGAAGGGAGGCGTTTTTTTTGTTGTTGTTGCTGTTGTTTTTGTTTTTAAGGCAGAGTCTCCCTCTGTTGCCTAGGCTGTAGTGCAGTGTCACAGTCTCAGCTCACTGCAACCTCCACCTCCCGGGTTCAAGCGATTCTTTCTCCTGCCTCAGCCTCCAGAGTAACTGAGATTACATGCCTCCACCACCACACCCAGCTAATTTGTGTATTTTTAGTAGAGATGGGGTTTCACCATGCTGACCAGGCTGGTCTCAAACTCCCGACCTCAGGTGATCCACCCACCTTGGCCTCCCAAAGTGTGGGATTACAGGCATGAGCCACTGTGCCCAGCTGGGAAGGGAGGCATATCTGAGAGGGAGTTTCATGAAAAAGAAGAAAAATGTCTTCAGAAAGACACCATCTCCTTGCTTTGATTCCTCCACACCACAGTAGGGTTTTGCTTTACTGTTTTCTGCCTTTTTTTTTTAGACGGAGTTTCACTCTTGTCGCCTAGACTGGAGGAGTTTCGCTTTTGTCGCCCGGGGTAGAGTGCAATGGCACAATCTTGGCTCACCGTAACCTCTGCCTCCCAAGTTCAAGTGATTCTCCTGCCTCAGCCTCCAAGTAGCTGGGATTACAGGTATGTGCCACCATGCCCAGCTAATTTTGTATTTTTAGTAGAAATGGGGGTTTCTCCATGTTGGTCAGGCTGGTCTCGAACTCCCGACCTCAGGTGATTTGCCTGCCTTGACCTCTTAAAGTGCTGGGATTACAGGCCACCACTCCAGGCCCGTTTCCTGCTTTCAAAAATAGAAATAGTGTGTACAACAATCTCTTTTGTTTAAAGGATATGTTAAGGAGTATAAGAAAAACTTAAATCATTTATTTAAGAATTTTTTTATTTATTTGGTTTTGAAATAGAGTCTCAGCCAGGCGCAGTGGCTTATGCCTATAATCCCAGCACTTTGAGAGGCTGAGGAAGGTGGATCATGAGGTCAGGAGTTCGAGACCAGCCTGGCCAACATGGTGAAACCCTGTCTCTACGAAAAATACAAAAATTAGCTGGGCATGGTGGCAGTCTTCTGTAATCCCAGCTACTCGGGAGGCTGAGGCAGGAGAATTCCTCGAAACCAGAAAGTGGATGTTGCAGTGAACCAAGATTGCTGCCACTGCATTCTAGCCTGGGCAACACGAGAGAAACTCTGTGTCAAAAAAAAAGAAATAAAGTCTCACTTTGTCATCCAGGCTGGAGTGCAGTGGTACTGCCTCCCTGACTCAACCAATCCTCCTACCTCAGCCTCCTGAGTAGCTAGGAATACAGGTATGTGCCACCATGCCTGGTTAATTTGTGTGTGTGTGTGTGTGTGTGTACATACATATATATTTGTCATACATATATATTTGGTAGAGACATGAGTTTCAGCATATTGGCCAGGCTGGTCTCAAACTCCTGACCTCAAGTGACCTGCCCACCTCAGCTTCCCAAAGTGCTGGGATTACAGGCGTGAGCCACCATGCCTGGCCTATTATTTCTATTTATTTTTTATTTTTATTAAATATTTTTTTCTGACTCTGCTCGAAAGAATGCTAGCAGGTTTGGTGCCAGCAGATGACTAAATATGTGCTTTCATGTTTGCACTTGTCTGCACTTCCTCTCCTGCTTGCCTGCAATTGTCATGAAAACATGCTCAATCTAACCTGAGTCATATCTGGGCCAGCTAGCTGGAGAGATGTGAGAGAGACACATGGAGGGAACCCCAGCTGTGCAGGGGAGGCCATCCTATACCAGCCAGGTCCCAGGGCGTCCTCAACCACCTGATTAAAGATGCATGAGCACGGCCAGGCATGGTGGCTCATGCCTATAATCTCAGCACTTTGGAAGGCCGAGGCGGGTGGATCACCTGAGGTTCAAGAGCAGCCTGACCAACATGGGAAACCCTGTCTCTACTAAAAATACAAAATTAGCCACATCTGGTGGCTGCAATCTCAGCTACTTGGGAGGCTGAGGCAGGAGAATTGCTTGAACCCAGGAGGCAAAGGTTGCAGCAAGCCGAGATCACGCCATTGCACTCCAGCCTGGGCAACAAGAGCAAAACTCCGTCTCAAAAAAGGAAAAAAAAAAAAAGACACATGAGCAAGCACAGTCAGCAGAACTGCTCAGTTGACATTGGCTGGGAGAAATCATGAATGGTTGTTTTAGACCATTGTAATTGCCCACCTGGGTTCTTCCTGCCTGCTGCCCAGAAAAGCCAAACACTGATAACACCAGGAATTGCAGTAGAGAAAGTTTAATAATCACAGGACCAGCCGAGCTGAAGGATGGAAGATGTTTCTCAAATCTGCTTCCCTGAGAATTTGGAGTCCAGAGATTTGTAAGGATAGTTTGGTGGGCAGGGGGCTAGGGAATGGGAAATGCTGATTGGTTGGATTGGGAATAAAGTCATAGGGGGTCAAAGCTGTCGTCTTGTGCTGAGTCAGTCCCTATGGGGGTCAGAGACCTACTGTGTCAGTTTATTGGTAAGGTTACTGGTTTGGGCGGTGTCAGCTGGTCCATCAGAATGCAGGGTCTGAAAAACACCTCAAGCACTAGTCCTAAGATTTACAATAGAAACATCTATAGGAGCAATTGAGAAAGTTACAAACCTTGTAACCTCTGGCTGCATGACTCCCAAACCATAATCTAACCTCGTGCTCAATTTTTTTTTACAAAGGCAATTTCAAGCCTGGGCAACATGATGAAACCCTGTCTCTACAAAATATACACAAATTAGCCAGGAGTGATGGTGCCTGGGACCTGTGGCCCCAGCTACTGGGGAGGCTGAGACAGGAGGATCGCTTGAGCCTCAGAGGCAGAGGTTGCAGTGAGCCAAGATAATGCCACTGAAACTCCAGCCTGGGTGACAGAATGAGACCCGGTCTCAAAAACAACATCAGTGGCTGGGCGCGGTGGCTTACACCTGTATTCCCAGCACTTTGGGAGGCTGAAGTGGGCGAATTGCCTGAGCTCAGGAGTTTGAGACTATCCTGAGCAACATGGGGAAACCCTGTCTCTACTAAAATACAAAAAATTAGCCAGGCATGGTGGCAGCTCATGCCTATAATCCCAGCTACTCAAGAGGCTGAGGTAGGAGAATCACTTGAACCCAGGGGATGGAGGTTGCAGCGAGCTGAGATTGTGCCATTGCACATTTCAGCCTGGTCAACAAGAGCACAACTCTGTCAAGGAAGGAAGGAAGGAAGGGAGGGAGGGAGGGAGGGAGGGAGGAGGAGTTGAAGTGCAATGGCACAATCTCGGCTCAGTGTAACCTCTGCCTCTCGTGTTCAAGTGATTCTCCTGCCACAGCTTCCCGAGTAGCTGGGATTACAGGTACCTGCCACCACGCCCAGTTAATTTTTGTTTTGTTTTGTTTTGTTTTTTTTTCTTTTGAGACGGAGTCTCGCTCTGTCGCCCAGGCTGGAGTGCAGTGGCCGGATCTCAGCTCACGGCAAGCTCCGCCTCCCGGGTTCACGCCATTCTCCTGCCTCAGCCTCCCAAGTAGCTGGGACTACAGGCGCCCGCCACCTCGCCTGGCTAGTTTTTTGTATTTTTTTAGTAGAGACAGGGTTCCACCATGTTGGCCAGGCTGGTCTCAAACTCCTGACCTCAGGGGATCCACCTGCTTGGGCCTCCCAAAATGCTGGGATTACAGGCATGAGCCACCACATCCAGCCCTTGATAAAGTTTTCTAAGCTGGATGCACGGCTCATGCCTGTAATCCCAACACTTATGGAGGCCAAGGCAGGAGGATCCTTTGAGGCTAGGAGTTCGAGACTAGCCTGGCCCACATAGATAGCTGTCATCTCTACAAAAAATTTTAAAAATTAGCCAGGCATGCTGGCAGGTTCCTGTGGTTCCAGCTACTCCAGAGGCTGAGGTGGGAGGATTACTTGAGCCTGGGAGGTCAAGGCTGCAGTGAACCATGATCGTGCCACTGTACTACAGCCTGGGTGACCCTTTCTCAAAAAAAATTTTTGTAAGAGATGAGCTAAGGAGATGAACTAGTCAATTTGTGAGCTGAATTTAGAGGAAATGTGGAGGGTGCAGCAGTTTCTGGGTTGGAAAAGTAAAATTTTTTCTCTGCTGGGCCTGGTAATTCACACCTGTAATCCCAGCACTTTGGGAGGCTGAGGCAGGCAGATAACTTGAGGTCAGGAGTTCGAGAACAGCCTGGCCAACATGATGAAACCCTGTCTCTATTAAAAATACAAAAATCAGCTGGGTGTGGTGGCACATGCCTGTAGTCCCAGCTACTCAGAAGGCTGAGGTAGGATAATCACTTGAACCTGGGAAGTGGAGGTTACAGTGAGCTGAGATCTTGCCAGTGTACTTCAGCCTGGGTGACAGAGCAAGACTCCGTCTCAAGAGAAAATTTATTTCTCATTTCTAGCCTCTTAGCCCAGTCAAAGATTATCAGAGTAAGAAATGCGTTCTAGGGCATGGCTGAGGACTGTTAAATCCTCTGGGAAAATCAAGACACGCCTAGTAGACCCTCTGATTGACAAAAGAACTTCTGTGAATTTTAAAGGCATGACTCCCACAGCACCCTCACACAATTAGTTGATAGCCAGTTAGTGGAGACTAAGTCAACAAAGAAACATATCTGGAGAAAATTTGGGGTGTGGTTCTTGATGCATAAAGTAGACTCTAATCATACAGATATAATTAAAACTCCAAAGTTTTTAAGGATATTATACCCACAACCTCACTGCTAATCTAGACACAAAGGGACTGAGACTGTTCAAACTGTACAAAGACCTCTGGGCTGCCTACTTTCCATCAGGAGGCAGCAAGCTGAGAAAGCATCTCAGCCACCATCAAAAGCGGCCTCGGCCGGGCAAGGTGGCTCACGCCTGTAATCCCAGCATTTAGGAGGCCGAGGCGGGGTGGATTACCTGAGGTCAGGAGTTCGAGACCAGCCTGACCAACATGGTGAAAATACTAAAATTACAAAATTAGCTGGGCATGGTGGTGGGCACCTGTAATCTCAGCTACTTGGGAGGCTGAGGCAGGAGAATCACTTGAACCTGGGTGGTGGAGACTGCAGTGAGCTGAGATTGCGCCATTGCACTCCAGCCTGGGCAACAAAGCAAGGCTCCATCTCAAAAACAACAAAAAAAGTACCACATCTAGACCTGATACAGATCACAAGATCCTGGACTTTCAGCCTAATGTCAGGATTGGATGAGTCTTTTGGGGGTCCTGCAACAGGGAATGAGCGTATTTTGCATATAGAGAAAACATAAGTAATTGTGTCTAGAGAGGCCAGGTGAGGTGGCTCATGCCTGTAATCCCAGCACTTTGCAAGATGGAGGCAGGAGGATCGCTTGAGGCCAGGAGTTTGAGACCAGCCTGGGCAACATTTTATAGAGACCTTTGTCTCTACAAAAGATTTAAATAAAAAATTAGCTGGGTGTGGTGGCACCCACTTGTGGTCCCAGCTACTCAGGCAGCTGAAGTGGAAGAATCACTTGAACCCAGGAGTTCGAGGCTGCAGTAAACTGTGATACTGCCATGGCACTCCAGCCTGGGCAACAGAGTGAGACTCTGTCTCGGAAAAACAAAAACAAAAACCTGTGGCCAGAGGCAGACTGTGGTATATTGATTGCATCGGTGGCTCCAAGTCTTCACCCCTCCCTGTCTTCACACACCCTTTGCCCAGTGAATTTGCAATTTCTTTCAAAATAGAAGCAGAGCCTATTTCCCTGCCCACTTGAAAAATCTGAGCTTAGCCATGTGACTTGCTTTAGTCATTATGATGTCAGCT
This sequence comes from Piliocolobus tephrosceles, assembly GCF_002776525.5. NCBI lineage: Eukaryota > Metazoa > Chordata > Mammalia > Primates > Cercopithecidae > Piliocolobus > Piliocolobus tephrosceles. The sequence continues at coordinate 135,234,760 of NC_045438.1, read as the reverse complement.
GACTTGACACAAGTAGAGGTTTGAAAAACTGGCCAGGCACAGTAGTTTAATCCCAGCACTTTGGGAGGCCGAAGCGGGCGGATCACCTGAGGTCGGGAGTTGGAGACCAGCCTGACCAACATGGAGAAACCCCATCTCTACTAAAAATACAAAAAAATTAGCCAGGCATGGTGGCACATGCCTGTAATCCCAGCAACTCGGGAGGCTGAGGCAAAAGATTCGTTTGAAACCGGAAGGTGGAGGTTGCGGTGAACTGAGATTGCGCCACTGTACTCCAGCCTGGGCAACAAGAGCGAAACTCTGTCTCAAAAAAAGAAAAAGAAAAACTCCCTGTGTTTCTGCTTCTTCTCTTGCTTCTCTGTGATCACCATGAGAACACACCCAGAACATTCCCAGGTTGACCTGCTGAAGGGATGTAAAAGACACATGGAAGAAAGCTGACTTGTTCCAGCTGAGGTTATCCTAAACAACCCTCAGCTGACTACAAAGTTTTTTTTTCCAGACAGTGTCTTTGTTTATTATTTTATTTTTCTTTCTTTCTTTTCTTTCCTTTTTTTTTTTGAGACAGGGTCTCACTCCGTTGCCCAGGCTGGAGTGCAGTGGCTGGATCGCAACTCACTGCAGCCTCAACCTCCCACGCTCACTCAAGTGAACCTTCCACCTCAGCCTCTAAGTAGCTGGGATTCGGAGCCACCACCCTGCACAGCTAAACTTCATTTTCTTTATCTGCTAAATGGGCATACTCCAAAAACTTGTGAAAATTAAATAAGGTAAAATAAATAAAGAGTATAGTGCAGTAGCAGGCACACATAGTAAAAAATAAAGTGCCTAAATATTTTCTTTTTCCTTCTTTTTTTTCGGAAACAGGGTCTTACTCTGTCACCCAGGCTGGAGTGCAGTGGTGCAATCATGACTCACTTCAACCTCTGCTTCCTGGGTTCAAGCAATCCTCCCACCTCCACCTCTTGAGTAGCTGGGACCTCAGGCACCTGCCACCACACTGTGCTAATTTTTTTGTTTTTTTTTTTTTTTGAGATGGAGCCTCACTCTGTCACCCAGGCTGGAGTGCACTGATGCGATCTCAGCTCAGTGCAACCTCCTCTTCCCGGGTTCAAGCGATTCTCCTGTCTCAGCCTCTCAAGTAGCTGGGATTACAGGCATGCGCCACTACACCCAGCTAATTTTGTATTTTTAGTAGAGATGGGGTTCCTCCATGTTGGCCAGGCTGGTCTCAAACTCCTAACCTTAGGTGATCTGCCCGCCTTGGCTTCCCAAAGTGCTGGGATTACAGGCGTCAGCCACCGCACCTGGCCTTCTTTTTCTTTTTCTTAGAGACAGGGTCTTGCTTTGTTGCCCAGTCTGGCCTCAAACTCCTGACCTCAAGCAATCCTCCCACCTCAGCCTCCCAAAGTGCTGGGATTATAGGCGTGAGCCACCACACCCAGACTTCAAAGTCATTTTTTTCTTGCAAGGTGGGGAAAGGGGAGCAAAACAACTGGTTAGTTAACATCGGGTTTCTTTAATCCTTTGTTTTTGTTTAAGGATTAAAACAGAGAGAACTTCATTATCATGTGATTAAAGATTTAAACTGATCTTTTTGAGAAATTGGCTGTTATTTCTCTCTCATTTTTCAGAAGGTCAGATAACAACTTGGTTTAGCATGGCTGACTCCATCTTGAGTTTAGTTCTATCTGTTTTGGCCTAGTGTGTTCCTTCTTCCTTTCCTTCCCTTCCTTTCCCTTTCCCTTTCCCTTTCCTTTCCTTCTCTCCCTCCCTCCCTCCCTCCCTCCTTCCCCCCTTCTTCCCTTCATCACTTCCTCCCTTCATCCCTTCCTTCCCTCCCTTCCTTCATTTGTCTCATTCTGTCCCCCAGGCTGGAGTGCAGTGGGGTAATCATGGCTTATTGCAGCCTTGAACTCCCTGGGCTCAAGCCATCCTCCCCCTTAGTCCTAGCTAGGACTACAGGCTTGCGCCACCATGTTTGGCTAATTTTTTTTTTTTTTTCGGTAGAGAAGGGGGGTCTTACTGTGTTGCCTAGGCTGATGGCTTTCTATATTTTTTATTTAATAAATGAAATGCTCTTTCCAACTCAACAAGGCCATTAACTGGCCAATGAGTAGATCAGATTCCAAGGATCATTGGTGGTGAGAAGGGGAGAGACAGACCCACAGGGAATTAGCACTGGATGTTAAGAAATGGGAAAGCACATTGAAACAGAAAGGAGATGAGTGGGAGGAGATATTTCAGGTGAGAAGCAGATCCTGTAAAATGTCCTGTGGAATGAGAGGAGGGGAGAGGTGGAAGGAGCTCGGAAGAGCCCAGAGTGGTGCAGGGACCATCCGGCTGTAGCAAAGGCAGGAGTCAGAAAAAAGTATGGAAAGCCACTGAGAAGGCCTTGAGTGCCTGCCTGAATATGTTGAGTTTGTTCAAGGAAAGGTTTATGTGTCCCCTCCTCTGAAAAGCCTCCCTGGGTGCCCCCAGACCAGGCCAACCTGGCATATTTTTTCTGGGGCACCAAATTCCCTGCGTCCCATTCAGATAACTGCTTAATGCCTCCTCCTCTATGGCTATGTAACCTGCCTGAGGGCAGACCCTTCAACACACCTGTGCTCCCACCAGGGATGAGCAAGAAGGAGGTGAATGTAATGAATATCACGCACCTCATGGATTTTCAGTGGGGATCAAAACGATGTTTTGTGAAACTAGTTTGGTGGTGCTGGTGGTGTGCTGGGGACAATCTGAGCTGGGTGGGACCTAAGGCAGGGCCATGACCAAAAAATCTAGAAGTTGAAAAGACACCCCACAGCCTTGGCAGTGGCAATGGGAAGGCAGAGATGGGGAGCTGAGGAGTGACCGTCTACAGGAGTGGCCTCTGACTCAGGGTGGCCATGAGCAGAGGGAGGCACAGCGGCTTTGGAGACTGGTGAGCAGCAAGGAAGAGAAATTCATGTGAGGCATGGACCTGTATCCTCCCTGCCCAACCCTGTGTGCTCCCTGCTCTCCCTCCTCTACCCTCTACAAGTTACTTTTCCCACTGGACAGCACCCTTCTGGGTCTCTCCATCAGGCACCTGGGTTTGAGACAAATTCCACAGCGTGACACAGCCTGGGAATAGGCTTTATTGGTGGAAGAGAAAACAACAAATCAGCAAGAGAAGCAGTATGGGTTCCCTGACCCTCCTCTCATCACACTCCCCACCCTGCAGGGGGCGGGGGTTTGGGGCGAGGGTGGGGAGGGCCCCGAGCCAGAGCAGCCGGGTGCTCTTCCAGTGTGCATTCCAGTGGGAGGGGCCTTCCTGCCATCATGCCGTCTTTGTGTAGAGCTGGCATGAAAAAGCAACTTTGTCAATGGAGGTACACCAGGCTGCTTGGCACCATGCAATCTAGATTTGGGGTGCCAGGCCCATGACCGGAGCGATCTGAGAACACCAGCGTTTGAACACCCTAGGCCTGTGGACATTGTAGTGTCTCCCACTGGTGGAGGGGGCTGGGGAGAGGGAGAAGCATGCATTGAATACTCCGAAGAATCCCCAGCCTGGTGAACTGAGCATGGATGTGCCCCTTCTAGCCAGGAGAAGGAAGGGCTATTCCTAGTTAGCCCATTCTGCAGGCCACCCAGAATGAAAGTCGTATTAAGACACTCACCTGGCCGGGTGCAGTGGCTCATGCCTATAATCCTAGCACTTTGGGAAGCTGAGGGGCGGATCATTTGAGGTCAAGGGTTCGAGACCAGCCTGGCCAACATGACGAAACCCCGTTTCTACTAAAAATACAAAAATTTAGCCAGGCGTGGTGGCGTAAGCCTGTAATCCCAGCTGGAGACTGAGGCAGGAGAATAGCTTGAACCCAGGAGGCAGAGGTTGCAGTGAACTGAGATCG